>NC_056745.1:659422031-659777429 GCF_019279795.1 Protopterus annectens | reverse complement strand
CAAAAAAGTTTTGGGCCGCCAGGGCCTTCTTCCATGACGTCAGGTCGTCAGGGGTATAAAACATGTAGCCGACACCATTACATCAGTGTTTTTAGCCACGTGGTGCCCGAAGCAGAAGCAGTTCGCAAGTGCCAGTCGGCCGACTCCTGAAATTTTCGTTTTCGAGTTTCAGAACCGAAGTCTTCAACTTGACGCTAAGTACCTCGTCGGGGAAACTTTTTCTTGCTCCTTACCGATGTCAGTAAAAGTCATAGTTGTATTACTTGTGGGAAGCAAATACCTCATAAGGATTTTCATTTGTACTGTATTCCTTCCCTAGGCCCTGACCATGACATACCTTGCTGTTGGTTTTGTGCTTTATTTAATCAGCGCACTATCCATCGTCGGTACATTTTTGCTTTAAAATATTTTGGTTCTCGGTTTAATTATCTAGAGATTACGTCAGTTTGCCATCTGACTACCGGAATACCGAAAAAACACACAGAAAAAGACAGAGACAGGCCGTTGAGGTCCAAAGCTGCCGACGATGCTTCTACTAAGCCACTCGCCAGTTCTCCGGTACTCGGTGAGGTGCTTTTGCAGCCTCTGATACCCACTACTTCTGATTCGCAGGCCTCTACTGAGACCCATTCAGAGTATGCGAGATGCTTCACATATGGAACCCGCGGATGTCTCTACCTTGAATGGGTCCGGAGCCGCTGAGCAGGCACCGGCTTCTGCGGGTGTTTTCAGGCCTACAGATTTGCATATTAAACCGACTCCAGCTTCAGGGCTAAGGCCTAAATTTCGATCTATGTCTAAAAAACCCACGCCCAGGCCACATGTTCAGGCCCGTATGTGTAAAAAACAAATGATCAAAATGGCTGAAGATTTAATTACTCTAATCAGGGGTAGTCAACCCCCCCCCCCCCCCCCCAAGAGGCCTAGGATTGAATTTGACTATGAATCTTCAGAACAGGACTCTGTTTCTTCTGACTCTTCTAATGATCTGGATTTGTCTTTGTCCATACCTACTTATGAGGACTCTGATGCAGAGGATTCCATTCCCTCTGCTTGTCCGCCTGAGGATTTCTCTTTTGGGGAAACTTTACATACCTTAAGGGAGCGGTTCTACTGGGAAAGTCGGGATTTCTCTGAATCCAAAAAGAGGCTTAGGGATTTCCCTTTTCTTCCTCAGCACAGGCCGTTGGCTATACCTCCTGTACTAGATATTGTTGATGATGTCTTTTCGGAATCCAGTATGGCCCCTGATTCCTTGACTCCAGTCTCTAGCAAACCAGATAGGTACTACAGGGTTCCTGAGTCCCACAAATTCCTTTTCAAAAATCCTGTTGCGGACCCTGAAACCATTTCTCAGGGGCCCAAGGGCATTAAGGCTTCTACTGCTAAAAAATCCTACCCCTTTTGATAGAGACTCCAGGGTGTTGGATAGATGGGGTAAAAAGGTATATACTTCTGCAACCTTAGCAATCAGGTCTTTAAACTGTCAATTCCTTATGCTAAAATATCAACAGCATATCATGGGACTGCTCAAACAGAAAATGATGTTGATTTCTGACTGTGTGGAGAATAAAGATTTGCAGGATTTATTGCATTTAGCTGAACAAGTTGGCAAACATACTTTGCAGTGTGGTTTTGAGTCTTTAGAGGCCTCTTGTAGGGCTGCTGTTACTGGGTCTGTGCTTAGAAGGCATGCTTTGCTTAAGGAGCAATCTCTGCCTGATCATGTTAAAGCAAAACTTTTGGATGCTCCTTTACAGCAGGATCGCTTATTTGGCAATAAGGCTGAAGAAGTTCTAAAAAAGATGGAAGATAAAGTTTAATCTATGCAAACTGTGAAATAATTCTTACAAGTGCAACCTCCTAGATTTAGTAGGCATTGGCCTACTAATAAATGGTCCTTTCCAGTTCCTTCCAGAGCCATTACGGCAAACCCAGACATTCCAAAACCACCAGGTTTCAGTCCCAAGGGACTTTCAGAACTAAACAATGGGGTGCTTCCACTTCCAAACCTGGAAACAACAAGGCACCACCCTATGGTAAACAGTCTCAATTACTTCCCTTTGAAATTACCAAGCACTTACCTCTTAGGGGGGAAAACTGGCTCTTCTTTCAAGAAACTGGCAACTTTTAACCCAGAACGAAAAAATAGCGTTGGATCTACCAATAAGTGCTTCACCACTTGTCAGCAAAAAACGAATTTAATGCAGCCAATGTTAAAAACAGATGACAAAATTCTGATTTTGTCAGCTGTTTTTAACATTGGCTGCATTAAATTTGTTTTTTGTTGACAAGTGGTGAAGCACTTATTGGTGGATCCAAAGCTATTTTATTATCTGGTTTGTTTCCGAATTTAACTTATAACCCAGGACAAATGGGTTTTAAATATAGTGTTCCAGGGATACAGATTTCATTTCCACACGCTGCCAACTCCAAACGGGTGGCCAGACCTGCTCCCAAATCAGTGGGCAGAGGCACAGAAACAAGTACTTTCCCTCCTAAACATGGGGGCTATTCAACCGGTACCAGAAGAGGAAAAGGGACAAGGTTTCTATTCCAGGCTTTTCCTGGCATGCAGAAAAGACAAATGATGGCATCCAATTCTGGACCTCTCTACTCCTTTCTGGGCATTCCAAAATTCAAGATGCTGACTCTTCACCAGTTACTTCCTCTGCTAGACAAGGATGCCTGGTTGGCAACTCTCGACTTAAAAGAGGCAATCAGGGAATCTTGCAGACTATTCCTACGCTTCAAAGCAGGCTGCATGCATTATCAGTTCTCTGCATTACCATTTGGCTTATCTACTGCACCCAGGGTATTCACAAAGTGCCTGGCTCCAGTAATTGCATGTTGTAGGCAAATAAATAGTCAAATATATCCTTACCTGGACGATTGTCTAATTCAGGCAGAAAACCAGGCCATTCTTTTAAAACATCTGGTGTTTGTAAAAAGAGTTCTAACCTGCCTAGGGTACACCATAAACGAAAAGAAATCTCAACTGGTACTGTCTCAAAAAATTACATTCCTGGGTGCAAGCTTGAATACAACTGCCCAGATGGCTTTCCTTATGCTAGAAAAGAAAATTCATTTGGTGACTGACTTCAGACAGGTGGCTACAAAAACCCTGCTATCTGCAAGGCAAATACTGCAAGCCTTCGGGTTCATGGCCTCATGCATTCTTCTAATTCCATATGCAAGACTTCATATGAGGAAACTTCAGTGGTACTTAAAAAGTTTATGGAGTCAGCATTGTCACAGCCTGGAAACAGTGATTCCTATCATACCTTGCCTGCGCCTAGAGTTCCTATGGTGGGCAGAGGCCTGCCACCAAAACAAGGGACTGCCATTCACACCACCCCCTGCTTCCCAAACCCTAACTACAGACTCATCAGATTATGCATGGGGGGGGCTCATCTGGCAGGGAAGTGCATTCAAGGCAAATGGAGCCCAAATCAAATGCACCTTCATATCAATCAAAAAGAAATGCTAGCTGTACAGAATGCACTGACAACCTTCAAGGACTACCTTCATCCAGGACAATTGCTGATAAAGATGGACAACACCATGGTTATGTGGTACATAAACAAGCAGAGGGGTACACATTCCAACCCCCTCTGCAGACTAGCCATGGCTTTGTGGAACACGGCCTTGAGCTACCAAGTACAACTACAAGCTAAATTCCTGCCAGGAAAGCAGAATGTTCTGGCAGACGAACTAAGCAGAAATCTCATGGACCCTCACGAATGGAAACTGGAACCACGGATTTTCAACATGTTGACGCACAAATGGAGGAGCCCAGACATAGATCTTTTTGCCTCACCCCAGAACTACCAGTTGGACAAATTTTGCACAAGAACTCATCACAAAAAAGCCTGAAAAGTGGATGCTCTGTCATTCAGCTGGAAAAAACTATCAGCCTACGCCTTTCCCCCTCTGCCTTTGCTCATCAAAGTTCTACTAAAAGTCAAACAGGACAAACCAAAAATTATTTTAATTGCTCCAGACTGGCCTAGCCAGCACTGGTACCCACTCCTGCGCAGTGTGTCACACATTTTGCCGTGGCACCTGCCTCAGACACCTTCTTTACTGTCTCAGCAGGAGAACCAAATTCTGCACCCTCAGCTCCAAACATTGAACCTTGCAGCCTGGCTAATCCCTTAAATTCATCCTTAGCATCCCTCAACAAACCTGTGCTGGATGTCATTTTGGAGGCGAGAAGACCTAGTACTAGAATATCTTATGCTGACAAATGGAAAAGATTCTGTGCCTGGAATCAATCTCAAGGGATGAGCACAGCAGTGCCCAATTTACCTCAGATCTTGCAATACTTAACTGAGATGCTTCACAAGGGCCTGTCTTTTTCTTCCATAAAAATCCATGCCTCAGTCATTTCAGGTCATTACAACACAGACCCCCCCCCCTTCTCTTATCCTCTTCTAAAGCAGTATCTCAGAGGGGCCAAAAATGTGAGACCACCCAGGAGAGCTCCAACCCCTGCCTGGGACCTTAACTTTGTATTGGAGAAACTCACTCTACCTCCTTTCGAGCCAGCTGCAACTGCAGACTTAAAATTTCTTTCCTGGAAAACAGTCTTCCTTTTAGCAATCACTTCAGCTAGAATGATATCTGAATTACAGGCCCTTATGGCAGTGGAGCATTTCATCATCTCTCATGCGGACAGGGTGTCACTCAGGACCAATCCATCATTCATGCCCAAGGTGGTATCCAGTGTGGCTCTTAATCAGTCCATTCATTTTCCAACTTTCTTTCCCACTCCGCAGAGCAAGGGAGAATGAGTTCTGCATTCATCGGATGTACACAGACAACTTAGATTTTACTTAGACAGGACTAAATCTCGAAGAAAATCTGAACAACTGCTGGTAGCATTTACTGCAGGGGCAGAGGGGAAGGCTGTTTCAAAGCACACCATTTCTAAATGGATTAGCCATTGTATTCATTTCTGTTGTAAGCACCATGGAAAACCTGTCCCCCAGGGGATCAAATCTCATTCCACCAGGGCTGCATCTACTTCAGCAGCCTTTCTCAGAGGTGTTCCTACCAGGGATATTCTAGAAGCTGCTACCTGGAGTTCAGTTCATACTTTCACCAAGCATTATCACTTACCAATTTTCTCTAAATCCAGAGCTGGCTTTGCCACTGCTGTTTTGCAGGGTCTTATAGCTGGGTCCTAATGCTGTATAAATCCATCCTCCCAACCTTAGCTTTGGGAATCTACCCAAATGTAATGACTGCAACAATAAAACACGACGAACATAGTACAGTTGTGTACACTTACCATAAATGTAGATGTTCAAGTGTATTCATTGTTGCAGTCCTGGTTACCCTCCCTCCAGCCCCCTGTTTTTCTTTTACTATACCTCTTCTTTCTTTACTATGCTTAAAAGCCTTTTTGGTGTATTTGCTTTTGTTTAGAGGTATATTTTTATGTTTCTAATACAGATATGTATGTATATATATATATATATATATATATATATATATATATATATATATATATATTGCTCCCCATTTGGGGGGGCACCTGACATCTGGGACAAGAAAAACTGATGTAATGGCATCGGCTGCATGTTTTATACCCCTGACGACCTGAGGTGATGGAAGAAGGGACAGCAACCGACACAGGACCCAAGACTTTGTTAATCAGGCCGACTGAGGGAAACTTGCCAGCAGATTACCCAAATGTAATGACTGCAACAGTGAATACACTCGAACATCTACATTTATGGTAAGTGTACACAACTGTACTTTTCTGGTATCATTCCTGGGAGATCCAGTACCTGACAGTCTGGGAAGATATGATCGACAGATCGCAATGCTTTGCTAGATATGGCCTGCATCTCTCTCACTTGGGCTTCAGGCTTCTGGCAAAGGCTCTTCCCCTCCCCCATAGTGCCTTTTTTTGGGAAAAGTCATGAGGTTGGTAGTACCAACATAAAAATGTCAATAAAACGAAATTAAAGGTCATGCTGCTAAATGCTAGGAGTGTAGACATGAAACTGCACTAATTGCAGGCATTCTTAACCCTGGAAGATGCTGACATTTTTGCAGTCTCAGAAACCTGGTTCAAAGCTGCGGAGAGCACCCCAGCGTTACCTGGTTACTCATCCTATCATGCATTCAGACCCCAAAATGTGGGCAGGAAAGCCAAATGAGGTGGAGTTGCAATATATATTAGACACACACACTTCCAGGCTGGTCAAATAGTGTGACGCACAGGAAACACTCCAGGTGCAGTTAACCGTTGACAAGATCCCTATTCAAATTATAGCTAGCTACAGGCACCCAAATTTGGCTCAAGATGCCCACTCCACCTATCTGGACCTCTTCAAATCTATCAAGATTCAACCCTTTACCTTGATCCTGGGTGACTTTAATTACTCAATAATAGATTGGAAAAAACTATTCATGCCAGAACACAAATGCCCAGAAATTCCTCTATTTTATCAATGCAAATGCATTAGAACAGCTAGTCGATACCCCACAAGAGGTGAAAATATTTTGGACTTGCTGTTAACCAACATGAGTAATCACTGCAGAACCCCTATGGTATCATCCTCCCTGGTAAGGTCCGACCATAAAGCGGTCACTTTCAAAGTCACCATCTCCCCTGAACCCCCCCCCCCCCCCCAGCTAGGGTCAAACAAAAAAAAACTTCTCCAAAGCTGATTGCAACCTCCTGAGGGATGCTAATAAACAGCTTCAAAGCCCCCTCCCCCACTGTAGAAACTAGCACCAATGTCAAAATCTACACCAAATTACTATACGAGCATTTATATAGATGTATGGAATCAGGAATACCTGACTGGACAAAGTCATCCTCCTCAAGGAAGAGTAAATCTGTCTGGTGGACATCTGCAATAAATGAACTATATAACAAAAGGAAAAAAAACTGCTGTCCAGGACCAAGAAGTAGCAGGTGCCCAATTGGAAGCAATCTGTCCTTAGCCTGAACAAGCAAATAAGAGCACTAGTGAAATCCTCTAAAGTCAACTTTGAGTCCAAATTGGCCACCTTTACTAAAGACGATCAAAAGGCCTTCTTCACATATGTCTACAGTCTCAAAGGAAGCACCCAGATTTGTTCAGAACTGCTGGTTAAGGACACCACATACACAAATACTGTAGATATAGCCAATCTACTGGCTGACTGATTCAGCAAAGACTTCTCCCCTCTGTCCCCCATCAGTTAATCAGGACATCCCCAGTACCTGCTTCCCACTCCTTATCTTCAGGGAACAGGTCATCACTGCCCTTTCAAAGGCAAAAAGTACAGCCTCCATGGGACCCAATAACATCCCAGGCTACAAACTACATGAACTCGGGCATGAACTTGCAGCACCATTAGGCACCCTATTCAACCAAAGCCTGAGTACCGGCTTTGTCCCAGGTGAGTGGAGGACAGCCACTGTCATCCCTCTCCACAAAGGTGGAGCGTCCACTGATCCAGGAAATTATAGACCCATCAGCGTAACTAGCCTGATCTGCAAGGCCATGAAATGGATTATCATGGACCTTATTAACAGGGTCATTGGCAACCTCCAAACACTTGACCCCACACAGTTTCTTTGTCAAGGGGAGGTCATGTCTGTTAAATCTTATCGACTTCTTTGAGACCGTCACCAAAGCAATGGATCAGGGGAAGATGGTGCACACCGCCTGCTTTGACCTGGCCAAAGCCTTTGACAGTATTCCCCACTCGGGCGTAGCAGATAAACTCTCTCAACTAGGCATTAATCCATATGTTACCAGCTGGGTAGCAAACTGGTTCACTGATAGAACCCATCTAATCAAAATAGAGGAAGCCACCTCAAGCAGTAGACCCGTAACTAGCGGTGTACCCCAGGGATCGGTCTCAGTGCCTCTGTTATTCAGGATGTACTTCTCTGAGGTGCAGGGAAAAAACAGCGGGCTGTGGGTGACTGAGTTCATAGGTTCATAGGTGTGTACTAGGCTAATGGCCCTGGAGTCTTTACAAGCCTAGCTCCAAGGATTACCCTGGCATAGTGCCACCCGACCTTAGTGTCTAGTGCCTCTGCCGAGTAAAGCCAGTAGAGTGATCCCTGGGGTGAATTTTCTATTTCCCATCCACTCATCAAGATTTCTCTTGAAGAGGGCCAGTGAGGTGCTCTGTTGTACATGTATGAGAAGTCTATTCCATAGCATGGCAAGTCTCTGGGTTATGAGCCTGTCCCTCCAGCTTGTTCTGTTGATTGCATTAATGAGGTGTGATCTCTGGAGCGTGTGGTGTGGCTGGATTGGAATTTCTTTAGATGCAGCATTTCTAACAGAGCTGAGTCAGACATGGATTTGTAAGTCGGGCAGAGATCACATCTAAGTAAGCGATATGAGACAGAGAATAGTTGTGTCTCTTCATGTAGGACAAGTGTTTTAAGGCCTAGGATCCTCTTTGTGAGGTACTTTTGCAGCCTCTCCAGTTGTTGCAGATGTCTAGTGAGGTACATGCCAAATGGGCCATTCTACACGAAGATTGGTCTAATGAACGAAGAGTAGAGGGAGACAATGACCTCTTTCTTCCTGGATGTAAAACTCTTAGTAATGAGATTTGCCACATAGAAGGAATTTCTGACCACAGTGGCAATGTGGTGGTCAAAAGAGAGGTTGCTGTCAACCTGTGTTCCCAGATGTCTTGTAACTCCTTCTGTGTTCACTGGACTCTGATCAATGTGGTAATTCATGGGAACCGGGTTTTTCCCAAAGGGGATGAAGATGCATCTTTTGGCATTGAGCTTAAGGCCATAGTTCTGACACCAGTCTTTGGTCTCAGTGAGGCCTTAATGTAGTATGTCAACATCACTTGGGGAGTAAATAATAGCTCTCAAATTGCAATCATCTGTGAACATTGTCAGCCAGAGCCCCTTACTGTTGGCCTGGAGTTCATAGAAGTTGATACCATACAGGAGAGGACCCAGAACTGAACCCTGTGGCACACCATTCATGACGGGTAGGCAGTCTGACTTGGAGTCAGCTATTTTCATACTGTGGGTTCTATCTGTGAGCCAATTTGCAACCCACCTAGTGATATAGGGGTTGATGCCTAGCTTAGTGAGGTTTTTCTATGATTCCTGAGTGGGGATTGGTATGAAAGGCTTTGGCCAGATCAAGGTAGGCTGTATGAACCACCTTGCCTTCATCCACAGCTCTGGTGACAGACTCAAAGAAGTCGACCAGGGTGAGCAGGCACGATCTATCCTTCACAAAGCTAAACTGTGTGGGATCCAGAGTTTGGAGATTCCCTATATCTGTGTTTATTAGGTCTATGACAATGCGTTCCATAGCTTTGCATATCAGACTCGTCAGGCTAATGGGGCGACAGTTCCCAGGGTCTCTAGTCACTCCTCCTTTGTGGAGAGGGATGACTGTAGCAATGCACCATTCGGTAGGGACAAAGCCTGAGATGAGGCTGTGATTGAACAGGGCACACAGCCAGGGATATTGTCAGATCTCATAGCAGCTGTATTCTTGGCCTTGGACAGTGCTGTTTTAACCTGTGCAGCAGTAATACTGGGTGACTGGCAATCTACTGGTATTGTGATTGGTCCTTTGGTGGGGGACAGAGGGGTAAAGTTGGCACTGAATCTGTCGGCCAGTATATTGGCAATATCTGTTGGCTGGGTATAGGAGGTACCATTGTGCAGTAGCTCAGAGCAAATCTGGGTATTGCCATGGAGATTCTTTACATAACTGTAGAAGGCCTTGTGGTTGTCTTTAATCTGCTGCAATTCTATTTTCATAGCTAGCTTTAGAGGATTTGATGAGGGATTTCAACTTTTTGTTGAGGCTGATAAGGGAGTTTTTACAGTCTTGGGACTTATTCCAAATCAGTTTCCTCCGTCTGTTGTAGAGTTTGTTTATGGCAGGAGACCACCAGATTGGCTTCCTTTTTTTTGGAGGAGAGCATCTTGGTTCTATTGAGTATGGCGAAATCCATGCATTTGTGTATGTTTTCGTATAGTGCATTGGTGTATGATTTGGCGGTCATGCTTCTATTCTCCATTTGCATGGGTGCCGTGAAGTTAGCCACCTCTGTTTTTAGGAGCCCAAAGTTAGCTTTGGAGAAGTTTTTCATGGTGGTTAACTTTGCAGGGGTGGGGGGTGGATTTCCAAGGTGATTAGTTTGTGGTCGGATCTAACTAGTGAGGAGTTGACTATTGGTGTAGAGCAACGGTCGCCCATGTCAGTAATGTCCAGGTCATGGATGTTACTACCTCTAGTGGGGGTAAGAAAGAGCTGGTTCAGGGCATTGGAATTAATGAATTCCAGGAAACATTGGGCAATTGTATTGGTACGCGAGTAGTTTTTCCAGTTAATGGAGGGGTTGTTGAAGTCACCCAGTATGAGAGTGTTAGGTTGGACCCTATTATTCTCCAGGGTGCTTAGGAATGTGGAGTGTGAGTCTTGGGACATGGTTAGGGACCTGTAGCAGGTGATGATCTGAATCGCTGTGTTACCTAATGTTAGCTGCACCTGAAGTATCTCTGATGCATTATGTTGGGCTACCAGTCTATAGGTGTGTGCATCCTTTATAAATATGGAAACACCATCACCTTTGGAACTTTGGTCCAAGTTCTGGGGCTGAAAGGTGTGGAGTGAGTTATAGCCTGGTAGTGCAGGGGTGCTTTCTGCTGCCTTGAATGAGGTCTCTGTTACTGCACAAATGTCGATGTTCTCCATTTTAAGGAGTGAGTGCATTTTGAGATTAAGACTTCATGCATTGAGCAGCATGACCCTCAGATTGCATTTGTTTGTAGCTGTTACGGTGGTAATTTGGTCTTTGGAATACCGCTTAAAAAAGCCACTTTAGGGGTGGCAAGAGCCTTGGCCAGTATCCGGATGCCCAGGGGTGACAAATGCAGGCCATCTCTGCCTAAGCATCGAGGTCTGTCAGCCGTGTCATCCCAAGCAGACAGATACTGGATCCTCTTAGAATGACACCATAAACTTAGCCAGTTGTTGAAATCAGTCATTTTCTGCTTGTATTGTTGTATCATTCTAGGTGATGGTAGGAGGCTGCTCAGGGCTAGGGTTATATCCGCCTGGGCTACATAATCTGAGAGCTCCTCCATGTCTCTTTTCTTGTAGTCCAGGGAGGTACATCTCATGTCATTCACACCCACATGTACAATAGCAAAGTCATATTTGTACCTGTTGTTGAGTGACCTGAGTGCGTTCGTTATGTGGCAGATCCTGGCACCTGACAGGCAGCTGACTGTTACTTTCTCCTTATTCAACATAGTGAGTGGAACATCAGTGTGCTTCACTGTCGAGTCACCTGTGACTAGTGTGTTGGGCATTCTGTTTTGCCTTAGAGGCTTTGGTTGAGTGACACACTGTTTAGGAGAGTTAAGTGTCTGGTGATTAGTGTTGTATTATGGTGGTCTGGTGCATTTCTGCCTTGGAGGTCTCTGCTGTGTGGGTAAATTTTTATTGAGAGTCTCCACGAAGGTGGGTGTGTGGTTTGTGATTTTATGTGAAGGCAGCGCTGATGTATGTTCTGGAGGGCTATGTGTTCCATGTGGTGTGCTGCCAGTGTTGACCTTCTCCTCTTGGCCAGCTATTACGATCTTGGCTGGAGAGTGCATGACTTCCAATTTGGATGTACAGGTGCATCTCTCGCAAGTCTGAGTGTTAGGAGGTAAGAGGAGAGGGTTGTCAGTGTGCATGAGGCAGTTGCTACATTGCCTCAGGATGCCCAAGTTCACCAGATTAATAGGAGAAAGTGCAGGGAACTGACCTTTAGACATGCCTGAAGGGGTGGGCATTAATAGTAAGTACTAGAGCTATTTCTTTGTAGAATGTTTAGTGCTGGTAGCACTTTTGTGTGCTGCAATAATTGCTACAAGATGTGTGGTAAAGTACTAGACTAATAAGCTAGTAAAAGTGCAGGAGAGGAGAGAACTAGCAGATCTAAGGGAAAAATTGAAGAGCAGACTTTTTGACACTGCTCAGAAGCTTACAAACAGTCCTGGATACAGCAAATCTGTATCTGGTCTAGACTAGTTACAGGAAAGGTGGGAAACAAGCGCAAATGCAGGCTTTTAAACCAGAAAGTTGAAAGAGGTGGAAAAACTGCCCAAACAGATTGCAGATAACTGCAAGCTGGGTGCAGTCATCAATTCCCCAATTGATTGGACGTCCTCACCCATATGACTGGTGCCTGAAACATGGCCTCAAACCGAATGCCAAAAATATGTATCATCATCCCCTTTGGGGAGAGTGACATCCACACATATTATCATATTAATAACAACGTACTAAGTTCACAATCAATAGTGAGGGATTTGGGCACCCAGGTTGATAGCACCCTGACTTTTGACCACCATGTTTCTTCCGTTGTACAGAAAGCTTTCTATATGGCCCACCTCGTAAGTAAGGGTATCTTGTTCAGGAACTCAGAGGTCATAACATCCCTGTATTCTTCCGTTATAAGGCCAATTATTGAGTACAATGCCCCCTTTGGCATGTACCTCGCAAAGTACAAGCAGCAGCTGGAAAGATCACAGAGGTTCCCTCACCAGGAGAATCGAAGGCCTCAAACTTCTACCCTACATAGATAGGCTAAAAGGTACTATCCTTCTAATCAGTTTCATACAGACTCCTCAGAGATGACCTCTGTCTGGCAGACAAAGCAATCTTAGACCTCACCTTGATGGGACTGCTGCATATCCGCAAGTCAAGCTCTACTCGAGCAACCTGTACGCGCAGCCTCAACCTGGTGTGTGATATCACCAGGACGTGTTGGCGGGACAGATTTGTGTCCCAGAGACTCACCCATCTGTGGAATAGACTCCCTGCCATGTCGAGCAGAATACCTCATTATCCCTTTTTAAGTGCAACATGGATAACTGGATGGGAAACAGAAAATACACCCCTGGGATTCCACCTGTGTCCCTGATGGACATGGTGTTTGGGTGCTGGCTTGTCTAAACTTGGACTAAATACTTGGCTAGGCAAGGTCCTTGGGGCCAATAGCCTAGCAACCTCCTATCATCCTCTGAACAAAGGCAAAAATGCCCTTTAACTCATCTGCCAAGTGTGTTCTGTTGCCTGGTACTGTTCAGCTTTTGCCAAAAGATTGGTTCTGTATATATATATTTTTTAATTTTTTAGTGTAGTGCAGTTTGTTAGTCTCTTGTGAAGGGAGAGTATCAGAAAAAAAAGACATGCAGTCATTAAGCTGGAATACCTGAGTAAGGAACATGAAGTATCACTTGCAAAAATGTAAAATTGTCTGCTGCCTTTAAACTTCCAGCACGCTTACTGGAGTAAGAGTGAAATATTAAATTCTTTAACTAGTAGATTCTGCCCATTGCAGTTTCATTTTCCTAGGTTAGTGTTTACAGCTCCACTTGAAATCTTTATTTACCCACCTCTGAATGCAGGATAGCAATGTGAATACACATGCGGTCTCTATTTCTTAGTGACTACCTCAGTCCTGGGAACTGTACTACTACACTCTTCCCTGCCAGAATGTGCCTTTCTTCCATGTACTATACTGTCTTCAGTTCTTAATGCTACCTTACCCATGTTCTGCTGAATGCAGACTCTGATGCCCTCTTCTCCCCTTTTCCTCTTTTTACCTTTATTCATCACAGTTTCTCTTAGTTATAGCCCTTCTGCATCTTTCTGTAGCATCGGGTGTTATTCTAAAGCTTTTGTCTTAACAAATAGACCATTTACCTACAACACTGATATTGGCAGTAGTGATATGTAGTATCATTTAACCAGCCCTTATCTAAATAATTCTCATTTCATCATGCTGTCTGGACGTTTTTCTAATCAAGTAATGTTTATTACCACCATCTTTAATTGTTTCTTTCCACAGTCATGCAATTTGTTGTTGCTGCTAATTAATGTATGATTAGAATGCCTTAGTAATGCACTATGTATAAGGTTTTCTCCTCAGCTTTTCCTCGAAAAGAGAATTAGACTTAAGTGGTTATCAAAATTAAATGCATGCATAGATAGACCCTCTGAAGCTATGAAACGTGTTCACAGCTTACTGTGGTCCATCACTAGGGAACAGAATTGCACACAGTGAGGCATATGCTGTATGATCAGAAACTTGCAGTAGTAGCTGCAGATTAGTTGGATCACACTGTTTCCCTGTTTAGGTTTTTATAGTGTTGTTTCATCTTGCTGTGTTTGAATTCACATTTGTTATGAGCTTTTATTTGTTCCAATGCCACATCAACCAGTATTACACAGAAATGAAAGTTAGATTTTCCCATTGCAGTTTAATAAACACATGAGATTCCATAATGTTTTCTCCATGCCATATGACTAGCTGTTCTAGTAAGAATACAGAATTGGTTACATATTAATTAAAAGTGGAACCGGCTATTTTGAATAGTTGTTTTCTGCTACAGCAACAATATTTTAATTGACTAAGCCCATTGACAGGAAGCTCACTATCAGAAATTTTAAGGGTAAGGTCTGCAACTACCTGATGTTTACTAAAATGGTAATCTGCTCATCTCATTATGAGGGAGCCTTCTGATCTCATTAACTAGGATGAATTTCATTCAGCCCACTAATGAAGGGATTATGCACAGTGAAAAAGTGTGTGACTCAACATTTACCATGTACAGTTTTATTTCTTAGCAGGAAGATTTCATTCTGATTGTGCTGCTGTATTGTTAGCTGGCTATGCTGAAGCAGCCTCACTGTCTGTACTACCAGAGTCTAATATTGATATAATCATCACCGTTTAAATGTTGAGACTAAAATGACTGCAAATAAAGTAAATATTTTAAGATATCGTTGTTAGCTTCATATTTAAAACTACGTAATAACAATATTTATTATTCTCAGATTTTTTTTTTTTTTTTTTTTTTTTTAATGACTGTGACAGTATCACTGATTCCCAAGCCACCTTTACAGGAGGAATGTAGTGAGAAAGCTGCACAGTAGTGACCTATTCCTATTTTTTATTAGAATACCAGGCAACCTGAGTAAATGTTATATGTGAAAAGAATTTGGATTTTTTTATTCTGTTGTACCATTATTTGTTCACTGGATAGGTGGACTGGTCCTGGAACTCTCTTTGGTCACAGCATGTGCCATTTGGCAATGCCATATTACTTGCATAGATGAATAATAGTTACAATTATAGATGCCGAGATCTCTCTGTCATAGTATGTTGTGAATACGTTATTAAGTGGCATATTCTTTTTGTGATTTTTACTATTGTCTCACTATTTTACTTGCCTTCAATTATGAAATGGCAGTATATTCTGTGCCCTGACTAGCTTATATATAGAACCGCTAGCAGCAAAAGTAACCGTTTTATTTATGGCTTCCTAATGGTTGTATCGCTTAGCATTTTTTGGCATATCTCTTCATTCTAACATGTTTAGCTAATGATAATTATTATATTTTTGTGTCCATTTATCTGCAATGGTGTTTAATGCTAGCAGCTACTTCGCCTGTGGTTCCTCCCACGTGGTCTGCATTGCGCAGATTGTAAAACGATCATCCCGGCTCTAACCAGTTTATTATAACCGACTGCATAACCACATCTACTAATTTAACAAAGGGCAAGGGTAGGGTGTTTTTAGTTGCGTGCTTTCCATATGTCCTACATTAGTCGGGGAAAGGAAACGTAATTAGCTTTCTGCTCCGGTTCCGCTTATGACGGGTACTCATTTTTTTTTGCACAACTTACCCCTGCTTATTGATACTGGGTCAGGACTGGCAAATTTGTCACATGACTGAATTGGACTTTAACGTCCCCATTGTTTCTTGATGTTACCTCATCTCCGTCTGCACTGTTTGCAGAAGTTATGTCCCTGTATTTTTCTAATTATTTTTTTTACTCCTACAACTCTAGATAAGGGCCGCTAAATGTGCGAAAGCTTGGTACAACCTACTAACAGCCCAGCAGTTTTGCCTCTTGTAGCTAGGTCGGTGCTGTAGTAGATAAGACTACTTCCTTAAGTACCAATTATTGGGTCTATGTGGGTTTATGCCAATACTCCATGGGAGATAATACCTGCATACCAAGTAGCTGCTACCTATCTCACAACTTTGTGAACTTCCCTGGCATATTTTTAATTGTGTAATAAGAAATTTGTGTATATGTTGTTGTATGCCAATGCTCCCTGGGAGTTGAGACCACATACGAAGCAGCTGCTTCCTGCTCCAGAACTGGTGAACTTCCCTGGCAAATATTTACTCTTGTAATACAACCCCTGTGAGGAATTGTCTTTTTTAAAGGCAACTGCAAATTAGTAATTGTCAACTTTGCTTTACTATACTTTAACAGGTGTTAGATTGTCTGTTCTGTTGCTAGACTGAAGTCCTAAACCTAGTCTTAGAGCAATTCTTTTATAAATGTATAATTAGTATTTTTTACAGACTTGTAGAACTGTGGAAATTACCTTATTGTATCTGTACACCTAAGGTTCTTTTTGAAACTGTATCACTTTTTTAAATACCCTTTCTTCTTACCTTTTTTCCTTCCTAGCAATCTCTCCATAACCTTGCATTAAGGGACCTGCCTGGCTTCTAAGGACCCCTGAACCACCTCAAGCCTTGCCTAATTGGAGCATCCTCTATTTCTGCTGCCCTGTGCTCCCACCTGACTGTACTGAACTTACTAAGTATGTTTTACAATTGACCCATTTTGAAGGCTAATTTTCTTAATTTGTCTTGTAATTACACTTTATAAAGTAATTTAGCCTCTGGGTCAGGAAAACCAGCAGCCAGTCCCCCCCTCCCTGATTTTAGTCTCTTGAAAGATTTACCACTTGCTACCTACCTTATCCTTCCCACCAGCTGATTCTTTACCTGGCTACCTGCTTCTACTTTTTTCTGCCCACTAGGTGGCAGTGTACTCTAGGCTTCGTGCCCTTACTCACTCCCCTTATTCTTTCTTAGTCTCTGCTCACTGCTCTTCTTTTTTCTGCCCCATCTCATCCCTTGCCCAGTAGCCTGACTTCTCCCCCATCTACCTCTTTTTCCGTTTCTAGGCTGTACTTTCCTCTTCTCCTACCTACTATAAACTATAACGCTCCATAGATGTTCATCGTGTTTCACTGTTGCAGTCATGACTGTAGGGTTCTCCCCTGCCGGCAGGCAGCCCTCGGTCGGCCAGAATCCCAAAGTCTGGGTCCGGCGTCGGCTGTTCATCCATGCTCCCTGACGTCAGAGCGCCAGGAGTACAAAGCTGACAGCCGACGCCACCTTCCCCAGTCTTTCTTGCCATGCAGTGATAGCAGTTCACAAGTGCCGGTCGGCTGACTCCTGACAAATTTTTCTGATATTCTTCGGTCTGAAGACTTTCTACTCCACTCAAAGCTAAGTACCCGGTTGGGGAAACTTTTTTCTTGCTCCACTCCGATGTCAGAAAAAGTTCATAACTGCATTTCATGAGGGAAGCAAATACCTCATAAGGATTTTCATTCTTACTGTATTCTTTGCCTGGGCCCTGACCACAATGTAACTAGTTGTCTGTTTTGTGCTAGATTCAATCAACGTACAATTAAGCGAAGGTACGATTTTGCTTTTCATTACTTCGGTAGGCGCTTTAACTACAAAATGTCGTCTGATACGGTCCCGGCTACGGGAGTTCACAAACATCGCAAGGATAAAGACAGGCCTCCGAGGTCCAAATCTGATGATAGCGCACAAGCGGAGCCAGCTTCAGGTTCGGCCGTCGTCAGTGAGGTGCTTTTGCAGCCCCTGTCGTCAGCCATTTCAGAACCGATGGCCGAAACGGACTCTCTTGAGGAGCCAACCAGGCCTTTAAATATTTCTGTTTCTGGACCTTTGGACAGTGCTCCTTCGGATGGGTCCGGAGCCACTGTGCAGGTACCGGCTTCCAAAGAGGTTTTCAGGCCTACTCAGCTACTAGTAAAGGCAAAGCCAAAGGCAAAGACTCCTTCTAAATCAAAGACTTCAACACAGGCCTCTTCTGAACCGGCTCCCAAGTCACAGAAACAGTTACTCAAGATGGTGGAGGATTTACTTACTATGATTAGGGGTTCTCATCCCCCTCCAGACAAAAGGCCAAGGCAGGATGTTTTTTATGATTCCTCTGATCAGGCTTCTGTTTCCTCAGTTTCTTCTTCTGATCAGGAATCTTCTTTCCCTCTTTATGAGGATTCTGATGCTGAAGAATCCATTCCTTCAGCTTCTCCCCCTGAGGATTTCTCTTTTGGGGAAACTTTGCATGAAATGAGGGAACATTTCCACTGGGAAGGACAGGAGTATTCGGAATCCAAGAAAAGACTGAGGGATTTTCTTCTTCTTCCCCAACATAGACCCCTGGCTATTCCTCCTGTTTTGGATATTGTGGATGATGCCTTTTCGGAGGCTAACTTAACCCCTGACTCTTTTCCTCCTGCTCCTGTTAAGCCTGATAGATATTACAGGGTTCCTGATTCCCATCAGTTTTTATACAAGAACCCTTCTGCTGACCCTGAAACCATTTCTCAGGGTCCTAAGGGAGTTAAGGCCGCTTCTGCCAAAAATCCCATTCCTACTGAAAAGGATTCTCGATCCTTAGAAAGATGGGGCAAAAAAGTTTACACTTCTGCTACTTTGTCCATTAGGGCTTTAAACTGTCAGTTTCATATGTTTAAATACCAGCAATTTCTCTTGTCTGTCTTAAAACAAAAGCTTACTTCTATTTCTGCCTGTGCAGATGATAAGGAATTACATGACTTATTGCATGCCACTGAACAGGTGGGGAAGCATGGTTTACACTGTGGATTTGATGCCTTGGAGGCTTCTTGTAGGGCTGCGGCCTCTGGCACAGTCATTAGAAGGCATGCATGGCTAAAGGAACAAAATTTACCCAAACAAGTAAAGGCTAAATTATTGGATGCTCCTGTTCAGCTTTTGATCCAAATAAAACATTATGCTGAAGAGGTGATTAAAAAGATGGAGGATAAGGCGAAATCCATGCAAACAGTTAAAGATTTCTTACAAGTACAGCCACCTAGATTTAGCAGGAATTGGCCTTCAAAAAATTGGTCCTTTCCCACTTCAGACAGGCCTCAGAGGGAGGCCTCAAACACAAGCTGCTTATAGACCAAGACAGTGGACTGCTTCCACCCCTAGGGGAGGAGAGGACAGGTCACAATCTCAAAAGAAACAAACTCAATGACTCCCTCTGTTGGGCTACAGGAACTTCTTGCCTGGAAGCCCCTCTCGGAGGAAAACTCTCTCTTTTTTATCAAAATTGGACTCAAATAACCCAAGACAAGTGGGTTTTGGATGTGGTTTTAAGAGGTTACAAATTCCATTTTCATACCTTGCCAAGGCTAAACGGATGGCCAGACCTTCCAAAACATCAATGGATGGAGGCCTTAAACCAGGTGGAAGCTCTTTTGGCTATGAATGCCATAGAGCTGGTTCCTCTTTCAGAGATGGGAAAAGGTTTTTACTCAAGGCTCTTTCTAGTCCCAAGGAAGAAAACCTCATGGAGACCCATTCTGGATCTGTCGGTCTTGAACACCTTTCTAGAGATTCCAAAATTCAAGATGCTTACTCTACAGCAGCTACTTCCAATGCTGTCCAGAGATGAATGGATGGTAACTTTGGATTTAAAGGAGGCATATTTACACATTCCCGTCAGACAGGATCGCAGAAAATACCTCAGGTTCAAGGCCGGATTGAGGCACTTTCAATTCTCTGCGCTGCCCTTTGGATTGTCTACTGCGCCCAGGGTCTTCACCAAATGCCTGGCTCCAGTAGTAGCTTACTGCAGACTCAAGGGAATTCAAATATACCCTTATCTGGACGATTGTCTAATTCAGGCAGACAGCAAGGATGTCTTACTCCAGCATCTAGAATTTGTACAGAACCTCCTCAAGTTCCTGGGATTCTCTGTAAACATAAAAAAGTCAAATTTGACACCATCACAACAGATAACTTTTCTGGGTGCACTTCTAAACACCACAACCCAGATGGCATTTCTGACATCCGAAAAACAATTACAGCTGGCTTCAACTTTCAGAACATTGGCAACTCTAACTCAACTATCTGCAAGGAAATTCCTGCAGGCTTTGGGTTACATGGCCTCCTGCATCCTTCTCATACCATATGCAAGACTACACATGAGGAAAATACAATGGTACCTAAAAAGTGTATGGTCTCAGCATTGCCACAGTTTAGACATACTGATCTCCGTCCTTCCTTGCCTTCAAAAGGAATTTCTTTGGTGGTCCAGGGCATGTGCTTTAAACAAAGGGGAAACCCTTCTGTCTGCCTCCTGCCACTCAGATTCTAAACACGGATGCCTCGGATTATGCCATTTTCAGGGCAGTTGTTTACAGGGCCTTTGGACAAAGGATCAGAAGCACCTGCATATCAATTTAAAGGTTAGCCGTTCAGAAAGCTCTATTGGCCTTCAGGAATCTTCTTCAACCAGGACAACTGCTAATACGGACAGACAGCACCACAGTTATGTGGTGCATAAACAAGCAAGGGGGATCTCATTCCTACTCCCTTTGCAGACTAGCCATGGATCTATGGAATACAGCTCTAGCTTGCAATCTGGATCTTCAAGCTCAGTTTCTACCAGGGAAACAAAATTTCATGGCAGACAGTCTGAGCAGAAACCTTTTGGATCCACACGAGTGGATGCTGGACACCAAAATATTCAGAATGATAATAGCAGTCTGGGGATGTCCTCACATAGACCTCTTTGCATCCCATCTCAATCAACTACAGAATTTTTGCACCAGGACTTTCCACAGAGAAGCTTGGAAAGTGGACGCCCTGTCATTCGGTTGGAGTAACCTCTCGGGATATGCCTTTCCGCTTCTTCCTCTTCTTCCACGGGTTTTATTGAAGATAAAACAGGACAAGCCCAAGATGATGATCTTGCTGGCTCCAAATTGGCCTCGGCAGTTTTGGTATCCATCTCTAAAAAACCTATGCCTGGAGCCCCCTTAGGTTTTACCTCAGTCTCCGAACCTTCTGTCCCAACATCAGGGTCAGGTTCTACACTCTCATGTCAGAACTCTCAGCCTGGCGGCCTGGATAATCCAGGGCCTTTGATTTCTTCTTTACTGCCCAAGCAGGTTATGGATGTCATTTTAGAAGCCAGACGTCCTAGCACTAGAAAATCTTATGCAGGAAAATGGAAAAGATTTTGTTCCTGGATGCAGGCTCAGGATTCTGATCCTCTTCTTCCTAACATTACTTTAATTTTACTTTACTTGACAGATCTCTTACATAAGGGTGTCTCTTTCTCTTCCATTAAGATACATGCCTCTGCTATTTCTGCTCATTATAATACAGATCCTCCAATCTTTTCCCACCAGCTCATGAGTCAGTTTCTCAGAGGAGCTAAGAAATTGAGACCTCCTAGATCTCCTCCCATTCCTGCTTGGGATCTCAACTATGTTTTGGCCTCCTTTTGAGCCTGCTGCTTCTTCTGACATCAAGTTTTTATCTTGGAAGACAGCTATCCTGTTAGCCCTTACCTCTGCCAGGAGAGTTTCAGAGCTTCAAGCTCTTATGGCTGTGGAGCCTTATATTATTTTTCATCAAGACAGGGTATCTTTGAGTACTAATCCTACCTTCATGCCTAAGGTGGTTTTCAAAGTGGCTTTAAATCAAACTATCCACTTGCCAACCTTTTTTCCCACTCCTCAAAATAAAGGGGAAAGGATCTTACATTCCTTGGATGTACACAGACAACTATGTTTTTACATGAACAGAACCAAGGACATCAGAAATTCAGAACAATTGTTTGTCTCTTATGCTTCAAGTTCCCAAGGTAAAGCCATTTCAAAACAGACCATTTCTAAATGGATTGCTCATGGAATCAGTTTTTGTTATTCTCACCATGGAAAGCAAATCCCAGGGAGTATACAGACTCATTCCACCAGAGCTGCTGCCACTTCTGCGGCCTTCCTCAGGGGAGTTCCTACCAAGGACATTTTGGAAGCTGCAACTTGGAGTTCAGTGCATACTTTTTCTAAGCACTACAATCTACCTCTCTACTCTAAGTCTAGGGCAGGCTTTGCCTCTGCAGTCTTGCAGGGCCTTTTAGCCGCCTCTTCCTCTTTATGACCACCTCCCTTTCTTTCAGCTTTGGGATTCTACCCTACAGTCATGACTGCAACAGTGAAACACGGTGAACATAGTACAGTTGTGTACACCTACCATAAATGTAGATGTTCGAGTGTCTTCACTGTTGCAGTCTGGGTTTCCCTCCCTCCTGTCCCCTCTTATTTTTACTTTTGTGTATTTCCTTTTTTCACCATTCTTCTGAGGTGTATTTGCAAAGGTTATGGGACCTTTTTCATCTGGGACTCCTGACATCTGGGGCAAGAAAAACTGGGGAAGATGGCGTCGGCTGTCAGCTTTGTACTCCTGGCGCTCTGACGTCAGGGAGCATGGATGAACAGCCGACGCCGGACCCAGACTTTGGGATTCTGGCCGACCGAGGGCTGCCTGCCGGCAGGGGAGAACCCTACAGTCATGACTGCAACAGTGAAGACACTCGAACATCTACATTTATGGTAGGTGTACACAACTGTACTTCCCCCTCCCTTCTGTCCTACTCCTTATCTGCTCTTCTAGCAGCTACTTACCTGCTTCACTACCTCTCCCTGGGGTTCTGCTGCTCACTGATTGTCTCTGCTGACTCCCCCTCTGCTTGCTCTAACCCGCTCCGTTCCCCTACCCTACCCCCAATTCCCCACCCACCCCCAGTGCTGTTACATTTACACATCTTTAGCCACACCCACTATACTCCTCAACCTATCATCTCACACCATCAATCTACCCTTCCCCTTGCCAATTCTATACTTAATCAACCCCTCCCTACTGCAAGAATACAATAATCACTATACTCTACCTCTATACCCTCTGCTACCTCCCCCTTTAGTGACCCCCTATCTATTCCATCATTCCATATCCCACAGTTTTAATTTATCAAACACACTTCATAACCTCTCAACCCTATTAACTAAAATGATCTTCTTTCAGAATCCAAACCTGAAACAATATCTTCTTATTACTTCTACACTAATCTTCTTAGCATGACCTTATGGTCTAACCTTCTACGAGCATGTCTCCCTAACTTATAACATACCTCCCCACTATCAAACTCTACCTACCACACAACCAAGTTCCCTCTCTCATAGCAACATAACCTCATCATTAATCTACCTACTCCCTAGATTTCATAGATCTTCCCATGTCACTTACATCTACAGTAAGAATACCTCACTCAAGTACTCTAAATATATAAGAGCTATACTAAAACATCCCACACAACTTCTATCTGATGGTGATATCTATCCAAATCCTGGCCCAAATTCACATATCAGCAACATCCCACAAAAATAAACTACTAAGGTTGTCTCTAATCCTATACAGTTAGTGAACTCTCTCAGAATAGCTCAACTCAATATCCACAGCATTAACAACAAACTCAGTCAATTGCATGCTCTTTTACATGTACATGCATTTGATATCCTTTGCCTCACAGAAACTTGGCTTAAACCCTCTACACAGGATCTAGAAATGACCCCACCTGGATATAACATCCTTAGATGTGACCGCACTTCCAAGAAAGGTGGAGGTGTAGCTGTACTATATAAATCTGAGCTATCACTCTCAACCTTTAATGCATTACCACCCTCTATCAGCAATGCAGAAACCCTGTCCATCAAACTCCAACTTAATAAATCTAAATCCATTTATATTATTTGTACCTATATTCCTCCAGGAAACAACATTAACACTCTTGAAAACATTCTTAGTAGTCTCTCCACCATTCTACCCCAAGAAACAATTGTACTTGGAGATTTTAACATAGACTGGACTACTTGTAACTCCCCCAATCCTACCACCCATATTAATCTTCATGGCTTCTCTCAAATAATAAACTCCCCCACTAGAATTCATAAACCTAATAATAAAGAAACCATCCTTGACTGGATCCTTATAAACAGTCATCCTGGAACCTATACAACAGGAACACTACCAGATGACATTAGTGACCATGTTCTAACCTATATAACAAAGCAAAAGCCTCATAGTCCTAAAAATAATACTTTTAAATCCTATCACTCAAAGAAGCACTTTAAAGCAGAAAGCTTTCAAAGTGAGCGTAAGGCCTGTGACTGGTCACCACTGAAACTACTCAAACTAGATGAAGCTGTTTCCTACTTTAATACTAAATTCCTAGAAATCCTAGATCTCCACACCCCCTGCGCTCTTCCCGAGTTAGGAGCAAACCAGCCCCATGGCTCACAAAACAAACCAAGGAAAAAAATATTCCTTCGGAACAGAATATGGGCCAAATGGAGAGCCACTAAGAGCTCTACAGACCAGCTACTATATAAACAACTAAGAAATGCAACAAAAAAAGACATTATCCTAGACAAAAAAAACTTTTATCACCACCTTCAACAATCTCACCCAAAAAACCCTCAAAAGTTCTGGTCAGGCATTAATAAACTTCTCCAACCAGGACATACCAAAACTCCAGCCCCATCTTCTATTCACAACAATAATCCTCTACTAATAGCTGATGCCTTCAACAATTACTTCACAGAAACTATTATAACTCTTGCAAAGACACTAACTCCCACACCCCCCAACCCTTTCCAAAATACTAGCAGCCCAGTGCCCTCCTTCCATATACAACCCTTACCAACATCCTATATCTGCAAACTTCTTCAAAAGCTCAAACCCTGTACCCCTTCTGCAGATCACTTACCACCTGAATACCTCCAAATAGCAGCCAAAGTCATTGCATACCCAATATTCATCCTTATTAACAGAACAATCACAGAAAGTAACATCCCATCCATATGGAAAGTCTCTCACATTATCCCATTACATAAAGGAGGCAAATCCACTGATATCTCTAATTTCCGACCAATTGCACTACTCTCCCCACTTGCCAAAATAATGGAAAAATGTATTCACCACCAACTACTTCAACATCTGCTCCAAAATAATTTACTGGCCAACTGCCAGCATAGCTTCAGACCCTTTCATAGCACAACTACCGCCTTACTAACCTTCACTGACTGTATAAACAGGAATCGAAATAACTCCCTATCTTCTGCACTATTCACTGATCTATCAAAAGCCTTTGATATGGTTAACCACAACTTACTAATCAGTGAGCTAAAAGCCCAATTTCTTGACCCACAAGCAATACGTTGGTTTACATCCTATATAGAAAATAGACAACAAGCAGTACTCTGGGACAACAATCTCTCCTCACCTATTCCTGTAAACATTGGAGTCCTTCAAGGCTCTATTCTAGGCCCTCTTTTATTCTCCATTTTTACTAATAATATCAACACTATTTTTCCTAAAGCCACCTGCATACAATACACCGATGACTCAACTTTAATCTGTACAGCTAAGTCATCAACCTCTCTTCAGACCTTGACTCAAACAGTATTTAATACTGTAGAAACATTGCCTCCTCCTAAATCCAAAAAAAAAAACAAATTACTGCTTTTCTCTCCCACCCAAAAATCACCAGAAATCAACTTTACAATTACCTCTAACGATGGAACTACTATTACCCCAGATACTAACACACGTCTCCTGGGCATAACCATAGATAATAAACTCAGCTACGACGACCACATCAATAACACCATCCACACTGTCAATAAAAAACTAGGCTCCCTGTATAGACTCAGACCCTACTCACACCACTAGCAAGAACCTCTGTTGCCCAAACTCACCTCATTTCTACCCTTTTGTATGCTTCTGCTATATACACCAACCTGTACAAATACAACATAAACAAACTGGAAACTAGCTATAACAACATAGCCAGATTTGCCACAGGGAACCCTTTCAGAACCCACCACTGCTACGACCTCAAACAACTAGGATGGTCAGAGCTACAAAACCAACTACTGTATAATCAACTTGTGATCACACAAAAAATTCTTCATCACCCAAATAACACCCCAATCCTCACTAACCTAATCACCCCATATAAAAATCTTTCAACACTTCGCTCTGCAAACAAGCTTCTAATTTCTAATATCAAATCTAACAATAAAGCGGGGGACTCACTATTTACCAATATTGTGGGCAAAATCTGGAATAACCTTCCTATTACACTCACATCTCACTCATCAACATCTCTCTTCATGAAACACCTAAAAGAACATCAGCAACTACTCTGGCTCTGTCCCTGTTCGAAACCAGACTGAACCATAGTTCATCCCCCTTTTTCTTCTCCTTGCTCTACCCCTATCTTCCCTGCTATGACCCCTTTGTAACTAAACTCCTCAGAAGTCACCTGTATACTAGCTAGTGCTTTGTTTGTTCTTTCTTCTTTCATCTATTTCCTTCATTCACTTTCTTCTTTCTACCCCATATGTCTCAATAACTCTGAACCCTTGTATTCTCCTACACTTGTGCCAATTCTAAACTTTCCTTTGCCTCTATACTTGTCTCATTTTTTATATCTTTTCTCTATCCAAATATTGTTAATCCTCTCATGTGTAGTAATTCATAGAAATATGCTTTTTAAGTATTGAACCTTTAACTATTGTAGACTTGTTTTATGTATTGTATTTTTAACTACTGTTTTTATGTAAATTTTACTTAACTTTGGAGCTTATCTCCCTGGGCCTCTACTGAAAAAGGACATGTATCCAGCTAAACTAACCCAGTCAACAAATGTAAAATAAAAAATAAAAATAAATATCCATTAGTTTTCATGCAGTGTGGGAGAGTTTATTAAAGCAAAGTTTGCATTCAGTTTTGTAAGATAAAAGGAATTCAGAATGTGAGGGGAGGTGGGGTTGGTAGAAGAGTGGAGCAGGACTGACGTAATGGTTGAGGTTTTTACCTCTCTGATACCTAGTACAAATTTAGATTCTGACCTCTGGTTTTTGGCTAGGCTTGTAATGGTCTGTGGAATGATAACCCAGTAGATACCTGTGAACGGATAAGTATATATAGATGATATAAAATCGGCAAAGCAGATTGATGCAAACTTCTGAGTATATAACACTGGATATAGTGATAATTTTTACATATAGTGATTAGCTAGTCATTATCTGTGAAGTATTTCATTTATTTAGCTATTTTAGGTTTTGTAGTAACTGTGGTCTAGACACTTGGAAGCTGTGGCTGTTCCTCACATCGTAAGGTAGATATGTCCATTTTGCTGGGGATACCTTGGTGAAGGCCTATTCTCTGATAACTAGTGTGACAGCCCTCTTTTGAACCAATAATCAAGGAGCCTCAATCCTTACATTGACACTGGTGAGGGGCATTCACTTGGAACAGAAAGAGATACACACCGTATTTTCAGATGCAACTGTCAGCAGTAACCACAGTTTCCCTTAAGAGCACACAGGGAACACACTCAGTCCAGTGGATGGCTTTCTCTGTCTTTGTCTTCAGGCCCCTTGTAAGACTTCCCACTGACACAGCTGTAGAGTTGAGTCCTCAGCTGTGTGTTCCAAGCCAAGTCCTTCACCTCCCTCTCTGTGAACCCAGTGCTCTGTGTCCCTGTTCAAAGTTGATGACACACACACTCTTTGAAATTTGATTTTCACACACACACACATACACACACACACACACACACACACACACACACACACACACACACCTGGGAGAAGCTGGCACAGATTTACCAGTTATGCGCAGAAAGTAAGGTGGTTCCACTGCCACCAGAACACTCCAAATCCAGATACTCTAAGGCTCTTACAAGGGTACCCAATTATACTGAGTAAAATTAATACTAATACAGGTGGTAGTATTTCAGTAATGCAGCAAGGGTTTTAGGAGTTGCCACAGTTTCACCAAATAAATATAGGTACTCTCAAAGTTTAAAATAGTTTCTAAAAGACCAGCCACAATGAAAACTTTAAATATATCTAATAATAATAAGAGAGCATGAAAATACTAAGTATGTATTTGCAATAAACACTAGAGTTTCAATCACATTAAATATTAAAAATAAAACAGATGGATAGATTCAGACAATTACAGAAAAAGAGTACTTAACTAATCTTGCTATATTTTCCTGACTTATCTAAAGAATTACTGCTCCCTGGTTACTTACTAAAGCAAGGCAAGATGAAATGGTTGAGCAGTTTTCCTTCTTTGTCAAGTTTCAAAAACAGGCTGCTCTGAGACTTCTGTCTCATCTAGTATTCGAACATCATTTCAGTGGTGGATTACAGAATGACATCACATACATCTGGTCATCTGACTCTGGTTCCCACATCACACCCTTTGGTAGAAACTGAACCTGAATTTAGCACATATGTGTTACTATACATATACTATATAGTATATATAGTATACTATACTATATAGAGCTTTGCTGAGATGTGTTGTAGCATCTGAAAGCTATAAAACCACTTCAAAAATTCCACCCTTCCAGAGTATCAATTAGTTCTCCCCTAAGGATAATGCAGTAGGATTCCTAGTCCTGGTTTTCACAGACATTTCATCTCTGGCTGCAATCGGAACTGTAAGATACAGTCTTTATGGCCTAAACCAGGTAATTTAATTTCAGACTATTTTTCAGAGTTTGCTGGTCTGAGATTAATCTCTTCTTTTCCAGTATCCTCTGTTACAGTATATTTATTTAAACAGTTACAATACAGTCTGAAGAACAGGTGTATTTTTTCTGTCCCACTTTTGGTACATTTTTAACACAAGCAGCTTTACAAATACATTTCAACGCAAACATCTCTACAATTCAGTTTGATATACAAGTGACATGTAATTCTTTACAAAACTTCAGCAAGCTATGCTGGCGTATGTTATACTTTATCTACCCTACATCTCTTGGCATAGCTAGCAATATGTCACATCATCACAACAAGTCTGAAGCAGGGTAGGATGTATAGGGCATTTGACTGTAGTGTGTGAGGAGTTTGTTCTCTATTTACTTAGGCTGCATGTGGAGGACACAGTTTGTCATCAAGTAATTAGTAGGTAAGGGAGCTGAGCATGAGGGTTACTGTATCTCTTATAAGTTGCCATTATATCTTTTCTAGATAGTACAGTGTTGTTTTCTCTTGTCATCCAGGTGACTACACTGATTTTCTGTTGTCAGACAGATTACTAAATTTGCATATTTTATTTGTAGTGATTTAGAGTGTTTTGATATTTTATAAGGAGTTTAATGCAGAAATGGGTAGTTTTATATTTTAGTTTTGGTATAGTACATTGAACTCAGTTGCTTGACAAACTTCATAGAAAAGTATGTTCATTAGAACTTCATATGTAAGTATGTTCATTAGATGGTATTCTAGCTTTTAACACCCTTTATTCATTAGATGGTATGATGGTTTTAACACCCTATGTTAATTAGAACTTCATATGTAACTATGTTCATTATATGGTATGATAGCTTTTAACACCTATGGAGTCTGCCAGCCCTGCCAGATAGAATTTTATAGATAATTATGCCATTTGTAAATATAAATGTTGAAATACAGGCTTGTTTCCTTAAATGAAAGAATATGCTGTGAAATGTTGAACTTCAAAAAAGATGTAACAATATTGCCCTCTGCTGTAAAGAAAGCTAAGTCAAGCATTTCTTGTCTGTCCTTTGAAGTTGAAATTATTTCATGCTTGTCCCTTTGAAGTTATAATTTGGAGTCGATGAGTCAGGAGTGAAGCATCCTGCCTGTTGTTTTAACTTAAGGAATAATTACTAGAGTTTACATGTGTAATATCTTTTATTGATGTAGTTTTCTGCAGGTGCAAAATAACAATTATGTAGTGTCTGTTAGCCTGGGAACACCAGGAAAGTGTAAAAGAAATGATGTAATGGGAACAAGGACTGCAGTAGCAATTTAAACATAGAGAATCAGAAGGCATTAAGCATTTTTGTCTTGAGTATCCAACTTATCAGCACTGTCTTGCTCATATGTAAGTTATCTTAGACTTATGTTTTCTTTTGAAAATAGCTAAGAACTAGAAAGATTAGACTAAGTGTTTTTCTGTGATGTCAGACTGAATTATTTTAAGTATTTCTGTGTGATCTCTGAAGTCTTGACTAGCACTGTGTAGTAGAAAGCATTGTTTTGTGTTTTTATTTATTATTAAATATTTTAAAACGTTTTAACTATGGCTGGTTTGTGTAGAGATAATTAGCTCTTTAGAGTACTTGTATGCCTTTGATAAAATTGTACAAAGCCACTCCTATAGCTTTAGCCCTTAGCTGTACTACCAGTTGGATAATAATATTACACAGTAATAATTGGACTCCTTTTTAAGGGCCTTTGAGTAGCTGATGAATATTTGGTGTTGGCCAGTGGTACTAGCATATGCTCCTGAGGGAAATCGCACTTTGCTTTGTGTATTTGTTATCCTTTCCTCATATATGAGACTCTCTGGTGTTGGTGGTGAGGATTGAGGCTGCTTGATTGCTGGGCCAGGGCATGGGCATCACATTAGCTTTCTTTGCAGCAGAGGGCAATGTTACATTTTTTGAAGTTCAACATTTCACAGCATATTCTTTCATTTAAGAAAACAAGCCTGTATTTCAACATTTATATTTACAAATGACAGAATTATCGATAAAATTCTATCTGGCTAGGCTGGCAGCCTTCACAACACCCTATATTTATCAGATGGTATGATGGCTTAAACACCCTAAGTTCATTAGATGGTATGATAGCTTTTAACACCCTATGTTCATTAGAACTTCATAGGCAAATATGTTCATTAGATGGTATGATGGCTTTTAAAACCCTTTGTTCATTAGAACTTTATTGATGGGTATGTTAATTATATGGTATTCTAGATTTTAACACCCTAAGTTCATTAGATGGTATGATAGCTTTTAACAACCTATGTTCTTTAGATGGTGTGACAGCTTTTAGAACCCTGTGTTCATTAGAACTTCATAGGTAAGTATGCTTATTAAGTGGTATGATAGCTTTTAACAACCTATGTTCATTAGATGGTATGACAGCTTTTAACATTGAGAGCACTTTGCTGCATAACAGCTGAGCATGGTGTATGAAGACAAGATTGCCTAGAGAAACCCATACAGACAAAAGGAAATTCTTGCATATTCTACTCTGGGGGTATCCAGGGTTGAGAAGTGAACAAACCCTAGAGCTGGGAGGTAGTAGTATTGATCAGTCCTGAGGCATGCTACCATGCAGTGTTAGCTATTGCCCTCGGAATGATTGGGTAATAACTTTGCTGTGATAAATTTCTAGTCCCGCAGATAATATTTAAGAGGAAATTATTTGATTAATTAGTATTACAGAATTTCAGGATACTTAAGTTTCAAAATTTTGTGTAAAATAATGTGTGTGTGTTTATGTACTGCATGTAATATATATTTCTCAACTGCAGAGCACTGACTCGCAACTTGTTCAAAACAAACCAGCAAAATTCACAACAGATGGATATTAACATGGATCCTGCAGGGGTTCCAGTTCAACTCACTCAAACTAGCAGATAATGTAGAGTGACTTGACAGTGTGTGATTGACAGCTTTGAGCTTGATTAAAGAAGATTCAGCCATCCAGATTGCTAATATGATATATATATATATATATATATATACATACATACATTTTGTGTGTGAGTGTGTGTGTGTGTGTGTGTGTGTGTCTACTGTTGTCCTTTTCATTCTTCCTCAACATATGGGTTACGGATCTGACTCAGCCTCATATCTCAAGACTTACAGATCCAACTCTAGAGCTCCTCCCTCCATCCGTAATGCCCCAGCTAGTTTACAGTACCTCAGATCTTGTTTGCCATCATCTCACACGAAAGTGGATCCTCTCTCCAAGGCCTTTTTCAACCATTAACAGTAGTTGTTAGTAAGTTTTTTATATTATCCTCCTTCTCCTTCTTATGAGTTTTTCAGATTTGCTATACGTTCGTCTGTTACTACCTACTTTTTCCTATGACCTGTACAGAGCCTGAAGTTCATTGGTGCCCAGTTGAAAACAGCAAGTCAGATTGCCACTCTGCTTACAAATCGTATAGATACAGTCTAGTTCCAGGTACACCAAATCCTTGTTCATCTTGCCCCTTCAGCCAGACTTGTCCTTCAGGCTTTAGGTTCGATGGCAGCAGCCGTAGTCTTTGTTCCTGTGGCACATTTCTATATATATGTTCTCCAATGGACCCTACATCTTCAGTGGTATATTCTACAACATCCTGTATACTATGCAGTCAAACTTTCCACGTTTAGCCCTCCGATCTACATTATGCTTATCTCCCATTACCTTTGATTCCAAAATCTTTACAGAAGGCACATGAGTTGAAGTGCTCGGTATCTTCATTAACACTTTTTGACGTCCCCAGGTGTGGTTTCCCATCATTTGTTCTCATCTTCAGTATCCGGTATGGATACTGGACCCCACTTCAGACCACCTCTCCTATCCCTCATTTATAAAACATCTCAGTATTCCAAACCTCAAACTAACTGCATGGTTTCTCCAGTTCCTTTAATAGCTAGACATCCCAGTCTTTCCTCCCTGGTTAGACTTATTCTCTTATCTTCCCAGAAAGCTTCTACAAGGAAAATGTACAAGGGTAAATAGAAATGTTTCGCAATTTGGACTCTTAGTAAAGAAATTGATCCCTTCACTGCTCCAGTTTCTTCAGTTCGAGAATTCTTAGCCTCTGTTTTCCAACAAGGTGCTAGTTTCTCCACATTCAAAATTCACTTGGCAGCCATATAAAATTTTCATTCAGGAGAAAGAGTTTCTTCCTTAGGTTCTTTTAAATTATGCAACGTGTTTTTAAAAGGCACCTTGTTACTTGGGCCCTCAGTTAAAGATCTATCTCCTGCATGGGATTTGACAGCAGTGCTTCAGAGGTTGACACAACAACCTTTTGAACCTTCAGCTAAAAATGATTTAAAATTTGTCTTGGAAAACAGTTTTTCTAGTAGCAATTAGTTCTGCATGATGAATTTTCGAACACCAGCCATTGTCATCCAAATCTCCTTACTTTGTGTTTTTTCACAAAGACAGAATTACTTTATGAACCAATCCATGTTTCATACCAAAAGTACCGTCTGAGTCCAATATCAATCAAACTATTCATCTGTCTTCACCCCTAAAGTTTCAAGTAAGGCAGAGTACATGTTATATGTTTTAGATGTATATAAACAACTACGTTTTTATGTACTCAGATATAAGGATCTCAGGAAAACTGACTAGTCATTTGTTTCTTTCTCACTGAACAGACAGGGATTTCCAGTCTTTAAAGATAGCTTGGCAAAATGGATTACTGATTGTATTTCTTTTGTATTTGCTCATCATGGCCTCTCCCTGTCAAAGCCTTCTAAGACTCATTCAGCTAGATCCGTGGCCACTTCTGCCTTCTGGTCTAGAACTTCTGTTAATGACGTTTGCACACCTATATTACTCATTACAAACTAGATTTGACTTTTGTTAAGCAGAGCTGCTTTTCATTCAGCATTTCTCTGGAACATCCTTCCATGTATTCCACCGAAGATTCACATAGCTGGGGCCTCTGTCACATATGTTGAGGAAGAATGAAATGAAATGTCTGATATTAAAGTTATGTACTCACTGTAACTATTCATCTTTGTTGTCCATTTTCATTCTTCTTCAACTCCCCCCTCCCCCATCCTGTTATCTTCTGGATGTGATTTCATGAATTTTTTGGAACCATCTACATCCTGGTTTGAGCTCTGGCTTACTGTAATTTTCCTTCTATCTACTCTATATTAGGATAGGTAAGGCAGCAAACTCAGTCTGAAGTATTGTAGACTAGCTGGGGCATTATGGGTAGAGGGAGGAGTTCAAGAGTTTGATCTGTAAGTCTGAGATATGCAGCCAAGTCAGATCTGAGGTCGGATCTCTAACCCATATGTTGAGGAAGAATGAAAACGGACAACACAGATGCATAGTTATGATGAGTATATAAATTTTATATATATATATATATATATATATATATGTGTGTGTGTGTGTTTTTGTTTGTGTGAGCATGTGTGTATGTATGTATGTATATATATATATATGTGTGTGTGTGTGTGTGTGTGCATATATATAATGTGTTTCTGCATAGATATCGATTGTGTATGTGTGAATTTGTTTACCATAGGTTCTTGTGGGTCCAGATGATGCTTTCTCAGCAGAAGGATGCTCTGTGATCCCCTTCTATATCTTGATACCGCATCTTCCATATGCAGTTTAACCTTGTTTGATTCAGGCTCACCCCACGACCTTCATAAGTTAGTGAGCAGGACAACACTATAGCAATGCATGGAGGCATAATGGAGAGAGATCCCAAACCTTTGCTGCACAGGGCCAGTAGCAAGTTCACTTAAGCCCTAATTCCATGTGCATGCTCAGTACATGTTCATGTGGAGAACATGCACTAGGGCATGGTACCAGACTGCTGGTCTCCTCCAAAAGAGTATAAGCCTGCAGATGCACCCCCCCACACACACACACACACAAACAACAGATGCTTGTGCAAGTTTCCCTGGTCTTCACTGGAAAAATCTGTGCATTATGTGTGCCCCTGGCTGTTGTCCTACCTCATCCTCCCCTAAGAAAGGTGAGTATGCTTCTTTACTCAATCCATCCCTGTGCCAGCTTTAGCAGGTGCCTAAGCTCCAAAGTGAATTTGGGCCAACTGAGTCATAGTCCAGCTTTTATCTCTTACTTGAATGGATTTAGTCTTTAGCTCTGTAAAACACAGATTTAGATTTTGAGCACATTGATCATTGTAACAGAACATAAATGATCTGTAGCCTTCTAGAACTATTCCTTTGTGCTTCGGAAAAGAGATGAGCTTATCTTACTGTGGTAGTTTATTAAAACAAAAGGGAACACTGAATGTATACAGTGCTGATATTGTGTATATCTACCCTTGTGAACTGCCCCTGTGAAATTAGACATTTTGCAGATGACTGAAAATGAGGTGGGTATTTAAGAAAAAAATCCAGTTTTGTTTTCCCTGTAGAATTAAATGTAAGTATAAAAGCATCTCAAAAGGCCAACTTGGAATTGTGACATTCTTTCCTTCATCCTGTGTAAAGGGGAGTAATGGCAGATGGTGAGGATTTCTTACAGAATGGATCCTTTGACATAGCATTCAAAGTGGATACCTGATGTTCATCGTGTTTCACTGTTGCAGTCATGACTGTAGGGTTCTCCCCTGCCGACAGGCAGTCCTCGATCGGCCAGAATCCCAAAGTCTGGGTCCGGCGTCGGCTGTTCAACCATGCTCCCTGACGTCAGAGCGCCAGTAGTACAAAGCTGACAGCCGACGCCATGTTCTCCAGTCTTTCTTGCCGTGCGGTGATAGCAGTTCGCAAGTGCTGGTCGGCTGACTCCTGACAATTTTTTCTGAAAAACTTCAGTCCGAAGACTTTCTTCTCCACTCAAAGCTAAGTACCCCGTTGGGGAAACTTTTTCTTGCTCCAGTCCGATGTCAGAAAAAGTTAATAATTGTATTTCATGTGGGAAGCAAATACCTCATAAGGATTTTCATTCTTACTGTATTCCTTGCTTAGGGCCTGACCACGGCGTAGCTAGTTGTTGGTTTTGTGCTAGATTCAATCAACGTACAATTAAACGAAGGTACGATTTTGCATTTCATTACTTCGGTATGCGTTTTAACGACAAAATGTCTGATACGGTTCTGGCTACCGGAGTTCACAAACGACGCAAGTACAAAGACAGGCCTCCGAGGTCCAAATCTGACGATATCGCACAAACGGAGCCAGCTTCAGGTTCGGCCGTCGTCAGTGAGGCGCTTTTGCAGCCCCTATCATCGGCCATTTCGGAACCGATGGCCGAAACTGACTCCCACGAGGAGCCAACTAGGCCTTTGAATATTTCTATTGCAGGACCTTCGGACAATACTCCTTTGGATGGGTCCGGAGCCGCTGTGCAGGTACTGGCTTTCGAAGGGGTTTTCAGGCCTACTCAGCTTCTAATAAAGGCAAAGGCAAAGACTCCTTCCAAATCAAAGACTGCAACACAGGCCTCTTCTGAACCGGCTCCCAAGTCACAGAAACAGTTACCTAAGATGGCGGAGGATTTAATTACTATGATTAGGGGTTCACATCCCCCTCCAGATAAAAGGCCAAGGCAGGATGTTTATTATGATTCCTCTGATCAGGCTTCTGTTTCTTCAGTTTCTTCTCCTGACCAGGAATATTCTTTCCCTCCTTATGAGGATTCTGATGCTGAGGAATCCATTCCTTCAGCTTCTCCCCCTGAGGATTTCTCTTTTGGGGAAACTTTGCATGAAATGAGGGAACATTTCCACTGGGAAGGACAGGAGTATTTGGAATCTAAGAAAAGACTAAGGGATTTTCTTCTTCCCCAGCATAGACCCCTGGCTATTCCTCCTGTTTTGGATATTGTGGATGATGCTTTTTCGGAGGCTAACTTAACCCCTGACTCTTTTCCTCCTGCTCCTGTTAAGCCTGATAGATATTACAGGGTTCCTGATTCCCACCAGTTTTTATACAAGAACCCTACTGCTGACCCTGAGACCATTTCTCAGGGTCCTAAGGGAGTTAAGGCCGCTTCTGCTAAAAAACCCATTCCCACTGAGAAGGATTCTAGATCTTTAGAAAGATGGGGCAAAAAAGTGTACACTTCTGCTACTTTATCTATTAGGGCTTTAAACTGTCAGTTTCATATGCTGAAATACCAGAAATTTCTCTTGTCTGTTTTAAAACAAAAGCTTACTTCCATTTCTGCCTGTGCAGATGATAAGAAATTACATGACTTAATGCATGCCACTGAACAAGTTGGGACGCATGGTTTACACTGTGGATTTGATGCCCTGGAGGCTTCTTGTAGGGCTGCTGCCTCTGGCACAGTTATTAGAAGGCATGCATGGTTAAAGGATCAAAATTTGCCAGAACAAGTAAAAGCTAAATTATTGGATGCTCCTGTTCAGCATAATGTTTTGTTTGGATCAAAAGCTGAAGAAGTGATTAAAAAGATGGAGGACAAGGCGAAATCCATCCAAACAGTTAAAGATTTCTTACAAGTACAGCCACCCAGATTTAGCAGGAATTGGCCACAAAAAATTGGTCCTTTCCCAATTCAGACAGGCCTTAGAGGGGTAGATATAGACGCTCCCGAGGAAGGCCTCAAACACAAGCTTCTTATAGACCAAGACAGTGGACTGCTTCCACCCCTAGGGGAGGAGAGGACAGGTCACAAACTCATAGAAAACGGACTCAATGACTCCCTCTGTTGGGCTGCAGGAACTTCTTGCCTGGAAGCCCCTCTCGGAGGAAAACTTTCTCTTTTTCATCGAAATTGGACTCGTATAACCCAAGACAAGTGGGTTCTGGATGTGGTTTCAAGAGGTTACAAATTCCATTTTCATACCCTGCCAAGGCCAAGCGGATGGCCAGACCTTCCAAAACATCAATGGACAGAGGCCTTAAACCAGGTGGATGCTCTTTTGGCTGTGAAAGCCATAGAACTAGTTCCACTTTCAGAGATGGGACAAGGTTTTTACTCAAGGCTCTTTCTAGTCCCCATGAAGCAAAACTCATGGAGACCCATTCTGGATCTGTCAGTCTTGAACACCTTTCTAGAGATTCCAAAATTCAAGATGCTTACTCTACAGCAGCTACTTCCAATGCTCTCCCAAGATGAATGGATGGTAACTTTGGATTTAAAGGAGGCATATTTACACATTCCCATCAGGCAGGAACGCAGAAAATACCTCAAGTTCAAGGCCGGATCGAGGCACTTTCAATTCTCTGCGCTGCCCTTTGGATTGTCTACTGCGCCCAGGGTCTTCACCAAATGCCTGGCTCCAGTAGTAGCTTACTGCAGACTCAAGGGAATTCAAATTTACCCTTATCTGGACGACTGTCTTATTCAGGCAGACAGCAAGGAGGTCTTACTCCAGCATCTACGGTTTGTTCAGGATCTCCTCAAGTTCCTGGGATTCACTGTAAACATAAAAAGTCAAATTTGACACCCTCACAACAGATAATTTTGCTGGGCGCTTCTTTAAACACAACAACCCAGATGGCATTTCTGACATACGAAAAACAGTTTCTGCTGGCTTCAACTTTCAAAACCTTGGCAACTTTAACTCAGCTATCTGCAAGGAGATTCCTGCAGGCTTTGGGTTGCATGGCCTCCTGCATCCTTCTCGTACCATATACAAGACTACACATGAGGAAAATACAGTGGTACCTAAAAAGTGTATGGTCTCAGCATTGCCACAGTTTAGACATACTGATCTCCGTCCTGCCTTGTCTTCAAAAGGAATTCCTTTGGTGGTCCAAGGCATGTACTCTAAACAAAGGGAAACCCTTCTGTCTGCGTCCTGCCACTCAGATTCTAACCACGGACGCCTCGGATTATGCTTGGGGAGCCCATTTTCAGGGCAACTGTATGCAGGGCCTTTGGACAAAGGATCAGAAGCACCTGCATATCAATTTAAAGGAAATGTTAGCCGTTCAGAAAGCTCTAATGGCCTTCAGGAATCTTCTACAACCAGGACAACTACTGATATGGACAGACAACACCACAGTTATGTGGTACATAAATGAGCAAGGGGGATCTCATTCCTACCCCCTTTGCAGACTAGCCATGGATCTATGGAACACAGCTCTAGCTTGCAATCTGGACCTTCAAGCTCAGTTTCTACCAGGGAAGCAAAACTTCCTGGCAGACAGTCTGAGCAGAAACCTTTCGGATCCACACGAATGGATGCTGGACACCGAAATATTCAGGATGATAACAGCAGTCTGGGGATGTCCTCATATAGACCTCTTTGCATCCCATCTCAATCATCAACTACAGAATTTTTGCACCAGGACTTTCCACGAACAAGCTTAGAAAGTAGATGCACTATCATTCAGTTGGAGAAACCTCTCGGGATATGCCTTTCCGCCTCTTCCTCTTCTTCCACGGGAATTATTAAAGATCAAACAGGACAAGCCCAAGATGATAATCTTGTTGGCCCCAAGTTGGCCTCGACAGTTTTGGTACCCCACTCCGAAAAACCTATGTCTGGAGCCCCCTTGGGTCTTACCACAGACTCCGAACCTTCTGTCCCAACATCAGGGTCAGGTTCTACACTCCCATGTCAGCACTCTCAGCCTGGCAGCCTGGTTGATCCAGGGCCTTTGATTCCTTCTCTCCTACCCAAGCAGGTTATGGAGGTCATTTTAGAAGCCAGACATCCTAGCACTAGAAAATCTTATGCAGGAAAATGGAAAAGATTTTGTTCCTGGATGCAGGCTCAGGATTCTGATCCTCTTCTTCCGAACATTCCTTTGATTTTACTTTACCTGACAGATCACTTACATAAGGGTCTCTCTTTCTCTTCCATTAAGATACATGCCTCTGCTATTTCCGCTCATTATAATACAGGCCCTCCAATCTTTTCCCACCAGCTCATGAGTCAGTTTCTCAGAGGAGCTAAGAACTTAAGACCTCCTGGATCTCCTCCCATTCCTGCTTGGGATCTCAACTGTGTTTTGGAAAAGCTCACCTTACCTCCTTTTGAGCCTGCTGCCTCTTCTGACATCAAGTTTTTATCTTGGAAAACAGCCATCCTGTTAGCCCTGACCTCTGCCGGGAGAGTTTCAGAGTTGCAAGCTCTTATGGCTGTGGAACCTTATATTATTTTTCATCAAGACACAGGGTGTCTTTGAGGACTAATCCTACATTCATGCCTAAGGTGGTTTCCAAAGTGGCTTTAAATCAAACTATCCACTTGCCAACTTTTTTCCCCACTCCTCAAAATAAAGGGGAAAGGATCTTACATTCCTTGGATGTACACAGACAGCTACGTTTTTACTTGGACAGGACCAAGGACATCAGAAAATCAGAGCAATTGTTTGTTTCTTATGCTTCAAGTTCCCAAGGTAAAGCCATTTCAAACCAGACCATTTCTAAATGGATTGCTCATGGAATCAGATTTTGTTATTCACACCATGGAAAGCAAATCCCAGGGAGTATACGGACTCATTCCACCAGAGCTGCTGCCACTTCTGCTGCCTTCCTCAGGGGAGTTCCTACCAAAGACATTTTGGAAGCTGCAACGTGGAGTTCAGTGCATACTTTTTCAAAGCACTACAGTCTGCCTCTCTACTCTAAGTCTAGGGCAGGCTTTGCTTCTGCAGTCTTGCAGGGCCTTTTAGCCACCCCTTCTACTTTATGACCACCTCCCTTTCATTCTGCTTTGTGATTCTACCCTACAGTCATGACTGCAACAGTGAAACATGATGAACATAGTACAGCTGTGTACACCTACCATAAATGTAGATGTTCGAGTGTCTTCGCTGTTGCAGTCTGGGTTTCCCTCCCTCCTGTCCCCTCTTATTTTTACTTTTGTGTGGTTCCTTTTTTTCACCATTCTTCTGAGGTGTATTTGCAAAGGATATGGGACCTTTCCCATTTTGGAACTCCTGACATCTGGGGCAAGAAAAACTGGAGAACATGGCATCGGCTGTCAGCTTTGTACTCCTGGCGCTCTGACGTCAGGGAGCATGGTTGAACAGCCGACGCCGGACCCAGACTTTGTGATTCTGGCCGACCGAGGACTGCCTGCCTGCAGGGGAGAATCCTACAGTCATGACTGCAACAGTGAAGACACTCTAACATCTGCATTTATGGTAGGTGTACACAACTGTACTTTTTATTTCATATTTGCAACTTTGTAAGTGGGCTTATTCATGGGAAACCAAGAAATGCATCATAATCCCTTTGGGGAAAATGTCATCCCCAGTAATTATCACATCAATAACAATGTACTAAGCATGCAATCAGTAGTGAGGGACTTGGGCACCCAGGTTGATAGCAACCTGACTTTTGACCACCATGTTGCCTCCGTTGTACGGAAGGCTTTCTACATGGTCCACCTGATAAATAAGGGTATTTCATCCAGAAACAAGGAGGTCATAACATTCCTGTACTCTTCCCTTATCACACCCATTATCAAGTACAATGCCCCCTTCGGCATGTACCTTGCCAAGCACATGCAGCGGTTGGAGTGACCGCAGAGGTTCCTGACCAGGAAAATCCAGGGTGTGAAACACCTATCCTATACAGATGGGCTAAAAGCCCTGTCCCTCTACTCAGTCTCATACAGATTGCACAGAGGTGACCTGTGTCTAGCATACAAGGCCATTTCAGACCCAGCCTTGATGGAGTTTGCTGCATGTCCGTAAGATAAACTCCACTTGTGCAACCCACATGCAAGGCCTTAACCTGGTCTGTGGCATTAATAGAATTTGTTGGCGGGGTAGATTTATGTCCCAAAGACTCCCACAGTCTGTGGAATAGACTCCCTGTCCATGTCAGGCAGAGTACCTGTCTAGCCCTCTTTAAGAAGAACCTGGACAACTGGATGAGAAACAGAAAATATACCCCTGGGATCCCACCTGTGTCCCTGCTGGACAGGGGAAACAGGTGCTGACTTTGAGGGAACATGGGAAAATTCTTGGCTAGGCTCATAATGGCCTCCAGGCCAATACCCTAGTATAATCCTATGAACCTGTGAAGCGCTTCAGTCACAACCTGGAAGAAGTAGATGACATACAGGATTATGATCAGCTCATTGGTCATTACCAGTTTGTGTTTGAGACATGGACAGTAAGAAAACACAAGCTGGATTATTCTTTGTAATGCATAGAGCTGTACCTCCTCCGGTATAGAACAAACAGTAGAGAAAAAAGAATAGGAGCACCAAGTATTTCACAGCTTGTTCACCAGTGCTACATAGAGAGCTGCCACCACACAATATAGAGAAGGGAAATGCAAACAGCTTCCTGATGCATGAGACTGGAGCTCATCACCGTGAAAGTACTTAACACAAAGTGAAGTTCCTTTCTGATGTCAGAAATGTGCTTAACAATCCTGTCTTTTCCCTCATTTTTGGAGTGAAATTTTGTTGCTGCATGCACTACAAAATAATTTTTCCTGAACAGGTACAACTGTCATGGTCCACTTTTCTGCAAATAACTGCTAATGCAGTTTACTACAGACTTGTCTTTTGCACCTAGAGCTGTTCTGAATAAGACAATAAGAATATTTGTTTTGTGTATTTTAAATATGAAAAAAGGGAGTATGAAGCGGATCTTGTGGGAGAAATCAGCTGCACTTCCTTGGCTTAAGTATGGAAAAACATATCACCAGTTTATGACTTGCTCCAAAGGGGGAAGCTTCATTAAATTATGTGGTAAACTAGATTCAGACATTGTTTTGTAATTTGATATGAGGTGGTGGTTGTAAGTGGAAACCAAAAGGGTGATAAATCAAGCCTTTTCAGATTTGATGAAGTGCTGGTATTATAAGTTGGAATAGGCAGTTTCAGTTTGCTTGGCATATTTCATTTGAGGAATGAGCACAGTTTTTGCTAATATATTAGCATAAGGATTTAGGATATTGGGTATTATCTTTGTGGGGCTTGCTCTAGGCGATTAACAAAGCTTGGGCTAGTAGTAATTTGAATATTTTTTTCTGGAACTGCGCTGATTGTATTTTACAAACGCTACTTGCCTGAATCCAGATATACTGTGTACATATTGGGTTTAAATACTTAGTTATCTGACCAGGTTGATTAATCTGAGTGTGTGCACTGTTTGCAATAATTGCTCTAACCACAATAGCAGTACTCATATGGAGTACCAACTCCTGCTGTTTGAAACATTTTCATGAACACATGTTAGAATACATTTGCAGTGCAATTTGTCCTTGTTTGCTTAGCTTTTGTCAGCTAATTAGTTTTTGACTGTTTTCCAAAGCTACATTGTACATTAGAATTTTGTTTTTATTTACATTTTCCTACATATTCTAAGCTTTGTTTGTGATATTTGGTACTTGATAGAGGTTATCTTAATTTATCTGAACTGCTTTGTCCATTTTATCACTTTTTTAGATTAACTGTGTTTGTTATGCCTGTCTGCTTCTCAGCTCTTGAAACCTGTACTGCCTGCTTCATTACATTTTTTTCTCTCCCTTGCATGTTCCAGCTTGTGTTCCTGCCTATCCTCCTTCTCCTCCTGAATGCACCCTAACGGAAGTCCATGCTGAGAACCCATATACAAGGGACATTAAATCAACCTAAAATCCCATCTGCTCCCTACCAGGACATTTCAGAGAAAGTATGCATACTGCTTATCCATCTTGTAATTTGTAAAGGTAGTACATATTTTTTAGTAGGTTGCAGTGCTCTCCCTTGCCAGGCCAGCCAGCAGCCAACTCTTCCCCTTTCCTTTATCTATTTAAATTGTCCCTACTCTCCCTCCCATATTTTATTTTTACCCTTCGCTGAGTCTGATAATCCCCTTCCATCCCCTAACTGATATTCCCCGTAGGTGTCTCTGTTACACTCATCTAAACTGCCCACTAGGTGGCGCTCCTTTACCTTCTTGCTGTCTCTACTATTTTTTTCCCACTTGGTACCTTATTTTCATTCTTCAGTGTTTCCTAGATATCTCTCCCACTGCTCTCTCCCTCTTTATTCTCCCAGGACTACCTATCCTCTTCCTCCACTCCACATATTCCCATCTCCTCTAAGCTCAAAGCCTCTGACTCTACTATACTGTCATTTTAGTACATATCTCCATTCAACTCCATTTCACTGTCAGTCTTCAAACTTAAAATATATCTCTGCAAACTTACCTTCCAGCTCTCGCACTCTACTGATTGTTTTTCCTCACATTTCTCCTTCCTTTGGCTCTTCCCGCTCCGTTCGCCCTGCGGGCTCACTCCGCTCCCCTACCCTGCCCCCATTTCCCACCCGCCCCAGCACCTCTACCTTTATACCTCTCATAAGCCCTCCCACATAAACAAATTAACTAATCAGAGTCCTTCCCTCATTACCCCTCCCACTCTTACTTCCCCACCCCACTATACCTCACCTTACCAATTAACCTATCATAATCCTTCTACTTACTACCCCTCCCACCCTTTCTTCCCCCACTCCATTACATTTCTCTTCTCATCACATATATTCCCTTTCTCTCCCCTGCAAATACCTCCAACACCATCCTTTTCCTAAGCCCCCCCACCCATTTTGCCTGCACAACTCCACAACTTCTATCTCTTCAACTTCCCCTTGCTGAACATGCCATCCAAAATCCTTCATACTGTCTATGTCCCAGCCTCACTTCTTATACTACTCATTCCTGTATATTATGCTACTTCCTACTCTCACAAAATACCCTTCTCCCTACCTCCTACACAAACCAACCCTTGTACTCGCCTACAACCATCTCTATCTACCCACTACAACAACATATCTCCCACTCTTATTCCTCCCAAAACACTGTACCTTTTCCATTCCAAAACTTCACTGCACCAAAAACATTCACTCTTAGACTCCTCCCACCCCCTAACAGCTTCTTACTTCATAAACCCAAAAGACTAAGAGTTACTTCCAATAATGACCTAGTCTTATCTGGCGATATTCATCCCAACCCTGGCCCCTGCCTCACTACTAACAACTCCCCCAACCCCTTTTTCTCCCACTGGAAACAATCATAGTCCCCCTCCCACTTCTACCACTTCCTCTCCTAACCCCCTTAAGTTCTTCACTATCAATGCTCAGAGCCTAAATAACAAAATACACCAACTACAAGCTTGGATTTGCCACAACCAACCTGACATCTTAGCCATCTCTGAAACCTGGCTAAAACCCCACATCGCCGACTCTGAAATCTTACCTCCTGGTTTCCAAATCCTCAGAAGTGACCGATTAAATAAAAAAGGTGGAGGCTCTGCAATAATCTTCTCTAACCTCCTCTCCCTGATCCCTTTACAAATCCCAACTCCACAATTCAAAAATGCTGAACTTACAGCCAGTCTACTACGACTAAATAAACATAAGAACATCTGCATTATCTCCCTTTACATATCCCCAGGTGACAACATCACTACCCTTGAAAATATTCTTTACTGTGCCTCAACAGAAATCAAATTCGAAACCTACATTCTAGGCGACGTTAACATTGATTGTATTAAAATCAACTCTCCTTCCCCCTCCCAATTCATTAACCTCTACAACTTCATCCAAGTAATCCACTCAACCACCCGGCCTAACAAAAACAATCCCCCAGGATCCATCATTGACTGGATCCTAGTCTCTCATCCAAACAAAATAATTCTTTCTGGCACTATCCCTGACACCTTCAGTGACCATCTCCCCACTTTCATACACCGCTCAGCTAACTCCACCCAATATCTACACCATTACATCCACACTCGAAATCTCAGCAACTTCAACCCCACAATCTTCTCAAATATTTTTAAACATACTAACTGGCAGATCCTAAATACTCTTTCCCTAGACAACGCTGTAGAACAATTTAACTCTATCTTCCTAAATACTTTTAACTCTCTAGCCCCACCAAGAAACAAACGAGTCAAAGCTAATTCTGCCCCTTGGCTATCCAAACAAACAAAACAAATCATGCATCAAAGGGACAAATCCTGGATCCCTGCTCCAATACACCCAACTCCGCAACCAAGCAAAAAAACTAATCATCCTGGACAAAAAAAAACTACTACAATAAACTTCAGTCCAACCATAACAAGAACCCAAAACAGTTCTGGAAATCAGTTAATTCCCTTCTCCATCCAGGATCCAGGAATAATCCCTGCCCAGACCCTAGTATAACTGACACAGATCTAAGCTCTCTCTTCAACAAATTCTTTACTGAATCTATAGCTAATCTAACTAAATCCTTCCCTAACAATAATACATCCAACTCTCTTTCCTTTACACCTAACAACCCCTTTAAATGTCCCCTCAATTTCCAGTTGAAACCTGTTTCAACCACATTTATAAAAAGGCTCTTATCCAAACTAAAGCCATGCTCTAATGCCCCTGACAACATCCCCTCCTCCTTCCTTAAATGTGCTGCTGAAGGTATTGCTCTCCCTATCAGCATCTTAATTAACAGATCTCTAAAAGAGTCATACGTTCCCATTCTTTGGCGATCAGCCTACATTCTACCACTTCATAAAGAAGGCAAAAATACTAATATCTCCAACTTCCGCCCAATTGCCCTACTCTCACCTTTATCAAAAATCCTAGAAAAATGTGTCCACCACCAACTCATGCCTTTCTTAACCCAGAACCACCTCCTAACACCCACCCAACACGGTTTCCGCCCTAGACACAGCACTATTACTGCCTTATTATCCTTCTTAGAAACAGTCAATCAAGCCAGGGATTCTGGATTAGTAGTTTCCACTGTACTGCTAGATCTTTCTAAAGCCTTTGACACTATCTCTCACAAACACCTTCTCTTTCATCTATCAAACCTTCATCTCTCCCCTGATACTCTATCTTGGTTCTCCAGCTACTTATCAGACAGATCTCAAGCTGTCAGATGGAAAAACTCTACCTCCTCCTTCTTACCTACACCCACTGGCGTTCCCCAGGGGTCCATCCTTGGACCCATGCTGTTCAACATCTTCATAAATAACCTACACTCTGCCATCCCAGACACAACAGTTATCCAATACGCTGATGACTCTACCTTAGTCTGTGCCACCTCTAACCTTCCTGAACTACTGACAAAAACCCAAATAGCTTTTTCCACTACTAAGAACTGGATGCACCAAAATCATCTCTCTCTCAACTCTAATAAATCTAAAATTCTTCTTTTCCCTCCCTCCAGGGCTCTTACCTTCGCCAAAAATGCTTTCAAAATCAAAAGCCAAACCAACTCTATCATAGAGGTGGTCCCATCTGCAAAACTCCTTGGCATCACCATAGACACGCACCTTAAATTTGATAACCACATACAACAAAACATAAAGAAAACCCACCAAAAGCTAGGTATGCTCTATAGGAACAATAGCTTTCTCTCCAACTCCTCTAGGCATACCTTAGCAATTACCTATCTTCTACCATCTCTACTATATGGAGCCCCACTCCTTACTAACCTGTCTTCTTTCATCTCCTCTAAACTCGAAATCTGCTATAATAAAATCTCTAAATTTGCAACCAAATCTAAAACCTCTACTCACCATTGCCTTTCCCTACAAACTCTGAACTGGCTAGAACTCCCTAATTACCTAGTCTATCTCCAACTAACCACTGCTCACAAATTAATATTCTACCCTGATAAATGCCCAGCCCTAACAAACATCCTTCCTCTGTACATCCCAAACAGATCTCTAAGATCTGAGCACCAAAAGTTAATCGCCATCCACAAACCCAATCGCCCTGCTGGCCAACTCCTTCTCTCCTACTCTCTTGGCAGGAAGTGGAATTCTCTCCCTCCTTCACTTAGAACAACATCTAACTCTGAATCCTTCAAAACCCAACTTTTCTCTTACCTGTCCTCTAACCATAAGTGTTCCTGCTTTCATCCCACTTAAATTTAATTAACTACCATTATGAACCCTCTATATCCTTTCACTTCACACTACCCAAAACTATTATTTTTCCATTGCTACTAAATCAAACTTAAGCTACTTCTCAGTTCAAGTATTTCTCTCTCTCTACTCCTTGTATGTAAATATTGTAAATATCAGGTAACCTCAGATCTCTTCATCACAGACAGTTGAAACTTGCTGCTCTGAAGAGAAACTACTGAAAACCTATTTTATCTACGTTCCTTAATGATGTTTTTGAGGTATACTGTGTGCTTTTTTTTTACTAACTGTGTGAATGTAATTACACATGTATTTTTTTTTTTACCTTCAACACTATGTAACTTAGATTGTATTCGCATTGCTTTTGGAGCTTTTCTCCCCGGGCCTCCACTGAAAATGGGCACGTTCTGGCCCAGTGGACTTCCCCGGTAATCAAACTGGAAATAAATAAAATAAATAAATCTGTGTGGCTTTAACTTGGACAGAGAGTTTTCTGGCTATGGTCATCAATGTGTAGAGAGTACCTTAGGTAAGGGTATAACCCAAGGTCTAGCTATATAAACTGATGAAAGATTTCATTTGAGGAGTCACATATTGGATTAATGATGTGATAAATATGTGACACATTTTTGAGTTTACCAGAAATGTGTCTAATACCATGATTTCATGTACATGTATTAGAAAACTTGATGTGCACCAGTCTTATCACTTGAATTATGTTTGTCCTTCCTTTTGTATCGAACCCTGTTTCATTTGTCCAAAATTAACTTAAAGATATGCTCATTCTCATAATCTAAAAGTAATTTAAATATACCCTCATTCCCAATTTCTAGTATCCTTAAAGGTAGATAATTCCTTTTTTCCACCACTCTGAGAAAACAAATACTGTCTTCTTTGCATTTTAAACAAATACTGTAGTTTGTCACACCCCATCTTTTCTTTTACCCCATCCCCCTAAAGTGTTGACCACATACTTTGCTCTTTCTGTCTTATAAGTGGGTCACAGGAGGTTGATAGGCTATCGGCCCTAGAGTCCTTACAAGCCTAGCCATGTTAATCCAGAGTTGTCCCAGTTGTCATTGGTTAGATGGATGTAATTCGCAGAACAAATCTGTGATATTAATCCTGAGTTAGATGGACATAATTTGCAGGGTGAGTCTATGATTAGCACTAACTACCCCTGTCCATGAGGGGCATGGATGCCGCCCCCTGGGTGAATTTTGCGGTGTCCCATCCATTTGTCCAGGTTGCACTTGAATAGGATCAGTCAGGAGCTCTGCTTCACGTGAATTGGAAGTTTATTCCAGAGGAGCAGCAATCTCTTCAGGATATAGCTGTCTCCAGCATATTCTGTGAATGTCACAGGCTAGGTTAAGATCCCTAGAGGGAGTGATTCTTGTGCCTTTTGACTTGCAGATGTGCAGCATTTCCATCAGGGCAATGTCAGAGACCACCCTGTGGGGCAGGCGCAAGTTGGCTGTCAGTAGCCTATACGATACACACTACAGTGACAGAGCTTTCAGTCTATCTACATAAGTCATGGGTTGGAGGCTAGGTATCTTTTTGGTGAGAATTCTCTGTAGTATCTCCAGCTGCTGCAGGTGTCTGGTGAGATGTATGCAAAAGGGACAATTTTACTCTATTAATGGCCTGATGAGGGTCGAGTACAGTGGAGTTATAACATCCTTAAACCTGGATGCGAAATGCACAACAGAGAAGGCTTTCCTTATCACTGTGCAAACTTGGTGGTCAGAATTCAGTTTGCTGTTTATCTGTGTTCCCAGATCTTGCGCCACTTGAAGTTAGGGTGGTTGCTGTCAGTACTGTAATTAGTTGGGAATTCCAGTTTGCCAAAGGGGATAATAATGTACTTGTTTGCATTTAGTTTTAGACAGTGGCTTTGGCAGCAGTCATTTGTCTGTGTTAGCCTCTCCTGTAATATGTTAACATCTTTGGGGGATTCAGTGATTGCACCCAAATTGCATTTGCCAGAGAACATGGTAAGCCAAAGGCCATCTACTTTAGCCTGGAGGGCCTAGCACAGATCCTTATGGTACGCCACTGGTATCTGGTCTACTGGTAGAGGTGGAGTCACCAACTTTGACAGTATGTCTTCTGTCGGTAAGCCAGTTGGCTACCTGCCTAGTGACACATGGGTTAAACCGCACCTGTGAGAGTTTCTCAATGATACCTAAATGGGGGATTGTGTCAGAAGCCTTGGCTAGGTCAAGACAGGTGGTATGCGCTGTCTTACCTTCATCCAGGGCTTTAGTGACTTTCTCAAAGAAGTCTACTAAGTTTAATAAGCACAATCTACCCTTAACGAAGCCAGATTGGCCTGGGTCTAGAGTTTGAAGGTTGCCTATGTCCTTGTTGATAAGGTCCATAATGATTCTTTCCTTAGCCTTGCAGATGAAGCTGGTTAGACTTGTGGGATAATAGTTCCCATGGTCGGTTAATGGTCCCCCTTTGTGCAAGGGGATCACTGTTGTTTTCCACTGTGCTGGATCAAAGCTACTTCTCAAGGTATAGATAAAGAAAACACCAAGTAGGTCCACTAGGTCCTGTTTTAGATTGCTTAGTAAGCAACAAGAAATGTTATCTGATCCCATTGAGACTTTGTTTTTGATCTTGGAGACTACAGGTATGACCTGATCTCTGGAGATATTAGGCAGGGGACTGGTGTCAGGAATGCTTTGGGAAATGGGTGGTTGGAACAGGGGGTGATGTTTGTATCAAATCTGTCAGCTTGCAGGTTGGCAATTTCCTCTGGTATAGTATGAGTGGTACCATGTACTACCAGTCTAGCACATAGCTGGGCACCCCCTTTTAGATTACAGATGTAGTTAAGAATGCCTTATGTTTATCCTTAGCTAGGGATGCTATTTTAGCTTTGTATTCAGCTTTGGAGGACTTTACAAGATTTCTGATTTGCTTCTAATACCACACCAAAGATTCTCATTTGCTTGTTCCAGCTGTGGAGGGGATTTTTCCTCTGCTGAGTCAGTTCCCTCTTGTTCTTGGACATCGGTTTCTTCCTTCAGTTATATACCCTGTTTATACTTGAGGTCCACCAGGGTGGCTTGTTTTTTCAGGAGGACCTGATTTTGATCCAGTCAGTTAGTCGAGTCTGTAAAGTTGCTTAAGTGTTTATACAGGGCATTTGCGTACACCTCTGCATAGGAATACCATTGCTTAGTAGGCTGTAGTTTGCTTTGGAAAACTTTTTTTAGTTTTTTTTGGTCCTATGGGGTTGTCAGTTCCAGTATTTACTTTGAAAGAGACTGATTTATGGTCCAACCTTATCAGGGAGGGCATCACACAGGAGAGTGAAGCAACCCCCCCATGTTGGTGAGTACTATGTCTGGGGCATTTGAACCCCTTGTGGGGGTGCAGACTATTTGTTCCAGAGCATTTGTATTGACACAGTCTAGGAACCTCTGGGCAAGCATGTTTGTGGTCGTGTTTGTCACCCAGTCAGTGGAAGCATAATTAACCTGTCCCATGACTAAGGTGTTGGGCTGTATGTTGAGTGGCTCCAGTAAATCCAGGTAGGTGGTGTGCTTTTCTTGGTTCATGGTGGGGACCTGTAGCTAGCAATGATATGGTAGGGTATTTTTGCCTATAGTTAATTTGATGTGCAGTAGTGCAAGAGGGTTACACTGTGTGACCAGTCTTGAGATGTATTTGGCTTTAATTGAAGATGGATACACCTCCACCTTTTGGTTCTTTCGTGCTCATTTTGATGATGTCTGAATGTGTGGAAGGCATTGTAGTCTTGCACATCAGGGTGCTGTTGGCGGCCTTGAACTATGTCTCAGTGACTGCACAGATGTCAAGCATCTTCCATGGTGAGGAGTGCTTCCAGGGAGTGTAATTTTCTGTTTAGACTCCTAGCATTAAGGAGCAGAACCTTGAAATTGTCTCAAGTGGATTTTGTTACATCAGAAATTTTGTTGTTTTGACATCGCCTCAAAAGGCACTATGGGGAGGCAAGTGCCATTGCCAGTATCCAAAAGTCTAGAGGAGACAGATGCAGACCATCTCTTGGCAAAGCAGCATGGCTTGTCAACTATGTCATCCCAGGCTGACAGATACTTGATTGCCCTGGACTGACACCAGAAGCTAAGCCAGTTGTTGATGTCGATCAATTTTTTGTTTATATTGTGGTATCATCCTGGGTGAACATAGAATGCTTCTTAGGGCTAGGGTCATACCTGTCTGGGACACACAGTATGAGAGGTCAGTCATGTCTCTCTTCATATAGTCCAGAGAGGTATGTCTGAAGTCATTCACCCCAGCATGGACTGTGATAGAGTCATAACTGTACTTGTTGAGTGACTTGAGTGCATGTGTGATTTGATGGAACTTCTCCTTGTCCAGCCTGGAGAGGAGGACACCTGTGTGTCTCACTGGAGTTGCCTAGGACCAAGACATTGAGTTTTGAGGTGTTTCTGTTTGCATAGCAGTGTATGTAAGTGGATTATGTTTGGGAGGTCTCTGATCTTTTGGTAGACTTCTAGCGAGTACCTCTGCGTATGTGGGTTTATGCACCTTGACATTAACTTTTGTGACAGGTGGAAGTGTGCATGCTGTCATTCTGTTTGATGTCTGGTTTGTTGTTACCCAAGAGAACTGATTCCAGTTCCATAGTATAATTACATCTCTCACATAGGGTATTTGTTTGTTTTAGGAGTAAGTGGTTGTCAGTATACATGAGTCAATTACTACATTGCCTCATGATGCCCTTGTCGATTAGGCTGGCCAGAGAAATGATAGGAAACTGCCTGGCCATTATGGCAGGTTTCTACCATATGTACTATTAGGGAAGGGAGTAGGCTAGTTTGACCGGTTTCTGTGGTAGGACTAACAAAGGGGCTTGTTATGTTGAAGGCTATAGATAATACGTGTGGCAGTGCTGCTTAGTGCACATCTGGGTTGCCCATTGTGCAGCTGAGAAGCTTGGGATGGTTCCACTGACAGATGTCTAGTGAAAAATTGTGATTCAAGGCATTTGCATCTGTACTGGACACCTCTAAGCCCCTTTGCGAAATGCACAGCAACAGGCAGACATGAGTCTTACGAGTAAATACAGGTGAACTTAAACACATTTAAGCTAATCTACCAATAGAAGAGCACACAGTGAAACTTCTTCCAGTAATCCCCAGTTAAGACAAGGCTGAATCCATACTTTTCTGCCACAAGGGTGCAGGGGAGCCCTTCTTAATGTAAGATGGCTGATTTAGTACTAATGTGCATCAATAACAGGCTAGATTCAGCAGGTCTGTGCTCTCTAGGTATCAGTACAGTGCAAATCAACTGGAGAGAATGAAGCAGTCCCAAAATGTAAAAAAAAAAACCCAGAAATAATGGAGTAGTTCGAAATAATGCAGTTCAAAAAGTGCAGAAGAATCACAAAATATAGTTATTTGCTTGTTTTTTTGCCTTGGATAAAAGCAGATACATGCTAAACCTATGGCAAAGTATGCTAAACATAGAGCAGCTCTGGTTAACGGAGCATGCCATGTCACTGGAGTCATTTTGTCTTCCAGTGTGTACAAATACTCATTTAAATGTCCCTCATACATATACTAGGCAAATTACCACATCACTTTAGTTATTCTTTTTTGTAACCTCTCAGCAGTGTGACTCTCCTTTACTTTGCAAGTCCTTCAGAACTATATGCAGTATTCTAGATAAGGGACTTTTGGAAGAGGCAGCCCGTCTCAGTCACAAAGTGACAGCTTGTTTCCTAATGCCCAGGGTGCATACTGTTCACTTGCAAATGTTGGTAATATTTGTAACTGTCAAAAAAAGCAAACCTGTCCATGTTTCTTACTTCATTTTGCATATGATCTTTTGCTGCTATCCAATGTCTAAATGCTTATAATCTTGCTATCAAGTTTATTAATCATTATTAAACTAAGTATGTCAGAATATGGCATTTATTTTCTATAACAATTTGCAGTCTAACATTAGTGTCCATGTCACATAGACATATTTCACTGTACACACAGTTTTCAGATGACTCTTTGCTGCCTGATAGTAAGGCTACATTCATGAGACATTAGCACTACTTTGCAAATATTAATACTGTAGTTGTGGTAACAAACAAAGCTGTAAAGTTGAGGATGTGTTTGTTACTCAGCCCCTTCTCTGTGCCATGTTTTATTTTCAAAATGTGTATGCATAGCTGTACATGTACTTTCTTGCTGTGAAATATTTTAATGCTTTGTATAGCAAAATATAAAAATGTATGTACCATTAACACTCATTTCATAAATAAAACTCAAAATTTGTCAGCGACTTTTTTAAATGCCAGTAGGATGTGAAATGCCCTGTTAAAACTCTGCAGTTCCTCTGACCTGGATTCCAAGGCTAGTCTCCATACCCGCTTGTTTCAACTCCACTGAACATCAACTCCTATTAACCACCATCTGAAATTCCATTACCCTGGACTCCAAGGCAAGTCTCCATACGAACCCTAATTTACCAGGACACTAAAACAAACAGAAGCACTCACCTGGTTCCATCTCCAGTCTGGCCATTATCTTAGAGCACAGCAAAGTGAGACCAGTCATACAAATATTGAAAGAAAAATATGTGAAGCTTTTCTGTAATAGGTGTGAGGCAGATGTTAAACGAGGGCAAATTCAAGGGAATAATTCTTACAAATATCCATTGCATAGTCAGAAAACATTGTAGCTGCACTCCATGCTCTGGCAGCTATCCATTACCATTGTATGGAGCCTGCTACACCATTGTAGTGCCAAAGTTTTGAACATATAACAAGTTGGTTATGGTCAGGGACCCATCGAAGGAAGAATATTGTTGATTAGTCCAGTAAAGAGCAAGCAGTTGCTCTTGCTAAGATGTGTACCCTAAAGGTGTATAATCGTGCCAAAGTCTGTGTCTTCCCGGTATCAGTCATCTCCATTCAAAATGTACCTGCATATGGCTCGCATACCTTACAAGTACAGATATGATAAAGAACCCTAAGACTTGCCTACTGTACATAGTAATATCAAAAATGAAAAAGGCTAATGAGAATATAATGTGAAGTTGTTCAATATTGCCGTTCATTCTTTACTGATGTGTTCGGAGCCGATCCATCGGCTCCAGTACGGCCATATGCAAAGCACGAGGTCTTCCAGTAGCTCGAGGCCAAGCCCCCTATCCCATGATGCACTGTGAATTACCTCAGATCTAGTTTGCCGCTGCATCTGATCGGAGGTTCCAGTGCAAGCTCGGGCCAGAGTTTTCTTCAAAATGTATTTTTTTCAAGTTATTTTTTTCAAAATTACATCTTTCCTAATAGTTGTTAGTATAGGTTTTTAGCCTTGTATAGCTTCTTAAAAGCTCCCCTTTTCCGTGTGCGATTATTTAGTATAGTTATATCGGCCCCATGTATTTTTGGCCTAGTTCTTCTCTTTCTTTCAGATTTATCTGCATATTATATATATATATATATATATATATATATATATATATATATATATATATGTTTAGCCTAGCGTTGGGCTTTTGTAGTTGGGCCATAGATTAATAGTATCTCTTTCCTGTCAGGCTCATTTTTTTCCTGTGTGCAGTTTAGAGCCTAGTACTGTTTTATATTTGGTGTGTTTTTTTTCTAGGCTCCTCTGTGTGGTGTGCTTGTAGAGCCTAGGCGTGATGTTTAATAGATTCCGTCTTGGGTGCATTTTTTTTTAGGCTTCTTGAGTGTGTTGTGTGTTAAAGCCTAGGGTAATTTTGATTATTGGATCTGTGATTCCTAATAGCATAATGGCTGATGACAAGGATAAACACACAGTCTGGGTTTAAAAAGTGTCGAGACTGCGGTCCGAAAGTCTGTTACTGATGGTCATGTAACTTGTGTTTACTGCTTAGGAGCTGTCCATTTGCAGGAGTCTTGCAGCATTTATAGGTTCATAGGTAAGTACTAGGTTATCTGCCCGAGGGCATATGTAAGCTTAGCCAAAATGTGTTAGCTTTCGCTGCCCCCTTAGATTAGTTCCCTGTGCCTCTGTCCAGCAGAGCCACTAGCTCCCTGTGCCTCTGTCCAGCAAAGCCACTGCAGTGATCCCCGGGGTAAATTTTCTGTTTCCCAGCCACTCATCAAGGTTTCTTTTGAAGAGTGTTAGTGAGGGGCTCTGCCTAATATAAACTGGAATCCTGTTCCAAAGCTTGGGGAGTCTCTGGGACAGGAATCTATCCCTCCAGCAAGTCCTATTTATTGTTATGGTGAGGTTTAGATCCCAAAGCGTGTGGCTCTTGGGTATTTGTTTTTTTTTTTTTTAGGTGGAGCATGTCCGTCAATTCTGGGTTGGACATGGCCTTGTATGTCAGGCAGAGATCACCTCTGAGTAGGCGATATGCAACCAAGTACAGCTGGAGTTTCTTCACTCGGGCTGCATAGGGTATCTGTTTGAGGCCAGTAATCCTCTTGGTGAGGTACTTCTGTGGTCTTTTCAGCTGTTGCAAGTGTCTTGTAAGGTACATCCCAAATGGGGCGTTGTACTCTGATAGGTCTGATGAGTGATGTGTAGAGGGGCACAATAACTTATTTTGTTCTAGATGCAAACCCTTTTGTGATTATGTGGGCCACATAGAAGGATTTTCTAACCACCTTGGCAATATGATTATCAAAGGAGAGATTACTATCTACTTGGGTCCCCAGATCCCTTATCTCATTTTCTGTATTAAGGGGACTACTACGTATGTGGTAGCTAGCGGGTACTTTGTCTTTTTCCAAAGGGGATGACTATGCACTTTTTGTCATTTAGCTTGAGGCCATGATTTTGACACCAGGTATCCGTCTCAGTAAGACCCTTCTGGAGCATGTCTGTATTAGCCAGAGAGTCAGTTATGGCCCCCAGTTTGCAGTCGTCTGCGAACTTGGTCAGCCATAGTCTTCCTGTGCTTGCCTGTACCTCTGAGAAGTATATACCGAACAGGAGGGGTCCCAGGACTGAGCCCTGGGGGACGCCACTTGTAACCGGTTTAGAGTCGGACCTAGAGCCTGCAACTCTCACTGTGTGGTTTCTATCCGTGAGACAATTGGCAACCCATCTCGTGACATAGGGTTTTATGTTAAGGCTGATGAGCTTATCTATAATACCAGAATGAGGAATGGTGTTGAAAGCCTTTGCGAGGTCTAGGTAGGCTGTGTGGACCTCCTTTCCCTCATCCAAAGCCTTGGTAAGTGTCTCAAAGAAGTCCACCAGGTTTAGGAGGCATGATCTGCCCTTAACAAAGCCAAACTGGGTAGAATTCAATGTTTGGAGGTTCCCAATGTCTCTGTTAATGAGTTCCATGATGATGCACTCCATAGCCTTGCAGACCAGGCTAGTCAAGCTTATAGGGCGATAGTTCCCGGGGTCTGTTGTGGCTCCACCTTTGTGGAGCGGGATAACTGTTGCTGTGCACCACTCTATGGGTACGTAGCCTGTAGAGAGGCTGAGTTTGAATAGTGTGTTTAGGTGAGGGGTTAGTTCATTTTGGAGTTCGTGTAAGACACAGCCTGGGACACCATCCGGTCCCATTGAAGCTATGTTTTTGGCTTTGGATAGGGCTGTTTTAACCTGTGTGTCAGTGATTGCCGGGGCTCTACATTCTTCTGGTATGGTTATGGGCCCTTTAGGGGGCTGAGGGGGGTAAAGTTTGCACTAAACCTGTCTGCCAGAATGTTGGCAATATCAGTCTGTTCAGTGTATTTTGTGCCATTCTGCACTAGCTCAGAGCAGAGCTGAGAGTTTCCACTTAGGTTCTTGACATTGCTAAAGAACGCTTTGTGGTTATCTTTGGAGTCCTTGGCAATTTTTCTTTCCAAGCTAGTCTTGGATGATTTTATAAGGGATCGTAGTTTCTTGCTGATACTGATCAGAGATGTCTTTCCTTCTTGGGATTTTACTCTTTTCTGTACTAGTTTTCTCCTTCTATTGTATAGCTTGTTTATGGCAGGGGTCCACCAGACTGGTTTCCTTTTCTTGGAGGAGTGAGTCTTGGTTTTGCTTGGGATAGCACGATCCGTGCATTCTTGCAGGTGCTCATAGAGTGCAATTGTAACGGATTCAGCAGCTTGGACAGCATTGTCCTTTAGCATGGAGGCTGTAAACCTTCCACCTCGGACTTAAATAACGTGAAGTTTGCTTTTGAAAAGTTTCTCATGGTTGTTTCCTTGATTTGGGGTGGGGGCGAAATGTGGATATCCAGAGTGATTAGGCTATGGTCTGATCTAACCAGCGAGGGGTTAACCTCTGGTGTAGAACACTGGTCGCCCATGTTGGTGATGACCAGGTCCAATATGTTGTCACTTCTGGTTGGGGTGTGGACCAGTTGATCCAAGGCGTTCGAGTTTATAAATTCTAGGAAGCATTGGGGAAGGGAGTTAGTACTTGAATAGTTCTCCCAGTTAATGTTTGGGTAATTGAACTCACCCAATATTAGGGCATTTGGTAGGACCTTCATAATTTCCAGTGTCTCCAGAAATGTGGAATGAGGGTCCTGGGTCATGGTGGGTGATCTCTAGCAAGCTACAATTTGAATTGCAGTTTTGTCCATTGTTAGTTGCACATGGATGATCTTTGAGGCATTGTGCTGCGCCAGTAACCTGGAGGTGTGGGTATCCTTGATGAATATGGATACACCCCCGCCTTTTGTATTTCGGTCTAGGTTCTGTGGCCGAAAAGTATGGTATGAGATATAGCCTGGTAGTGCTGGGATGCTCTCTGGAGCCTTAAACCAGATTTCTGTTGCTGCACAGATATCAATGTTATCCATAGGTTCATAGGTTTGTACTAGGCTATCTGCCCTAGGGCATTTATAAGCCTAGCCAGAGTGTGTGTTGCTTTCACCACCCCTTAGGATGAGAATACTACGCCCATTTAGGGTTTAGTTTACTGTGCCTCTGTCTAGTAGTGACACAGAGATGACCCCCGGGGTAAACCTATGATCTCCCATCCACTCATCAAGATTTCTCTTGAATGCTGAGGAGTGCCTTGAGTGCATACATTTTGAGGTTTAGACTTCTGGCATTGATTAGCGTTACCCTTAGTTTTTGGGTACTTGTGCTATTTATGGTGGTGGGTTTGTCTTTTGAGCCTTGCCTAAAAAAGGCACTATGGGGGTGGCAAAAGCCTTGGCCAGTATTCGAACTTGTCGAGAAAGACAAATTGAAAAAGAATTTGGCATTCTTTTTTGTTGAGAGGGTTACTAGAGAGGAAAAGGAAGTTTGTAGACAGAGGCTTATTAAAGCATCAATTTCAAGAAGCGTTGAGTGACCAGGATGTGGCCAGTAAGTCTTCCAATCTAGATCTTCAGGGGACTCTAAGGATTCCAAACAGTCAAAATAATCTAAAAAGTTGGAGGATTCTGCAACGTCGGCTCCACAGACCTCGGAGCTGACTGTCTTTTTTCTTTTCAGAGCCGGCCCACAGCTTTGGAGACAGTATCCGAAAGGCCTCTATCTGCACCACTTCAGTCGGCACCGTCTGTGCATTCTTCTAGGTCTTCTGTCAGCCTGTCGGATTTGGATATGGATCGATTGGTGCTGAAGCTTCTACAGGCACCAGTCCTTGCTAAATTGTTGTCAGCTCCGATCCAAGCGGCTTCGGAGCCGAAGACCACTACCCCTGACTTGACTACGAGCTGTACCGGACCTTCGGAACCAGAGAGAGCTGACCCATTGATCATGGAGCCTTTGGAGCCGAGACCTGCTCCAGTGTCCTCGGCTCCATCTACTCTGACGTCCTCGGCGCCGACCAGGGACTCCAGGAGACGACACTCTCCAGTCTGGTCCAGGGAGGATAGTTGGACCGACTTGTCGGTGCCGACTCTTCTTCTCGGGACTTCAGCTTGGATGACCTCGGCTCCTACCTCCGGGTCGGAGCCCACGGCCTCGGTGTGAGAGGGGTTGGCAGTTCCTTCAGGTCCGCTGACTCCTTCACAACGGAGCCATGGTGCTTTCGAAGCCATGAGGAGAGCCATGTCCCCCAAGATATCCTCGACTTCCGGCCTTGCTTCCTTATCCCACAATGTGCCTGTGTCTGCTTCTGCTTCCATCATCCAGGCTAAACGTAGAGATCCAGAGCCTCATGTAGCCCCACAGGGTGCCCCCTGCTCTTCCGAGACATCCCCAGAGGCTTCCACTGAGGAGGTCCCCAAGAAGAGATTGTGCAAGGGGAGACACTTGGACTCCCCACAGGAGTCTTTAACATCTGATACTGACTTGGATGAGTCAGAAGGGTCCCGCGGTTCCCCTCTGAGGATATCTCTTTTGCTGAGATACTCGAGATCCTTAGTTCTCCTGAAGGCTTTTGGGTCTCAACCCTCCACCTCTTGGGTGTCTCCGCCCTTCAATGAGCTCATGCAGTTGGTCTCTCGTAGGGCATGGGAGTCACCGGTGTCCACAGATAAAACTTTTTTGTCCAGAGGAGTCGCTGTTGATGCCATGGTGGTGGCGGTGGCCACCAAAAAGCAAATGTGTGAGACTTTCTCGTCTATTCACCCTCCTAATAGAGAGTTTAGGATCATGGATGGATATGGGAAATGCATGTTTAGTTGTTTAGTTCAGCGACTTTTACCCACCGTTCACTGAACTATTTGACCCATTTCACTAGGTTGCAAAGAGATCTCCGTAAGGAAGTTGGGAGATACTCTTCTGGGTACTGTAGCTGCTGGGGCCCTCTGACAAAGTTGCCACCCAGCTTGCTACCCTAAATTCTATCGTTAACTCATCCATGTGTCTCTTATCATATGCAGCTGATGGAACGAGTAGGGCAGCGGGTACAGGAATTGCTCTCCGAAGACATTCGTGGATGCACTTGTGTTCCTTCGTGGAGCCCTTTAAGTCTTCATTCATAAACGCCCCTTTTGATGGCTCATTCCTTTTTGGGCCAAAAGTGAAGGAAAGTTTGACTAGGTGTGAACAGGAGGGAAAAAGTCTATCTGCCGTCGGGAGTCCATTTTTCCACCCCTACCTGGCCTTACCCCAAAGGCCAAAGTGGAGGAAAAATGAGGTTCCGGAAAGCCCAAGGAGCCTTTCAGGACACACGTGGTGAACCCCCCTCTAGGGGCAGAGGAGGGGGTAATAATGGAAGACACCACTCTCGCAGCAGAGGGGGTCCGCAACATCAGGGTGACAGAGATCACTTCTCTGGCCAATCCTACCAGCGCTCCTGAAAGAAGGCCCGACTGTCCTACTCTGGAGGTGGTTGGGGGTCACTTATCTTTGCATCCAGATGCCTGGCAAGAAATAAGACAGCTGGGTACAAAGTATCATTTCCAGAGGGTACTTCATACCTTTCACCCCCCCCCCCGCCCACAAGGTGAATCCCGGACGTTCCATCCAGTTACAGGGAACAAGCAACTATAGAGGTAAACAAGTTGCTAGAAAAAAGTCATCCAGCCAGTCCCAGCAGACCAAACAGGATTCGGAATTTACTCAAGGTTCTTTTTGGTTCCAAAGAAAACGGGGGACTGGAGACCCATTTTGGACCTCAGAAGACTCAACCAATTTGTGAAGAAAGAGAAGTTCCGGATGGTCATGCTAAAGTCTATACTTCCCTTTTTGGGGAAAGACAATTGGATGTGCTCAATAGTTCTCAAGGATGTGTACTACCACATAAAAATGGCCAGGCCATCCAGAAATCACCTGCATTTCCGGCTGGGAGCCAATCATTATCAATTTCGAGCCCTGCCCTTTGGTCTCACTACAGCCCCCAGACTGTTCACCAAATGCATGGCAGTGGTCATGGCTCACCTGAGGCGTCTAAGATTCCAGGTGTTTCCATACCTAGGCAATTCGCTCCTTACCACCACCAGGCATCAACTGAACAAGGGAATACACTCTGACACTGTGCAGTCACTTAGGCATTACAGTCAACTCAGAAAAGTCTGCCTTGTCTGCATTGCAGCATATCGTTTTTATAGTGGCAGAATTAGACACCTCAACCACCACTCTAAGACTACCAATCGAGAGGGTCTTTCTTCTTCATCAGCATGTCAGCACATTGGTATTGAAAGACAGAGCACCAGCCTCAGAAGTTCTAAAAGTATTGGGTTTGATGGTTGCAGCGATCCTGGCCATACCATTAGCAATGATGCATATGTGGATTCTTCAGTGGCTGTTGTTCACTCAGTGGTCTTATCAGGAAATTCCAATGGATCACACAATTTTAATTACAAGCTCTTGCAAGAAAGATCTCCAGTGGTGGTTGACGTCTCTTCACGTAAGCATAGGACGCCTCTTTGTACTAACCCCTCCAGTAACCACTGTGACCATGGATGCTTCCCTGATAGGGTGGGGGGGGGGGCATTTCCAGGGAAAGACTGCCCAAGGCACATGGACAGATCAAGAGTCACATTTGCATATCAATGTTCTGGAGATGAGAGCAGTTCTTTTGGCGTTGCAGTACTTCCAGGACTCTCTTCCCCTAGGAACAATTGCAGATCAGACAGACAATATGTCAGTAGTCTGGTACTTGAACAAGCAGTGGGGAACCAAGTCTTACCCACTTTGCTGAGAAGCACTCAGAGTTTGGCAGTGGGCTGTTTCCTCCCAGTGCTTTCTGTTGGCAACGCATATCCTGGGGAGATCCAACGTGATAGCAGACAAACTGAGCAGGGCAAACTTGTTGCTGCATGAGTGGTCCCTCAAGAAAGAGATTGTGGACCACAAATGGGGCCAGCCTTTCTGCGACCTTTTTGCCAGCCACATCAACACAAAATGCAGAAGCTACTTTGCCCTGATTCCTCTTCCAGGAGAAGCCCCGAGAGATGCACTCGTACATGATTGGCCCTCGGGTCTCCTCTATGCATTTCCACCCATCCCATTGATACCCAGACTTCTACAGAAAGCAAAATCTCTGGGAAGGACCATCATTCTTATAGCCCCTCATTGACCTTGGCAGATTTGGTTCGCATTCTTTCATCATCATCATCATCATCTTTTGGAGGATCCCTGGATTCTGGGCCCAGTTCTGGACCTTCTGACATATTTGTCAGGGGACCTCCATCCTTCCTTCCAGTCTGAAGCTGACAGCTTGGCTTATCGAGTTCCCCTCATAGCCAGGCTTCATAACTTTTCCAATGAGACAAAACCGATTCTTTTGTCTTCTCATAAGCTGTCCACTGGAAGATTATATCTTAGTAAGTGGAAGAGATTTTCCATATGGGCTTCTAAGCAGAACATTGATCCTTACCAAGCCCCCTTGACATCCATACTAGAATTCTTGACTATGATTTTTAATAAAGGAGCTGCAGCCGCAACAGTTCGGGTTCAGTTGGCCGCTATAGCTAACTTTCATCTCGGAACTGATGGGCTAAACATAATGTCCCACAAGTTATCCAAGGCCTTTCTCAAAGGAACCTTTCACATGAGGCCTCCAGTGAAAACTCCTTATTCTCCTTGGAATCTAAACTTTATCCTGTCTTGTTTAATTTTCCCCCGTTTAAGCCAGCATCATCTTGTGATCTCAAATATTTGTTGTGGAAAACCATTTTTCTGATAGCTATTACTTCTGCCCGCAGAGTGTCAGAGCTTCAAGCCTTATCTATCAGCCCTCATTATTTGATTTTTCATGCTGATAGAGCATCTCTTAGGACAAACCTCTCTTTTTTGCCCAAAGTTTGTTCTGAATCCAATATCGACCAAGTCATTGAGTTACCAGTTTTCTTCCCTAATCATTCCAATAAATTGGAGTATATGCTACACAAACTTGATGTTCACAGACAGCTCAGATTTTATTTGGATAGAACAAAAGATATCAGGAAATCAGACCAGCTCTTTGTTTCATTCTCTGAAGCCAGAAAAGGTAGACCAGTGGCTAAAATAAGTCTTTCTAAATGGCTATCTGATTGTATCACCTTTGTTTATTCAGCTGCTAATATGCCTTTACAACACAAGATTAAAGCTCACTCAACCAGAGCAGTTTCTACATCTTCTTCTATGTTCCAAGCCAAATTGCCCCTTGATAACATTTGTGCAGCAGCCACTTGGTCTAAACCTCATACCTTTATCACTCATTACAAAGTTGATAAGGTCTCCAGGGACTGGGCTTCCTTTGGGTCTACAGTTCTGAAGAATGTATACCTGTGAGCCACCTGAGATTGATGGTGCTAGGGACGCTACCCATCAGTAAAGAATGAACAGCGAGATTGAACAACTTCACATTAAGAAGTTATGTACTCACCGTAACGTTCCATGTGAGTTGTTCATCTCACCTTTATTATTGCATCCCTCCCTCTTTCCCCCTCCTGGCTGATAGTTGACCTAGAAGTTGGTCTCATCCTGGTTGCTCAATTCTTCTTCCTTTCCATAGGAGGATAGCTCAGTTATATGGTTATAGTACATGCAGCAAACAAGATCTGAGGTAATTCACAGTGCATCATAGGATATGGGGCTTGGCCTCGAGCTACTGGAAGACCTCAAGCTTTGCATATGGCCATACCAGAGCCGATGGATTGGCTCCGAACCCATCAGTAAAGCATGAAGGTGAGATGAACAACTCACATGGAACATTATGGTGAATACATAACTTCTTATTTATCCCACTGCCAAGTCCTAGACAAAGCTATGCTTTTACACATAATGAAAGGGTAAAATGGTTCTTTTTAGTCTTGTAAAAATGTGAAATGTCCCATGACACTGTGTCTTAGTTTACAGACTTTAATCCAAAACAAGACTCATTAAAATGGCTGTGGGAATATACCTGAAAGGGCAAAGCAAGTCAAAACTTTTTGTATTTTAGCTGGCATTGTGTTTCACGCAAAAAAGAAAAAAAAGAAAAGAAGGAGCATCTGATTAAAATCTACAATGTAAGGAGCAGTTGGTAAGGGAGACACTGTCTTCCTGTCTATCCATGTCTCCCATGACATTGCTTCGCATACAAAGTATGTACCTATAGAAATGAAGATCACTACACTGCTGCTGTTTTGAAATGTGGATATGAATAGTAATTTACCAAAGGCATTGAGAGAATTCAGCAGTTCAGAAAAGCTAGCTAATTCATTGGGCTCTTGCAGAAAGAAAGAAGAGTGGTAGCAAGGTCTTCAGTTGAAACTGCAGAAAACTTTAAAAGTAAATATTCAGTAGAAGTCAGAGTCTGTGGTAACAGTAATGCCACAGATGCAGACATTTGCAGGGAACTGAACAGCCCTAGTAGTCTGGTAAAGCTAGTAACATACTGCTGCTGCTGCTGTTGACTCAGTAGAAGAGGCATGGCCTGCAAACCTTATCTCTATTTAGCAAACAGCGTGAGTAGCCAACAAGTTACTAGTTCATGGAGACAGGTGGTGTTGATTAAATTCGCTAATGTTTAATGAAAACATGCCAGTTAAATGAATGCATTAACTGTCATATCATTACAATTCTATGTAATTTTGAATACCTTACTTACTCCCATCCTCATCCTCTCTCTCCCTACTTTCCATTTTCAGTATATCTGTGTTTGCTTACTGATCCCATGTGATTGTAGTTATAACAACATTAAGCATAATTTACAGTACCAATCAGGTCAGGCAGCCATGGTGGTTCAGCGGTTATCTTTGCCGCCTCACAGCAAGAGGTTCCCCTGTTCGATTCTCGGCTGGGGTGCCTTCTGTGCAGAGTCTGCCTGTCCTCCATGTGGTCGTGTGGGTTTCCTCCAGGTGCTCCGGTTTCCTCCCATATCCCAAAGACATGCTGTAGGTGGATTGGATACTCTAAATTGGCCCTAGGTGTGAGTATGTGCATGTGTGTGCCTTTAGTGGAAGGTTGGGCGCCGGGCTGGCAACTCGACACTGTAAAACTCCACTGCCAATCATGAGTGAACAGATGATCCGCTCTGGCGACCCCTAACCAGGAAAAGCCGAAAGAAGAAGAACAGAACCAAACCGATATATCTAAGACACTACTCCATTGTATATTAAGCCGTTGTATCTCTGAGACACTACTCCACTGAATGTTTTCTTGATACTAAGTATAACTGTCAAAATGTGTTCCTTTTATCCTTATTACTCACTTTAACTGTAATATGTTATGTGATTTATTACTATCATTCTGTGATTGTTTCACTATTGTTTAAAATACTGACTGACATTTTATTATATGGAGATTTTCTCCCCGAACCTCAGCTGAAAATGAGCAATTTTTGCCCAGTCGGATTTCCCCAGTAAACAAATGTTAAATAAATAAAATAAAAATAAGTATGTGTTCATTTACTATTTTGTGTATGTACATTTATTATTCTGTGTACTGTATGTTCATTTGTTTTTTTTAACTGTCATATCATTACTAGTTTGTGTATTTATATACATTTATTCTGTAAATCTTGTATAACTTCCTTCTACTCATTAGGTGAAATGGAGCAGTTCTCTCCTGAAAATGGGACTTGTCCCCTGTCGGACTTTCCCAGTAAACAAAAGCTGTAATAACAAGCAGATGTTTTATTAAAGGAGTCTGCTTCATATGGATGCAGAAGGCACTTAGAAACAGCATGGGAGTTGGTGCACACATAATATTGCTCTCTTCAAAGCTTTTAAAAGGAAACATATTTTATCCTAAATTTACAGGTCATATGCTGAGATTTAGATGCAGCTTGGTTTGCGGTCTGTAGATATGGTATTTGAATTATAATGGTCATAGTAAATTATGGATGAGCATACTCATTTTAGTAGTCAAGGAAGTTCTCTTCTTGAGATGATTTGCAATATTGAGGAAATATCAGTGTGACATAGAAGGGAAAATTTGATGGAGTAGGGTAGATTTCTAAAAAAAAAAAAAAAAAGTATATTCACTGTAAGACAGTTGGCATTTTTGGTGTTTTTAGAAGTTTACATTCTAGTATTATGAATATAGTATTTGTTTTCTGTTTCAGAGGATAGTGATAAGTGGTTGGGCACTAGGACGTTTCTGAAAGAGTGCAATGTCACCTTTTCTTTCTTTCAGCACATACATACTATTAAGCACATGTTGCCAAACACTCCCTTCACAGCATTCACAGTTACATTGGTAACGGGTATTTAACCTAATCATTATCGAAGGTGATTAGTGTAGCCTCGTGGAACATAAATGGCTTGCAAGACATTAAAAAGAAAAAGCAAATTTTGCACCTCATATCAATCAAACTCAGAAGTAACCTTTTTACAAGAAACTCACTTGACTAAGGAACAATGGGACAATGATATAGATAAAAATATTAAATGGATTCAACAAATAATAGCAGCCGGGGACAGTACTGCATCAAGAGGGACAGTTATAATAATGAAAAAATAATTTAAAGGGAGCATTATCAAACATGACATTGATACAGAAGGCAGGTGGTGCTACTTCACATGCTCACATCCAGCTTACAAAAACCTTTACTATTATGTAATGTATATGGCCCTTGCAGCTATCAGCTTGACTTTCTAATGGAAATATATAATAAAACACCCAGACCATCTGATTATAGTTGGTGGAGACTGGAATATAACAGTAAATCCATCTAAAGATAGATCGAATAAAAATAATAATCACCCCAAGCCACAACCTTTCTATCAGAATTAATTGAAGACTTTAACCTAGTGGATCCCTGTGAACTAAACAACACAGATAGTTTAAGAACCACATACACATATTTCTCACCCTTCCATAAGACATGGTCGAGAATTGACATATTCTTAATATCACAAAGCATAGCTGCTAACGAAGTTCATTATAATTCAGAACCTAGATCAATTTCTGACCACTCAAAATATAATAATAACACAAAATAAATCTAGGTTTAGTAAATGTAATACTTCGAATTGGACCCTAAACTCAAACCTGTTGAAAATCAAAGAAGTGGAGCAAGAAATTATAAACTCTCTTAATCAATTAAATGTAAACCTTACAAACAATAATACTCCTTTAGATATTCAATGGGCAGCCTTTAAAGCCACGGTGCGGGGTATCTTGATTCAAAAAGCGTCATTCTATAAAAAAACTAAATAGAGAAAAATAAGTAACGTAGAAGGTAAACTAAAATTAATCACACTAGAACTACAAAAAAATTAGTCACCTACCCTTGAGAAACAAATGGGAAGCTTACAAAAACAACTAAATGAGATTCTAACGCAACAATATACATTCATAGAACTGAGAATGCTATATAAATATGCAGAATGGGCACAGATCCCCTCCAAAATGCTAGCAAGACTTAATGTCAGAAACCCCCTTTGTACAATACAAGAAATAAAATATAAAGATAAAACCTTTAATTCAGATAGTGAAATAATACAGGCTTTTGAAGAAATATTTCAAAACATCTATGGTCCACAAGGTCATGTACATGACGGCCTTTTCCAAAATTTGCAGACAACTTAGAATTCCCTCAGATTACTGATGCTCAATCTGACAACCTAAAAAGTCCATTAACAGTAGAGGAATTAAAAAAGACTATTGAAAAGCTAAAACTAGGGAAAGCTCATGGTCAGGTTCTATAAACACTTCAAACAACAATTAGCACCAATACTTTTAAAAATATACAACCATGTAATAGAATTTGGGATATCAGACATATATACTAACAATTCCAAGACCATATTTACCCAAAATCAAACACTGACTCCAAAAATCTGAGCAACTGCAGACCCATTGCTCTGATAAAGATAGATTTGAAGATACTTTCAACAATTCTAGCATACAGAAAATTGATCCACAAATAATTTCACCTGAGCAACTAGACTTTATGAGTCAGAGACAAGTATGGGATATTATGCTAACCACTGATGCACTAACCCACCTATGCGCTAAGGACAAATCCCCTAAATATGCTTCATCAGTGGATGCAACAAAAGCCTTTGACAAAGTCAGTCAAAAATTTCTCCTTTTTATACTTCAGTTGGGATTCCCACAAGAATACATAACAATGATGAAAATGCTATAAAGTAAGGCAACTACAACACTTTATATTAATAAGAAAACATCTAACCCAATAACGATTGTTAATGGCATCAGACAGGGATGCCCACTCTCACCAAACCAGTTCAATTTCTGTATAGATGCACTACTTCTACTAATTAGACAAAGAACATACCATCACCTTATTTCAGTATCCAAAAACCAAATAAATTGCACAGCCTTTGCAGATGACCTAAATATTTACTTTCATTACCCTAATACTGATCTTGGTAAAATCTTAATTTCCATAGACAATTTCTCCCAAGTATCTAACTACACAATTAATCCTAATAAGTCAATTATCTATCCACTAAACCCCCTAGGCCATAAGGAATTTTATTTTCCAGAGACTAATATAAAAGTGGAATATACTTTGAAATATTTAGGTGCAATCTTTAGTCATACACAATCAGATGTGATTAATAACATATTTAACATAATAACAATATTTAACTTATCTGGAGCCTTTCTCCCTGGGCCTCCGCTGAAAATTGGCTTTGTTCCCAGTCGGACTTTCCCGGTTAACAAATGTTAAATAAATAAAAAATAAATGAAACTTGGACTAATATAGTCTGCAACATTAGCAAATGGGAAAAGCTTAAACTTTCTACTTTATCGAAGGCCTCAATTGTCAAAATGAACATACTCCCTAAAATTTTATACAAATGAATGTCACTTTCATGAAAATTTCAGCTACCTTCTTTAATACAATTAAAGTTCGACTAGCAAAATTCATATGGTACCCAAAGAGTACAAGAATTAGTTGCAACAGACTAATATTGCCAAAAGAAAAAGGTCTAAGTCTTCCGGACTTGCAACTCTACCATGAAATAATTAATGCTAGCCGCATTATTCACATAGCTAACTACGATCCATTGGATAAAGAACGGTACCCATTATAGATTAAATTATTTCATCAAAATATTATTTCGTCTAAAATTAACCCGAAAGTGATTCCCTTCCTAATTCAAGAAACTCTTAAGAAATTAAAAATTCACCCAGTTTTAATTAAAAAGTGTGAAATTTTCAAGAAACTGCTAATATCATTAAAACAAAAAGATACGATTACTCTTCTGCAACCAATACACAACAATCCTACTGTAAAACTAGCAAACTCTATGTTAAACTTGGATAAATATCCATTAATTAAAAATCATACAGTATGGGACCTCTACCAATTACAAAACCTATCGGAAAACATCAAAAACACTCTTAAAGCAAGTAATAAATACAATGTGATAGTAAAACAAATATTATACTTAGTTAACAAAATAATTAAGAATATTATTATAAATGACAAGATATCAAAGTAGCACAACAAATTCAAAGGTTGCTCTTATACAAAAAGAAAATGCTCTCAAATGTGTATAAATTAATAACTAAAATAAAATATCAAAATACAATCCTATTTTCAAAGTATTGGGAAGAAAAATGTAGTAACTTGACAGAAAATCAGAAGGAATTAACCACTGGAAACACCATAAAACTGACGCCATTTAAGAAACTAATATACACTCAGATCATGGTCTTCAGTAATGCATACCATACACCTGTCCATCATACCATACACCTGTGCATCTTAACAAATTTAATCCATCTAAGTCACCCAATTGTCCTTTTGTCCTAATAAAGAAGCTGATATTCTACAAATCTTCTGGAGCTGCAAAAAAGTTTATAATCTGTGGTGCTCAGTGAGATTTCTCTTAGTGTAGATTTTGAGTAGCCTGTTTTTTCTATCATGGGAAACAGTGATACTACATATTTTTAAGAGCAATAATAATAGCCTCACTAAACACATCACTATAACGCTATGTACATTATTAAAATTATACATACCCAAAAACTGGCTGGGCAGATCCAAACTTAATTGGACAGAATACAAGAACATGGCAAAAAAAACATGTATTGACTAAGAAGCTGTATACCAAAAGTCAAAAGAACCAGGCATATTATCAGAACTACTGTAAAGCTTTAATTGATTTATCAAGAAGGGCAAAGTATGTGAATATACATAAAGTTATTAAACACTCTCTTTAGTTAAAAGTAATAACAGCATCAGCTATGGTGACATTTTTGTAAGTATGTATATAATGTATATTAGTTTAAATTTTTTTGTGTATTATTAGGTTGGTGTTATGCTTCAAGATATACTCTTATTAACCTAATGTAGCATTGTCGCCTCACAGTAAGACGCTGTCCGGTTCGATTCTCAGCTAGATCGTCTTCTGCGTGGAGATATGCGTGAATGGGTGTACCTTCGTTGAAGGTTGTGTGTCAGGGCTGTTAACTCAGCACGTAAAAATCAACTACCAATCATTAGCGGACCGGAGTTCCGCTGTGGCGACCCCTAACCAGGAAAAGCCGAAAGACACAAACAATAGGTCAATTGCTTTACTATATTCATGCCTCATGACTGAATCATAACGCAATCATAACTTAGTGGTAATCCTTTGTCAACTTCAGCTAATCTGAAAATTGTTTTTTTTTCTTTTTATCAGTGTGTGAACACCTAGATTAATAACTTGCTAGTGTTATGCAAATTGTAACATCAATAACTTTTATTATACTGTACATCATTTTTTATTTCAAATTATGAAAAAAAATTAATAAAAAGTTATTTGAGATTTCTAAAAAAGTAAATTAGAATGTTTTGAAAAAAAAAAGTTCAGCAGCCAGAACTCAGACTGAAATTCTGTATTATTTCCCAAGATATAATAACTAAACCAGGCTAGATAGCAGTTATATTTCACAGGAGCATATTTATTTAATAGAAAACTTGTAGGCTCATCCAATAAATATACCAGATAATGCCCTAATATAAGATAAAGATACAAGGTAATGAAGTAAAAATGAGACACTGGCATTCTCCTACTTGCCTGTTAGAAAAGAGTGAGATTTAAGGAATGGGTAGTGGATATGATTCAGTAGTTATTGGGGAAGATAGAAATTACTTCAGAGGGGAATAGCTAATGAGAGTGATAAAAAGAAAATGGAGTTTAAACATGACAGAAGTAAGAGAGAGAAAGATGTAAAAGAAGTCACGGGAATCATTTAGAGGGGTTTCCAAAATGTAAAGTATTTATAGAAAGGGACTCTCTCAGAACAAGAAGAGGAGTGACCATAGATTACAAAAGGGAAATTTAGGTGATATTTAGATAATATCCCATAGGTAGAAAGGTTCCTGTTAAGCTGCTATTTTTTGATAAACATCTAGTTCAACAGCTTAGGTAACACAAAGTAGAAAGAGCTGTAGCCAAACTTGGGGAGCCTATGGCAAGAAAAATAATCATCAATCCAAAAGATGTACTGGAGATTTTTTGGAAAATAATTGAATGTTTGTGTAAACCTGTGTGGCAGCGTTGGGCCTCATAACTCCCCTGCGCGGGTGTTAATTACACATTAACACACACCCTGTCAGGCATTTTTGCTTACTTATGACACCCATAAATTTGTGACCACAACTTCTCCCTCATGATTGCATGTGAATGTAAAATGAACAATGTGTAATCATTTAAATCTTTTGCCTTGCCATCAAAGATGTCATTTGGTTTCCCAAAGTGGGCTCAGGAGTCATTGTATAAGTGACACCTAGATCAATGATTGGTTCTAAACTACAAACACCAGCCCCATCCTGAAAAATTAACCCAGAATTGCCATTGATTAATGACTCCAAGTGTAATGAAATATCCCCCGTGGCAATGGTAATTAAGTAATATAGTAGTGTTAGTACTGTTAACTGTTCAAGTGCTCGCAGCAGACAAGTCTGCTGCATGGCACATTCAGCTTAGCTATTTCCACTGTCAGAAGGCTTGCAGGAGGAAGTATAAAGTGGAAACTCATCTCCATTAGATAGGCTTGTACTATACCATATTCAGTCATTAAAAGAACAATCATAATTTTTCCTTAGTGTAAGAATTTCATACGTTCCTTGGATAATAACTTTGCAAGAAATGCTGCGTAATGTTAATCACATTACTTATAAGTCTTAACTTTTACCTCTTCTCTCAAAAAGAACTAGTGTTTGTGTCATTCCAGTGAAAGAGCTCACTGTGGCTTTTCCCATCTTGCCGTTAACAGAGAAATCGGTCATCTACTAAACACAAATAAGTATTTTTTAGTTATCAAGCTTCCAAAAAAAATCACTCAGTTCTTGTGACTTGTAAAGTAAGGTGGTAATGTTTTCATTCTCACTAGCAGATAAAAACAAATATGTGGATTAACAGAAACAAAAGTGCTTCTTCAATAAATTATTACCCTAACTGGTTCTCAGTGATCAATTAAGGCTGTTCTGAATTGATAATAGCTGTCACTGTCACTAGTTGTAATACTGCTTTTTCTTTGCCAGATGTTTGTTTTTGGAATGAATGTAATGATTTTTTTCCACTAATCTGTGACCAGTGTATTCCCTTCAAGTTTCTGGGATTGAGCTCCTGAAATAACGACTTCATATTAACTGCAGTTTGTCTGTCTGTTATAAAACATTCAGAGGGCAAGAAGGATGTTCCTCATTTCTCACTGTTGCACTAGCCTATGGGGTTGTATCCTGCCAAGAATACAGCAACCAGGGAGCATCTCCTCCCACAATGTCACTCTGGCTGCTTATAAACTAAGCCCTTTTTGTTTGGAGCTAAATAAACAGGCTAAGTGACCAAAAATCTTCAGTACTTTCTTGCCTCCTTTTGCAGCTCTGAGGCTTCTCTGGAACAGCAGTAAGCCGGAGTCTTTCTGGCAAGCAGATAAGACAGTTTTGGGGAACCCTTCAACACATATTTTTGTGATGTTTCTGTATTTTATATTTTTTCATATTTTCTGTCAGAATTGCAGTATGTCACTTTAAAAATACTGGTGTTTCAGTAATGCTGGTACATGCTCCTTGATTATAGCTCTAAGAATGGCTTTCTACATATAACTCGTCTGCCTTGGTTTTTGGTCTCAATTGACTTTTAAGTTAATTTTGTGTGGTTTATGCGAAAGTGTGTTTTAATGGCAGGAAATGTGGTGTGTATGAATGCTTATGCACAATTCATGACTGCTTATTTTTTTCAGACAATGGTAGGTGACAAAGCAATGGCCATTCCTGGTCCTCAGACCACTTACTCATTGCCTCATATCCCTCTAGTGTAGCCTTCCTGGCTACTGTGGATTGGAGGTCAGACACATCATCTTTGTCTTTTCCAGTGTCCATTGTGGTCATGGAGAGCCATTCATTTTTGGTGCAGGAGGTACCAAGTGAGAGTCTTCTTTGGGGGGGGTGGCTGGGGAAAGAGACCTCTTTCTCTGAATGATATTCCTTCCCATTCTTGGCCTTCTTCCCGGGATGTTCCTAGAAAGAAGAGACGGATAGTTAATCATTCTGAAAACAGAGAAATGATTTCTGTGTGTAAAAGAAATTATGATCTTACCTTAATCAGGAGTTTGTTGCAGATTGTCTGTACTGGCTATCAAGTGCCTCCTCCTGTTTCTTATTCTTCCCTCCAAAGGATGAAGATGTTTTTTCAGATTACTCTGATGTGGACATAGACATACTTATGCCATCTGAGGGTTCCATAATAAGACTCTATTTAAACAGTGAACAATAAAAACAACCACCACAATGGCAAATGATCTGCAAATGTATAAATTTAAATCACATTTATTATTAAGCCGTTTTACCCTTTAAAATCATTTTATTTTCATTCCGTCCAGCAAGGAAAATGCCAAGAATTTATTTGGACTACAAGTTAGAGATTGCCTTCCCTGTCAAGGAATGATATCAGAGTGTAGGCAAAGAGAAATAAATAGGGGGTCCTAAATGAAAGACTAGCACCAGTTTTTAGTAGAATCTAGAACAGAAACTGCCATTAAAAAAGGAATAATTTGAGCATATAAAATATTTCATGATAACTATAAGAGTCAATCAGAGGAGGTTAGAAGGAATTGGGAAGAGAGATTGAAAAAGCAATTCACAGCAAAACAATAGGAGGGTATATTTATTTATTTATTTAATGTTTGTTAACTGGGAAAGTCCGACTTGGAACAAGGCCAAGGGAGAAACACTACAGACGCATGTCTTTGTAACATGGGTGGAAACTAGAGCACCCGGAGAAAACCTACACGAACACAGAGAGGACATGCAGATGCCGCACAGAAGGCATTCCAGCTGAGAATTGAACCGGAGAACCTCTTACTGTGAGGCGACAAAGCTACCTCTGCACCACTGCACCAAATACTCAGTAAGCTCAGCAATTTGAGTGGGGTAAAATGCAGGTATACTTTTTGCCTACTGTACATGGTTTGTCCGTAATACAGATGTCTCTGCAGTGATGAACTATGTAAGGATCCCCACTGAGCAGTGCACTGGCTGTGCAGGAGCCTAATTTACATAAGCTTTTCCCAACAACTATTGCATTTGTGTCAACAAAACCCTCACTGCTATGTAGAGCATCTCTGTGTTACAAAGTAGAGTGGGTTTTCTTAATTATTTGCTCCTCACCAATCACACAAAGCCATTTGCATGGCTTTGCATAATATGTAGACTCTCTGTGAACTTAACGGAACATATGAAGCTTTGTTTCTTAACATTTCTAGTTTCGGACTGGCCATTTCACCTCAGTGGGGAACAGCATGTGGTTGCTCAGTCATTGTATATTTTGCTCCCATATGCTACCATTTCTTTCTTTTGACATAAATCATTGCAAAAATTAATACCGTCTGAGCATTTTCACTTTAATGCACTTTTGCTTAATAAAAAATAACTTTTTTTCCCTTTTGTGTGGCAGAACAAATAATTGTGACAACAATCTGACATTATTACTAGAAGTACCAGCTTCTTTGATATTTTATAGCACTAGTGATAAACCGTAAATCACTTTAAAAAATAAAACACCTAGAAGTGAGGCAGTTCTCTCTTTCCCCATCTATGTCTGTACTTTACAGGTAAGTAGTATATTTCTCGGTTTAGGTTAACTGTGATTTAATGTTTTAAATTACTGTATGGTTGGAACATTCATTAGTGCTTGTAACATCATGTTTATTGTCAAAGTAATAGTATACCAAGACAATTATTTGTTAGTCTGAGGATAACAGGGGCCAAACATGGACAGTTAAATGCATTAAGGACTTGCATACCTGGAAGGTAAACCAGTATCTTATTTGTAAAGATGAAATTGTTATTGTTGGCATGGTCTGTTGTGCAAACATTATGTATGCCAGAAATAAGAGTTAATCCTTCATTCACTGTTACCTACTTTATCCATTTTAGGGGAGCCTATTCTGCTGTTCAGTGGGCACAGCTGAGAAATTGTTCCTTGGTATATGTCTGTCTGCTACAAAGGAAACACCCACACACACTCACACTCACACACACACACACACACACACACACACACACGCACACACCCACTCACCCACCTACTTACAGGCTGTTTGGAAGCTTGCCATTTCACATTTATGTGGGAGTACACTAGAACTGCTGCTGAAAACCAAAGCTGTAAATAGGGTGAGGTGAAGGGGATTGCCCTAGGTGGAAGCTGTTAGGGGGCACAATTGTCACTATAGATGAAAAGCCTAGTCAGTCTGTCCCTGCAGACTTTGTGCGAATTGCAATAATTAGTTAAGCATCCAAACTGGAAACCCACTTAGAGAGTAAATGCAGACTCCAAACATTGGAAACTAAGTTGAAAAACCAAGGCCTTTGTAGAAACGGTGTTAACTAGTTTGCGATTTTCCACTTTTTCTTTCTAATACTGCAGGCTTGCAGCCTAACATTTAAGAGATGTCTTCCAGAGGGAATATCAGGAAGAAGGAAGCATGTGTACGCATGGAAGTCAGTCTGAATATATTTTGCTGTGACGTTGTGATTTCATAAAACCAAAATAAGTGTTTGAAATGTGTGTTGAAAGACGATATGTAACTTAATTGTCAAAAAAATTATTTGAGATGTGTGCCACCTATGCAACACACGCAGTTTTAGGATGTAATGATATGCTGTGTGTTTGTCATTCAGACTGCCTAAACTGCTGTTGGAATAAAGGGTGAAATTTTGATTTGTATACTGTTGTGCTTAAATACAGTTGTTCAGCTCTGGATGAAAGTTACTTGTACATGTATAGAAATAGTAAACATGCTATTTTTTGTGCTGTTTTCTCCAACTGCAGACCCAAATACTTGGAAACTCCCTGGACGCCTTGCCAAAGGTTTCCCTTTTTCCTGTCATTTCCAACCTCAGTGTATGTCTTATGTCTGTGTTGCCTGCATGCCTCTGTTGCTTTGTAAGATGTGTGCAGTACCTTGTGCTGTGTGCTTCAGTGCATATGTTTGCATGTGATGTGCTACACATTGTGGTTTGCATCATGAGCAGTACAATGTCACATACTCATATTAACTGCCAGTATGATGGAAGCTATTGTCACTGGTTAAAGAACTGACCTCAGTTAGAAAACAGCTGTTTTAAGTAAGGTGAGCTTACTTTGAGATTTAATTTACTTCAAAACACAGACCTGGCACTAGTAATACGGAAACTTTGAAGTGTTTTCTTTAAACATATTGGTTACTTTCATTGTTTCATTTCTTCTCACGCTTTAGTCTTTTGAGCAGAAATCCTTTGCTAAGTTCATGTTAGACTTGAACCTTTTCCCCCTTCCCCATCAAACTGGCAGAAATGCACAAGAAATGGAACTCTGTGACCTACCTGCCAAAATATAGTTGGTTTGAATGCTTGCAGTTTGTGTATTTCACTGTTGCTAGAGTTCGTCCACTTATGTTTGATCTCAGACTCTGCATTACATGGTCAATGCCATAACAGTGCATGTGAAGCTTGTTCCTTAGCTGTGATGTGTCATATCCGTGTAGTCGTACAGCAGTATTCTTGTTTAATCAGTGTTTGAACCTCTCCCCTTCCTATTCCTGAACTGAGCAATCTTGTGCTTTTTCACTGAGGCAGTGGGGAGATCCACCCCCCCCCTTTTTTTAAGCTTGTTGCTTGAGCTTGTTTCCTTTTGTTGTAGGTAAGTTGTATTTCTGTGCTTTAAGATAGTATACCAGAATAACGTCCATGGTATTGGGTCAAACTGTACATGGAGTGGGTTAAGCTCTTTGTGACATTAGTCAGCTGGACCTCAGGCAAAGTGCAAGAAACCCATTGATCTAATAAGTATTGTTTGCGCTTTGTGTCTCTATGCTAATTTATTTTTCTTATTTCTGAATTTTGCTGAATGGTGCTATGACTTTCTCTTGGGATAATTATGACTTTTTTCATCTGGGATAGTAGTTACTTCATACTGAAGTACATAATTTCGACTATCAAAAAAAAAACCTTGGCACCATCCTATGGTTCCAGCCCTTAAGCCATTACACCGCTATGTTTCCCATGGTTTCATAAAAATGTAACTGGCCTTGCAGTCCAACAGCTTCTGTGGTAACCTGCTGTCTTCATCCATCATCCTTTCCATGGAGAAGTTTTTCATTATGTCCAGATTTAAAATGGTTCCCTCACTGTAGTAGCTGTGATCCTTGTTCAACACTCTGTTCTTCTTCTTTAGGTTGACTCTTCCGTATTACCATTTAATTATTTTATATACCCATATCTTGGTTCCCTCCTCCAGGATGAAGACATCCTGGTACACAGACCTCTTGTTCTATTTATTCTGCAGTCCCTCCTTTTTTGAAATACTTGTATCACCATGACTTGTTACTTTGCTGTATAATCTGTATCTTGATGTATACATGTCTGCCACCCACAATTGGTAAAGAGCTTGACAGCAGTGTGTAATCCAATGTGTACTTAATGCTCTTAAAAAGCACCAGATGCATATTTATTGTAAGTGGTTCTTTTCCCAGGGTAACTAATTATGAATGTGTTATCTGCATTGTAGGTTCTGTTATATTCATCAAGGGTGATGACCTGAAGATGACCGTTTAGTATTAAGCACAGTGATGCAAAACGTTATACTACCATTTCCATTCATAGACTTTTTTTAAGCTTTGCTTCGTAGTAGATACAAATAACAGTGACATGTTTTAATTAAAGTTATATGGCTCTCCAGTTATGTTATAATTTTAGGTTATTGTACTATATTAACATAAATATGTTAAGTGCAAGCATTATTGCTAATTGCCTCCTTCCTTATACTGCTTTATGAAGTGAAATGTTTGCTTCCAAAATGATGTCTACTTTATTGCATTGTGTTGCATTGCACAGTAATGTCCCAAGGTTTAACTCGTGTTGTGTATTGCTTTGGATTTGCTGATGTACTGTTCACACTGGTAATGCCACTTCTACCCAGATATTACATATGAGATTTAGGCACATGCCTGACTGACTTCTCAAATACATTTTCCCTCAACTCTTTTGCAAACCATTTTTGAAGGGTAAAATATGCAAACTACATCAGGAAATAAAAATAATTTCCAGGGCCTATACAGCACCATTCTTCAATGACCTGCTATTCCGAGCTCTGTTCCAGTAGCAACTTCTAAAACTTTAGAGCTAGTCCGGTAGTTAATAAACAAAAAGCAAAATAGAGTGCCAGTGGCTCGACATATGTAGCATGCTCGACTTTGGTGTTGGAAGATCAGAAGGTTAGGGTTTCTATTCCCACTGTAGTTTATTGGATTAATTTTCAGAATGCTAACATTGCAGTACAGCATTAGGTGGCTGCTGCACTTCTGATTATGCTGTCCTTCAGATGAGATGATAAACTGCGGTCCCTTCTGCCTGAGTTGGTGGTAGCTCAGGTGGGTGTAAAAGATCAGGGGGAGTTCCCTGACACCCTGGTCAAATTTCCCATAGTAGTATAAATACTAAAAAAGAGGCCACAGGCCTAGTGAGATTAACCTAGTCAATGACGGATTAATAAACTAAATTTCCCCAACAAGGAACAGGAGTCTTCTCAAGATTCTTTGCAGTATGGAAAGGTACAACAAAGACCATTTTTAGACGTAACAAATCAAAACAAGTTCAGCCCCCCCTGGAAAAAAGAGTTACTTGTATATGAGTCGTACATAACTGAGTTAATCAAATAGCACAGCATACTGTGTGCAGAAGAGTACAATACGCTGATAGGTGGGCAGGAATAATAGCCACAGACTTATAAAGTCAGCTACCCCCACTCCTCTCCTTAATCCTTGCACAGTCCAGATAGCAGCTACCATAAGGAAAACAAAAGAAACTCCTGCACCCCTTCATGGTAAGCTGCTGACATCATCATGTAATCCACTTCAGAGTTCTCAGCTGAGGAGGCTGTGTGCCTGCCATGGCCTAAGGTGTCGAAGCAGATACTGAAACAGAATGAGGACATGGAGGTGCAGAAGTGATTGATGAATGACATAGCTCTGTGTTCCGAGTTATTCCTACACACAGGCCACTATACCATGTGCTACCTGATAACAAGAGGAGTGGTATTCGCCACTGCAAAGAGCATCTGGAATTTATGCCATGTCTCCTGGATGTTGGAGAGGATGTTCTAGACTTTTTCTATAACCTACCTGCAGTTTTATCATACATGCACTTGCAGCAGGTGGGAAGTCATCCAGTCATTGTCCTCCAGTGTATGTTTTTTGATTTAGAAGAGAAAGGCAGCCTACTTAGCAGTAAACCAGTGCATAATGGAGATTGTAGGCAACATTCCTCACCTTGACCTGCCGGATTTCAAGCAGCTGTTCCTTAATGCACTGCAGTGGGAATTTCCACAAACTGTTTTAAAAGACACACCTTCTACCTTGACCAGTTTATCTGACACCACTGGATACAGGGGCAGGTGTGTAACAGTTGTACAGATCTGACATAGCTGTCTCCAATGGGTTGAATATGTTGTTTGAGGAATAGGTTGCTGTTAATTATAACAAATCCCTTTCTTTTTAACAGTTAAGTAGGAATTCTATTGTCTCATTTTTACTTAATTGCCTCACATCTTTATCTTAGTCTTTATTGGTTTATGATTTGAAATCACTATTGGATCAAGTTTTAGGGCTTTAAATTAAATTCCAATTTGCCTGTGAAATATAGTTTCTATCCAGCCTACTGTCGTTATTGTATCTTGGTGAATAATATGCAAATTGTCCGAGTTCCTGCTAGTAAATACATATCATTCATAAGAAATAGTCTTGTATATTTCTTCAGAAGTCTTCCCTCTTGTATAAGTTCATAGGTGCTTTCTAGAGCATTATTTGGATCTCAAGAAGCATAGCCTTACATTCCCGTTGTAGTTTTTAGCCCTTATATTTTGCATAGAAGTGACCCAAGTTCAGGCCAAACAAGGACATGTTGAGACACTTACATGTTTCCCCTGTCTGTGAGGGGCAGAGGTGATAAGCCAGGGCTGAAGACTGTTGCAGAAAAAGGTGAAGTCCAAAGACTGGAAAAACTCCCTTATTAGCCTCAACAAAAAGTTGAGATCTCTCATCAAAACATCTAAAGCTAGCTACGAAGGCAGAATTACGGCAGACACTAAAAACAACCACAAAGCCTTCTACAGTTGTATAAAGAATCTCCACAGCAATACCCAGATTTGCTCTGAGTTACTGCACAATGGTACCTCCTAAACTGAGCCAACAGATATTGCCAACCTACTGGCCGACAGACTCGGTGCCAACTTTACCCCCACCAAGGACTAATAACAATACCGGAAGAATGCCAGGCTCCCAGCATTACTGCAGCACAGGTTAAAGCTGCATTGTCCAAGGCCAAGAATACAGCTTCCATGGGACCCAACAATATCCCTGGCCGTGTTCTACATGAACTGGCACCACACCTGTGTACCCTGTTTAATCACAGCCTCACCTCAGGCTTTGTCCCTACAGAATGGCGCACTGCTACAGTCATCCCTCTCCATGAAGGGGGAGCGATTACAGACCCTGGGAATTACCACCCCATTAGCCTGACAAGTCTGATATGTAAGGCTGTGGAGCGCATCATCATGGACCTAATTAACAAGGATATAGGGAATCTCCAAACTCTGGATCCTACACAGTTTGGTTTTATGAAGGGTAGATCATGCCTGCTCAACCTGGTTGACTTATTTGAGTCAGTCACCAGAGCTGTGGATGAGAGCAAGGCAGTTCATACAGCCTACCTTGATCTGGTCAAGGCCTTTGATACCATTCCCCACTCAGGAATTATTGGTAGACTCGCCAAAATAGGCATCAACCCCTATATCACTAGGTGGCTCACAGATAGAACCCACAGTGTGAAAGTAGCAGACTCTAGGTCAGGCTGCCGACCAGTCACGAGTGGAGTCCCACAGAGATTGGTCCTGGGTCCTCTCCTGTTTGGCATCTACTGCTCAGAAGTCCACGCAAACACGGAGGGACTCTGGATAACCAAGCTCTCTGACATTTGCAAGCTGGGAGCCATTATTAACTCCCCAAGTGATGTAGATATCCTATAGAAAGGCCTCACTGAGACTGACTGGTGTTGAAACCATGGCCTTAAGCTTAATCCCCAAAAATGCGTCATTTCCTTTGGGAAAAACTCAGTTCCCACTAATTATCACTTTGATGGCAGCCCACTGAACACTGAAGGCGTTATAAGAAATCTGGGGACACAGGTTGACAGCAACCTCTCCTTTGACCACCACATTGCCACTATGGTCAGAAAATCCTTCTGTGTGGCACATCTCATTACCAAGGGTTTTGCATCCAGGAAGAAAGAAGTTATCTCTCTCTACTCTTCCCTCATTAGACCAATCATCGAGTATAATGCCCCATTTGGCATGTACCTCACTAAACACCTCCAGCAGCTGGAAAGGCCACAAAAGTACCTCACACAGAGAATCATAGGGCTTAAGCACATGCCCTACATGGACAGACTCAAAAAAACTGCAGCTTTTTTCTGTCTCCTATCATCTATTAAGAGGCGATCTGTGCTTGACTTACAAAGCCATGTCTGACCCAGCCCTGTTAGAAGTGTTACACCTAAAGAAATCCCAGTCCATCTACACCACACACTCCAGGGACCTCAACCTCATTACCGCAATCAACAGAACATGCTGGAGGGACAGGTTCATAACCCAGAGACTGCCCATGCTCTGGAATAGATTTCCCATACATGTCAAGCAGAGCACCTCACTGGGCCTTTTCAAGAGAAATCTTGATGAGTGGATGGGAAATAGAAAGTTCACCACAGGGATCACTCCAGTGGCACTAGTTGACTCTGAACTAACGTCAGGCAGCATGATGTCAGGGCACTTCTGTGGGCTAGGTTTGTAAAGGCTCCAGGGACGTTGGCCTGGTACACATCTATGACCCTGTAAGTACTTTGCTTTATATGGAGTGAAAGATGGTCCATACCCATCCCTTCAACATCATCTTTTTATTTTACAAAAGAGATTGAGATCCCTTGTGTGGGGGTTTATGTCTAAAAACGTCTGATAAAATAATATGTTGAAGCTCTATAATCAAGGCACAGACTGCCTTTCAGTAGCCTGTATGACCTTGAGAATGACAAAAGTTTGAAATGTCTCATAGTTTTTTAATTTAGGCCTTTTTTGTTGTTGCTATTGTCATTTCAGTTTTGACAAGTGTTAATACAGGTGCATACTGAAAAGGGCATTATACACCACGATCAACATTTAGTGCCAGATATAGTGTAATAATCACATCCCTGGATCTGGATGCATTACCAATAGTTATAAGTTGTGCAATGAAAAGGTACTTAGTTACAACAGTAGATATGTGTTGATCAAAGGGAATGTTCATTGACTATATAGGTTCTCAGATCCCTAACTATGGGATAATTTTTCAGGGGTGTGTTGTGGGATATAGGATAGTCACAAGGGAGTCATACTTACTGATAAGATACTGTTGTACACTTCTTGGCATTTAAAGACTTGAAGCACACATACAAACTGATAAAAAGAAAAAGAAAGAAATCCAAGAGGGAGGTCTCACCACTCTATTTTATTAAATCAATTTAGCACTTTTGTCCTGAGTTAGACAGGACTTCATCAGAATGCCATTAAAATCAAAAGGGATAGTTTTATGCCATAATAGCAGTCACGTGGTCCTCAAGATTGATTAGATGCTTGCCATTAAAACCATTCCTAAAAAGACAGTACACAGTAACTAGAAAAAAAAAACTTTTTTTACAAGAACTAAACTTTAAATATCAGTAATAAAAAATGTGCCAAATAATGTATTTGTACAAATACACTTAATAAAACATGAATATTCTAGTACAACAAGGCAGAACTTCTAAGAAAAGCCATGTAAGAAACCAATTTTACAAGGCAAAAGCAGCCTTCAGTTTTTAAATACTGCTGATTGAAGTTGTTTCATTTAGCCCAGGAAAAACAGTCACATTAGTTTTTATCTGCCACTGAAGTACTTTATATTCTAAGAAATCATCAGCAGGTCTTCCTCTTTCCCCCAAGTTCAAGTGGTCAAGAACAGAATTTGAAGGAGTTGGAGCTGTGTCCCTTAATGTGTTTGTATAGGGCATATATTTCTTCATTCATTTTTATATCATAATGATGCTGATATATTCTAGCCCTTAGGGTTCTTTTTGTTTCCCTATTTAGAATCCATCACAAGATTGGCACTTTGCCACATAAACCACAGCATTACTAACACAGTCAAATCTCTGTTTAGGTATTACTTTACCATAATTCTCAAATATAAAACTAATACCCTCCAAAATGAAATAGCACTGGGAACAAAGACCACACTTTGACACTCCCTTTTCCCCTTGAGATATTAGTCCTTTCTAATAAAGATTTGAAACAAGTGTATTTCTTGTATACAATTATAGGGGTCACACCTACCACCCTGGTGTATTCTGGGTCTATACAAAAAAAGACTGCAGTTCTTTTCTATGATGGATTTAATGTTGAAAAAAATATATGTTAAAAGGCAACACTACAGCTTTGTTGTATACCCCTTGGGTTGTCATTTTTGTGTCATTGTTGATCGAGGGTCCTAACCCAGTCACCCCTCCAAGCAGTGGGCTGAAGTGCCCTGAAGTTCCTTTGTTTTTAACTTCAATGAAAATTTAACTCAAAAAGTGTTCAGAATAGCCTCTACTTGTTTGCATACTTTTCATACTCAATGCTGAATGTAAAAATCATTCAGTGCCATGCTACCTAACCTTGAGCATTGACCCAGCAAGGGACTTCTTTTGATGTGTTGGGTGCCAACTATCAGAATGCAACAGTGAGTTGGAATAACTGGGCGTCCGGCATATAGTGGATTCAACCTGCTTGAGGTTTCTATTTTTTTTGAGATGGATAAGTCCAAATAATTAGCCCTTTCTACCTGCACTTTCATGATAAACCTTAAAAAATCAGTTGATGTCTGTATATATTTGAACAATTGCTGTAGTCTGTTATGGGTATCCGTCCAACATAAAATAATGTCCGAATAACAACCATAGGGAGATCAGATGTTCCTATATTCGGATGTGAGAATGTAATTATTCTCCAAGTAGTCAAATGCTATATTTGCGAAGGGAGCGGTGCAAGCTACCCCCATCGTTACCCCACGGGTCTGTCTGAAAAGCTGGTCCAAAGATATTAAAATTGTTTTCAAGGACAACCTCCATGAGTGTTCTTAATGTTAGAATTATAGTGTGGTCAAGTTCAGAGTTAAAACAAAAAATGTTCATAAAACCAGTCTAAACCCACATCATGGAGGATGATGGAAAACAAGTCTTGAATATATATGTGGTCACAAATATGATGTTGTCAGAGTACAAGTTTTGAGAAATCATAGCCAAATATTTCCATGAGTCTTTCAATAAATGCACATTATTACCCCCCAGGCTAGTGAAAGCAGATAAGGTGCACATACTAAGCCTAGAGTACTTGATAACAGTTTTCACTCTTACTCACAAACACTGGCTAATGTACAATGTACGTACTGTACCTATGTAGTATGTATGTATTCTGCCTATGTTCCAAATTTCAGCTGTACACCACAAATCTATAAATTACTTTAATTTTTAAATGAATGTTTTCTTGTTTCTTCTCTCCACTGTAACTGTTGATGTGCTGCATGCCACTGTAAAAACATGTCTATTGTAATTTGTGTGTATACTGATCATGTCTAAATATCTAAATGTATCTGTAATTATTTTTCTGTGTAGAACTGTTCTCCCCACACCTCTGCTGAAAAAGGGCCTTTTCGGCTCAGACACCCCCGGTTAACAAATGTAAAATAAATTAAATATTACAGAGCACCCCCTTAGTTTCAAAATCAATGAATTTAGCTAATGGGAATAATTTGGAAGCTTTTGCATCTACTGCTGGATGCAGGGGGTGGTCCTTTAGTCACTTATGAATCTTGGGGATCCCAAACGTAGTGGCGATCTTGAGGGACGACACCCAAAGAAAAGTATGTTCAGAAAGTGTGATTTGGTTATTAACAATTAAATCTTCAAGTAAAAAGTCGATTTTGTGATAAACAATATTCATCTGAATATAGCAGCTTGAATCTCACAGCTGTGTGTCAACATCCCCTGATTGCAGGGATCAACTAGCTTCTGTTCTGCCTAGTGTACAGTGAATAATCTTTTTCCATAAACGCTGCCATATCCCCAGTTTTATAATACTTTTCCATTTTGCAACAGTTATGTCAGCAACAGCTCTTTCTATTTTATGACTACGTCTAGGTTTTGGCTACTTTCTCATGGCCAGATACGGAGCATACACATTGTGTGCTCTTTCAGTTAACAAATCTTGCTGTGGATTACCACTCCATTTGCTTGTTTGTATTTTGTAAAATATTTACTTCTTCATAAGTATCTTAAATGCATCTTCCCCCTCAGCTTCCACTGAAAATGGACTTTGCCCAAATGGACTTTCCCAATCAACAGGCGAATGAATAATACATTTAACAAATTATCTGTTCCTTTTGCTTTCTGTGATATAACAGAAAGTCTCAGTTTTTCTCTGCATGCTCTGTTTTTAAGCTCTACATTTTTTTATTTTATTTATTTATCCTTTGTTGACCATGTTAGTCCCACTAGGCTAGTAGCCTCTTTTCAGTGGATACCTGAGATGGTATTTATACTATTATGGGAAATTTTGTTTGGGCATCAGGGAGCTTCCTCTACTTTTTGCAGTAGGGGGAAGAGATTGGGAGTTGCACATCTTGACTTTGTTTCCTGTCCAGGCATGGAGGCAGCCAGGAGGAACAGGAAGAAAAGCAATTTGGAAGTTAAATGTGTTGAAAATGAAGAACAAATGGTAGAATCGCTACCAGAATTTTTTTCAGGTGATGTGGGAGCAGAGAAAATGTCTGCTGATGGTGAGGAAATTCAGAAGGAGATGGAGCGAAATGCAGTGATGAAGATGGATTCAGAAGAAAATTTCTAGAAAAAACTGTTTGAAATGGCATAAGTGTCAGTAAAATGTGTTATTTCAACCCTCCAGTTGGGAGTGTTGCGGGATGAAGTATTTGGAGGAGCTAGTTAACCAGAGTGAACAAGAAAGTGGAACTGCTATATCCTGGAGTGACATTATGGCAAAAATGTAAGAGGGAGAAAAAGAGAAGGAAAAAGAGCCAGAGAAGGTTCCAGAAAAAAGTCCTATGCTCAAACAGTGGAAGAAGGAGTTAAGGAGAAGAAAGAGATGAAGGAAGTAAAGAAAATACATGTTCAGGTGAGAAAAATGCCTGGACAGATTATGAGGTATGGGACAATGTTGTTGCACCTCTGGGAGTAAATGCTGCAGAGGTATGAGCTTTCATTTTAACTAACAAAGAAACTTTTTGTGACTTGTGGTTTGAAGTTAGCCAGGCTATGGAAAGCTTTTTTCGAGGCCTGTGAAGAAAAGAAAGCAGACTTTCCATGGTCAGAATATGTTGTGCAAGCCTTTTTCAGGCAACCAGAAAAAGAATCTTGATTCAGTTTAGAACTGAAGTAGGAGCAAAACAGCTGAGGGAATGTTTGTTAATATCTGAAGAAGTGGTGGATACTACTAAAATCTGTGACGAAAGAGGATTATGGACTAGGGGTTGGGAATGCAGAATAATTTTAAAAATGGAAAATGACAATGTGATACACATATGTAGGATTAATGTGCATGGCAATAGAGGTTTTGTGAGGCACAGAGGGCATTTTTATTATTTATTTATTTTTGTGGAAACATTATCATTTAATTAATGAATGTGACAAAAAGTTGTTTTTTATGGGGTCAGACAGGTTATAATGCAAAGAAATGTGAAGTGAAATGTAAGAAATGTGGTAATACATGACCTTTATTGCTGAAATGTGAGGCAGAAATACAAGAAATTGAAAACGGTAATGAAAATGAAATACAAGAAAAAGAGAAAAGAATGCTATAGAAATGCACACAACAAAGAAAAAAACATAGCAATCATATTTACATTTAATTTAAAGGGAAAGAGAAGGAAGGAGAGACGGATGAAACAAGCGAAGAAGAGTCCAGAGTGGCATATAGTAAAAGGAAAGAGAATTAGGGAAAGAAAAAGAAAATTTAAAAATACAATGGTAAGAGAATAAGGAATGTAAGGGATAAGAAAATTATTCTAATTGTTCTATAAAACTGAAAATATTAGCTTTGAACGTGAACAGTATGAAGAATATTAAGAGAATTAGTATTTTACAATGGGTGCTGCAGTAGATGTTCAAGTAATAGTGTTATAAGACATTAGAATGCTAACAGAAGAAAGGGTACAAAAAAAAAAAACTTTGGCATTGTACTGTTATTTGGAATATAGCCACAGAACCATGTTCAAGTATATGTATACTTTGCCAATAAAACAGAAAAATGTTACATATTACAATAGTAATGTGAATAATAGTAGTGGATATAAGATGGAAAAAACAGGTATATAGACTTAATAGCTTTATATGCATGTGTGACAAAAAAAGAAAGAGAAACCATGTTTAAAACTATACTTAATTATGTCTGTGTTAACCTGGTTATAATAATGACAGATGACTTTCGTTATAATTTGAGAAATAAAAAGAATAGTTGTGATGATGTCCTTCAAGGATGCATCTGCAGTCCTTACATATGGGTTGTCCTGCCTCAGGCAGCCCTTCGGTCGGCCGGATTCCAAAGTCTGGGTCTGGCGCCGGCTGATGTCGCCCTTTTTCCCGACATCATAGCGCCTGGGGTATAAAAGCGTCAGCCGACGCCATGTTCCTCAGTCTTTCTTGCCGCGAGGTGCCCGAAGCAGAAGCAGTTCGCAAGTGCCGGTCGGACAGCTCCTCTGATTTCAGCTACCGAAGACTTCAAAAAAGCTAAGTACCCCGTTGGGGACTCTTGCCTCAGCCGATGTCAGATCAAACGGTTAAAGTTAATAATTGTTTATCTTGTGGCAAACAAATACCTCATAAGGATTTCCACTCTTACTGCTTACCCTGCCTAGGCCCCAGACCACGACGTCTCGGCCTGTTCAGCCTGTGCTTCCTTCAATAAACGCACTCTTAGGCGTCGGGCAGAGTTTGCAGAGGAATTTTTTGGGGACAATTTTTGTTATATCATGCCATCTGAACTTCCGACAGCACATTTACCCAAAAAACGAAAGGATAAGGACCGACACACGTGGTCCGCGGTTTCGGCCGACTCCACGCCTAGGACTACCGCGAGTGTATCGGTCTCTTCTGAAGCCGAATCTCTACCGCTTCAGACCGACGACACCGCACAACCGGTAACTTCGGTACCGGAGGCCATTCCTGAGTCGGTCATAGAATTTCCGTCTGAAACCGGTGCTCAGGAAATATCCGACACCATTTCTGTTGATAAATCTACCCCAGCACGTGGGGCAGCCAGGCCTCCTGTATCCATGTCCATTAAGGCCTTTACACGGGCTAAATCTGTTAAACAGCCAAAATCTTTCCCTCCCAAGGCTATTCCTCAGGGATCCACTACCAGTTCACAAATCTTAACCTTGGCTGAGGACCTTATTTCCTTAATCAGGGGCTCTCAGCCACATCCAGACAGGGGCTCTCAACCTCCTCCAGGCAAAAGGCCCAGGGTTGAGCAGACAGATCCCCAGTCTTCTGATGAGGCCTCAGATGACTCTGTCCTTCTGGCCTACGAGGATTCTGATGCAGAGGAATCTATTCCCTCGGCCTCCCCACCCGAAGAGTTTTCTTTTGGGGAGACCCTTCACTCCATGAGAGAGCATTTCAAATGGCAAGGCCAGGAATTCTCTGATTCCAGAAAGAGGTTAAGGACTTTTTTACATTTACCTCAGCATAGACCTTTGGCTATCCCTCCTGTTTTGAATGTTATAGAAGATGTGTACTCTGAGTCTAGTATTTCCCCTGACTCCCTTCCTCCGGTCCCTGTCAAACCTGACCGGTACTACAGGGTCCCGGACTCACATCTATACCTTTACAAGGGCCACTCTGCTGACCCAGAAACTATTTCCCAGGGCCCTAAAGGGGTTACAACTACCACTGCCAAGAATACACTTCCTTCTGAAAGGGAATCCAGGGCTTTAGAGAGATGGGGTAAAAAAGTGTATACTTCTTCCACTCTTTCTATGAGAGCATTAAATTGTCAATTCCATATGTACAGTATGTACAGTATCAAGAATATCTGTTAGATGAATTGCATAAAAAATTATCCTCACCTGAACCCCTAGACCGCAAGGCCCTTCAGGATCTGGTGCATAACTCTCAACAGGTTAGCAACCATTTCTTACAGTGTGGTTATGATGCATTGGAAGCTTCATGTAGGTCAGCAATGACAGGTGCAGTCATACGTAGACATGCTTGGCTGAAGGAACAAACACTGCCAGATCATGTTAAAGCAAAGCTTCTGGATGCACCACTGGAAAAACAAAAGTTATTTGGTTCCACGGCTCAAGAGGTCTTATAGAAATTTGAAGAAAAGGCTAAATCAGTTCAAACAGTCAAAGATTTTCTCCAGGTCCAACCACCACGATTCAGCAGAAATTGGCCTTCTAAGAATTGGTCCTTTCCGGACACAGACAGATTTCAAAGAGGGAAAAACAGGCATGGCAGAGGTAGAGGGCAAGCTCGAGGCTCCTACAGAGGACGTCAATGGCAGCCTCCTACCCAGAGAGGTAATGCAGGACCTACAACTACTGCACAAAGACAAACTCAATGACTTGACTTTGACTCCGCCAACCAGGGCTCAATTGAAAGCACCTTTGGGCGGAAAGCTATCTTTATTCTCAGAAAATTGGCACAGTATTACAAAGGACAAATGGATACTGCAAGTAATAGACAAAGGATACAGATTCCATTTTCATACATTACCAAAAAGACAAGGCATGCCAAACCTACCACCAAATCAAAGGGCAGAGGCTTTCAAGCAGATTTCCAAACTACTACAAATGAAGGCAATAGAACAGGTTCCTTTCACAGAGCAAGGCCAAGGATTTTATTCCAGACTATTCCTTGTTCCAAGAAAAGAAAGGCAATGGAGGCCTATTCTAGACTTGTCCGCACTGAATACTTATCTCATCGTGCCAAAATTCAAAATGCTGACCTTACAGCAGCTCCTTCCCATGCTGGGCAAGGGGTCCTGGCTGGTAACTCTAGACCTCAAGGAGGCATACCTGCATGTCCCTATCAGACAAAGTTGCAGAAGACACCTCAGATTTCCTGCAGGTTCAGAGCATTATCAATTCTCAGCATTGCCCTTTGGCTTATCTACTGCGCCCAGAGTATTCACGAAATGCCTGGCATCAGTAATTGCACATTGCAGACTTCAGGGGATTCAAATATACCCATACCTGGACGACTGCCTTATACAAGCGGACAGCCAACAAACATTGTTAAAACACTTGAGCTATGCCATCTGCCTACTACAGGCCTTGGGATACACAGCCAACTTTCAGAAATCAAGACTTGTTCCATCCCAAAGAATAATTTTTCTGGGTGCAAAGCTGGATACAAACACCCAAATGGCTTTTCTCACAGAAGAAAAACAAGAGCAATTACCGGATTATTTCAAAAATCTGACAACACAAACCCAGCTGACTGCAAGGAAAATCCTGCAGGCCCTGGGTTTCATGGCATCTTGCATTCTACTGATTCCACAAGCAAGGCTGCATATGAGGAAACTGCAATGGTACCTAAGGAGTTTATGGTCTCAACACAGTCACAGCCTAGAAGCCTTGATCCCCCTCATTCCATGCCTTCAAAAGGAATTTCTGTGGTGGGCACAAGCAAGTCAGTCAAACATGGGCCTACCTTTCAGCAAGCCTCATATCAGCCAAACCATTACAACGGACGCCTCAGACCATGGATGGGGAGCGCACATGAAGGGCAGATGTATTCAGGGGCAGTGGACTCCAAAGGAATTGTGCCTGCACATCAACCAAAAGGAAATGCTGGCAGTGATACATTCAATCGAGGCTGTCAAACATTTCCTGCATCAAGGTCACCTGCTAATAAAGACAGACAATACCACAGTTATGTGGTACATAAACAAGCAAGGAGGTACCCATTCCTACCCTCTTTGCAGGCTGGCAATGAATCTTTGGGAACTTTCCCTAAAACTCAATATACAACTGCATTCCCAGTTCGTACCAGGAAAAGAAAATGTACTGGCGGACAGCCTAAGCAGAAACACCATGGATCCACACGAATGGATGTTGCATCCAGACATTTTTCTTCAGATAACACAATCTTGGGGAAGGCCGGACATAGATCTTTTTGCCTCCCCCCACAACCATCACCTGAAGAAATTCTGCACAAGGACATACCATCCTCAAGCATGGAAGGTGGACGCCCTATCCTTCAGCTGGAATGCTCTAACAGTATATGCATTCCCACCTCTTCCGTTAATGAACAAGGTCTTACTGAAGATCAGGACAGAACAACCAAAAGTGATTCTGATAGCTCCGGACTGGCCAAGACAACACTGGTACCCACTGTTAAAGAGCATGACACGCACAAACCCGTGGCCCCTACCACAATGGCCACTTCTTCTGACACAGCACAACTACAAAACTCTGCACTCCAGCCTGAAAACCTTGCAACTGACAGCCTGGAAAATACCTTGACTCCTCACCACGATAAACTATCCAAGAGGGTAAAGGATATCATCATGGAAGCTCAGCGGCCTTCCACAAGAAAGGCATATTCAGCAAAATGGAAAAGATTTCGAACCTGGAGCACTGCACAGGGTCAGGATCCGACAGTGATGAGCATCCCACATATCCTTGAATACTTGGCTGAAATGCTCCATAATGGCCTTTCTTACTCATCCATAAAAATTCATGCTTCAGCTATTTCAGCAGAGTACAACACTGATCCACCTGTATTTTCTCATCCTCTGCTAAGGCAGTTTCTAAGAGGGATTTTTTTTTCATCAACCCTCCAAGGACACCACCAGTGCCTACATGGGACCTTAACTTCATGTTGGAAAAATTAACGCTACCCCCATTTGAACCAGCAGCATCTTCAGAACTACAATTCCTGTCTTGGAAGACTGCCTTCCTTCTGGCCATAACCTCAGCAAGAAGAGTATCTGAGTTACAGGCCCTCATGGCAGTACAACCATTTCTCATTTTCCATAAGGACAGAGTCTGTTTGAGAGCCAATCCTTCATCCGTGCCAAAGGTGGTATCCAGTGTCTCACTGAACCAAGCTATCCACCTGCCTACTTTCTTTCCAAATCCACAAAATAAAGGAGAGAAACTTCTACATACCCTGGACATTCACAGACAGTTGCGTTGTAGCATACGCTGCTGGTGTACAAGGAAGAGCAATTTCCAAACAAACAGTTTCAAAATGGATAGGAAATTGCATTCGATTCTGTTACTCTTTTCATTCCACCAGAGCAACAGCCACCTCCACAGCCTTCTTAAGAGGGGTGGCTACAAAGGACATTTTAGAAGCTGCTACATGGAGCTCTGTGCATACATTTTCCAAGCATTACAACCTGCCTTTATATTCCTGATCCAAAGCAGGCTTTGCTACGGCAGTCCTGCAGGGCATGTTAGCTACACCATCCTTTTCTTAGGTCCTACCACCACCCCCAGCTTGGCTATGGTATTCTACCCATATGTAAGGACTGCAGATGCATCCTTGAAGGACATAGTACAGTTTTGTACCTGCCATAAATGTAGATGTCCGATAGGTATGCATCTGCAGTCAGGTTTTCCCTCCCTCCTACCCCTCTGTGGTATTCTTTGGGTACCTATCCCTCTTTCTAGCTAGCTGGGGTTATCTTTTATGGTGTATTTGTTATTTATTGGTTTGCATGATTGGAATTTATTCATTTCTCCAAAATTTAGCCTTCTTTAGAGGGCACCTGGCATCTGGGGCAAGAAAAACTGAGGAACATGGCGTCGGCTGACGCTTTTATACCCCAGGCGCTATGACGGGAAAAAGGGCGACATCAGCCGACACCGGACCCAGACTTTGGAATCCGGCCGACCGAAGGGCTGCCTGAGGCAGGACAACCCATATGTAAGGACTGCAGATGAATACCTATCGGACATCTACATTTATCATAGGTACAAAACTGTACTTTAAAATGGTTACTGAAAAGTGGAAAATTAAAAATATGGGAACATAAACACTGAACTTACAAAAGAAATGAAATTAATTATTTATTGGTATCAGAGAGCCTAAAATTACACAAAAAGGAATTAAATATGATGGGTTCTCTGATCATGTGGCGATTTAGATAAGAATTCATGAAAATGAGGAATATATTAAAATAGGAAAAGGCATAAAAAGAGTAAATGAAAAAGATTCAGGGGAAAGAAAAGAAATTACAGAATTATGGCAACAAGATATCAGTATATGAGATTTTTACACAAATTGGAAATATGGTTGATTCAGTTAAAAAAAAAATACAGAAAGTATTTTTAGAATGTATAGAAAAGAAAAAAGGAAAAACAGAATATACAGTACTAAGTAAAAAAATATAAAGACTTGATAGAGAAGGAAAAATAATTTTATGAAAAAGAATTATATAAACAAATCAGGATAAGGTTAATTGTTATATAAGCAAAAATATTGCTTACAAGGAAAAAAGTAGTAGCACCATACTTATGGTAAAAGAAGGAAATATAAGAGAATTGAAAAATAATGTAGGGAAACAAGTTAAAAACATGGAGAAATACATTAAAGAATATGTATTGGGCATATCAATGCTGGAGCCTTCCTGTGTCCTGTCAGAGTGCTCTTCAAACTATCTGGAGATATACAGAGCTAAGTATATTTTTCTGGCATTTCAGAGTTGTGTGCTGTTAATTGTTGCTTGACTAATTTTATATCGTTGCTGGCTGACTTCAGAGTTGTGCACTGTTATTTTTGCTTCACTGTATAGTTTTTCAGATCTCTGCTGAAGGTGTTGGTTTTCCCCACCTCCCTCTATTTCTCTGTGTCTTAAGTTGGTATAACTGGTTTTACATCCTGTGTGTTATCTGACTATCTCAAGGATTACTTGCATAAAATTAGACCCTCTTAGTAACAGCCCACATGTCATTGCTGGAGCCTTCCTGTGTCCTGACAGAGTGCTCTTCAAACTATCTGGAGATGTACAGAGCTAAGTATATTTTACTGACACTTCTGTTAATTGTTGTTTGACTAATTTTTAAAATTGCTGGCTGACTTCAGAGTTGTGCACTGTTATTTTTACTTCACTGTATAGTTTTTCAGATCTCTGCTGAAGGTGATGTTTTTCCCCTACCCCCCCCCCCCCTATTCCTGGCATGTTGTTTAAATTTGGAGGCTTTTGCAGTTGCCCGCCCCCACTGTAGATTTGATCTGGGACACACCCTCCCAGTCCCATCTCTTTACCTCATTCTACCTAATAGACTCATTCTGCACTTGTTTTTAGTCATTTTTAATTTAATTGCATTTTTTAAACTGTTTGGTCTAACATTGCTACATACTCAAGTGTGCTAGCTTGCACTGCATTTGAATTGTTTTTACTGCTGTTTTAGTTACTTTTCTGTATAAAAAAATAAATAAATTCTAAGCCTGTTTCCTACCTTTCCTGTAACTAGTGTAGTCCAGATTCAGATTTGCTGTATCCCGGACTGTATGTAAGCTTCTGAGCCCCCAAGCTTTCTGTGTTGGAGGGAAGCCTTCTAGCTTATCAGTGGGAGTGGTAAGTACTAGGTAACCTATCTAAAACATAAGGAGTGGTTCTGGCACAGAAATTGTATTATTGGCCATTTGGGCAGTTTTTCCATCTGTCTCACCTTTCTGATTTAAAAGCCCGCATTTGCACTTGTTTCCCCCCTTTCCTGTAACTAGTTTAGTCCAGATACAGATTCTTAGTTTTAGCTCTTGAATTTGCTTATTCGTGATCAGCACTTGTTAAGAACTTGTTGTAAGCACTAAATAAGCTACTAATTACTACAGCACTCAACCTTCCTCATTACCTAGAGGAAAACAGTTTTGGTATTTACTTTCCTCACTTGCTTAGAAAAAAACATCTCTTGTACTCACTTTCCTCACTTATCTAGAGGAAAATTAGTTTTTTATTCAGGCATGTCCAAGGGTCAGCTCCCAGTGTTTTCTCCTGTCTGTCTGATGAAGCTGGGCATCTTGGGGCAATATAGAAATTGCCTCATGTACACAGACAACCCTCTCCTCCTACCACCCAACACTACAACCTGTGAGAGATGCATTTATCTAGCCAAATTGGAGGTAAAGCTCTCTCCAACCAAGACTGAACTTGACAGTAAGAGGAGAAGGTAAACACCACACTCATCACATAGTCTCACCAAAATCTGCACCACCAAAATCTATACATAGAAACACAAAAATATTTGTGGAGGCTGTCATAATAATCTGCTCAAGCAACAGAGACCTCCAAAGCAGAAATGCAAGCAACCTCCATCCCCCAACACAACCCAAATGACACATAGCCCGCAGACTCAGTGTTCCACTCTTCCACAGCCGATAAGGCAAAACAACGTACCCAACACACTAGTCATAGGTGACTCTATAGTCAGGCACACTGATGTCCCACTCACCAGGTTAAACAAGGAGAAGGTTACTGTCAGCTGCCTGTCGGGTGCCAGGATCCACCACATAACCCACGCACTCAGGTCACTCCACAACATGCTATTGTGCTATCCCAAACAGAACCAAGACACTATCCTCCAAAAAAGGAAGCCAATCTGGTGGTCCCCTGCTATAAACAAACTGTACAACAGAAGGAAGAAACTGTTGCAAAAGAGAGTAAAATCCCATGAGTGGAGGAGCTGGTCAGCCTCAGTAAGAAGCTGCGATCCCTGATAAAATCCTCCAAAGCTAGTAATGAAAACAAAATTGCCACTGATTCTAAAGACTACCACAAAGCATTCTATAGCTACGTCAAGAATCTGAATGGCAACACTCAGATCTGCTCTGAGTTACAGCACAATGGCACTAAATATACAGACCCAACTGATATTGCCAACATCCTGGCAGATAGGTCCAATGCTAACTTTACCCCCCTCTCACCCCACAAAGGGCCGATCTCTATACCGGAAGAATGCAAAGTTCCTGTAATCACAGCTGCAGAGGTAAAAAACACACTCTCCAAAGCTAAGAACACAGCATCAGTGGGACCAGACAACATCCCAGGCTGCATTCTATACAAACTACAGAACGAACTGGCACCCCACTTAAGTACCATGTTCAATCATAGCCTCACCTCAGGCTTTGTACCTGCTGAATGACGCACAGCAACGGTTATACCACTCCACAATGGGGGAGCCACCACGGACCCCGGGAACTACTGCCCCATTAGTATGACGAGCCTGGTCTGCAAGGCCATGGAACGTATCATCATGGAACTTATAAACAAAGACATTGGTAATGTTCAAACTCTGGACCCCACCCAATTTGGGTTTGTAAAAGGCAGATCATGTCTCCTAAACCTGATAGACTTCTTTGAAGCAGTCACCAAAGCCGTAGACGTGGGTAAGGTGGTTCATAGAGTCTAGCTAGATCTTGCCAAGGCTTTCGACACCATCCCCCACTCTGGAATTATAGATAAATTCACTAAACTAGGTATAAATCTCTATGTCACAAGCTGGGTTGCCAACTGGCTCACTGACAGAACCCACACTGTGAAATTAGCAGACTCCAAATCTGACTTTAGACCAGTAGCAAGTGGAATACCACAGGGTTCAGTCCTGGGTCCTCTCCTGTTTGGTATCTACTTCTCTGAAGTACAGGCTAACATAGAAGGTCTTTGGCTAACTAAGTTCGCAGGCGACTGTAAACTAGGAGCCATAATCGAAACTCCTAACGATGTGGACATCCTACAAAAGAGCCTTACTGAGACAGATGCCTGGTGTCAAAGCCATGGCCTCAAGCTCAATGCCAAAAAGTGCATTGTCATCCCCTTTGGTAAAAACTCTGTACCAATGAACTACAACATAGGCGGTAGTATACTTAACACCAAAAGTGTGATAAAAGACTTTGGGACACAGGTGGACAGTAGTCTCTCCTTTGATAATCACATTGCTACAGTAGTCAGGAAATCCTTCTACGTGGCACACCTCATTACAAAACGTTTCTCATCCAGAAAAAAAGAGGTAATTGTTCCCCTCTTCTCATCACTCATTAGACCCATTATAGAGTACAATGCCACTCTTGGTATGTACCTCACAAGACATCTGTAACAACTGGAAAGGCCGCAGAAATACCTCACAAAGAGGATTACCGTTCTCAAACAGATGCCCTACGCAGAACGTCTCAAAAAACTCCAGCTTTACTCCATCGCATATAGCCTACTCAGAGTGATCTCTGCCTAACATACAAAGCTACGTCAAACCCAGAGCTGTTGGACATGCTCCACTTAAAGAAATCCCAATCCGTCCGAGCTACATGCTCTAGAGACCTAAACTTTGTCACCACAATAAACAGAACATGCCGGAGGGATAGATTCCTGTCCCAGAGACTTCCCATACTCTGGAATAAACTACCTGTCTATATCAAACACAGCTCCTCATTAGCACTCTTCAAGAAAAATCTTGATGATTTGATGGGAAATAGGAAATTCTCCCTGGAGATCACCTCTGGGGCTCTGCTCGACAGGGGCATAGGTAAATAATTTTCTTGGGTGGCAAAAGCCAAGGGTACCTTTTTGGCTGGGCTTGTATAGGCCCTAGGGCCTAGTACCTACCTATGAACCTATTTATATAGTAAAAAGAAGTTAACGTAGTACAAATTTATAATGGTGATAAATTAAGGAAGATCATGAATATTTAGAGAGAAAAAATGTATGACTGGCAAAAATGGTGTTTATAGAAGTAATGAATGTATAAATCATGATAGGTGATGTCAGTAAGGCATATGATGATATTCAGTATAAAGTGTTATGGGGAATTTTACAAGAATACAACATAAGTGAAAAGCGGTCGTGGTGCTGCGGTAGCGTTGTCGCCTCATAGTTAGACGTTGCACTTCGATTCTCAGTTAGAGTGTCTTCTGTGTGTCAACATGCGTGAATGGGCGTTCCTTCACTGAAGGTTGTGCATTAGGCCCAGCAAGCCAGCACGTAAAAAAAACTCTACTGCCAATCATTAGCGGACCGGAGTTCCGCTGTGGCGACCCCTAACCGGGAAAAGCCGAAAGAAGACCGACAACATAAGTGAAAAGTATTTCAAGTAATTAAATCAATATATCTTATATCTTTTTATATTTGTACTGTGGAGCTTTTCTCCCCGGGGCTTCACTGAAAAAGGGCTTTGAACCAGTCAGACTTTCCTGGTCAACAAATGTCTAATAAATAAATAGATATGAAAAGAATTATGTGAAATTGAATGTAAATGTTTGGATTGGGGAAGATTTGAAGATAGAGTGTGGTATAAAACAAGGATGTCCTGCAAGCAGTATGATCTTTGATATAATCATGAATGCAGTAGTAATGGAAATTAATAAAATGTCAAGTAAGGGAGGATATAGAATGATGGAGGAGATACACTTATCAATAATATATACTTATGCTGATGATATTGTAGTAATAGCAAAAAATAAAATCTGGATGGAAAAAAAAATTATGAAAAATCGAGTACATGGTTGAAGAAAATTGGTTTAAGCATAAATAAAGAGAAAAGCAAAGGATTTATCACAAACTGATAACCCTGGACATCCTCATCCCTCCACCTCCCCCAGTCAAAGAAACCATAGTCAAAAACCTTTCCAAAGCAAACTTCAAACTACTTGCATCCGAAGTGGAAAGCTTCACTATTCCCTTGCAGAAGGATAATGATATCCAGGATGCGGAATCCTACACCAAGGCACTCTATATGCATCTTCAGGATTGCATGGACCGTGCTATCCCAAATAAAACCAAGACTCCTTCCTCAAGCAAGAAGAAATCAGTCTGGTGGACCCCGGCCATAAGCAAACTTTACAATAAAAGGAGGAGACTTATACAAAAAATTATACAAAAAAAGGCCAAATCTCAAGTAGAAAAATCATCCTTGATCAGCAATAGTAAGAAATTGAGGGCCCTCATCAAGTCAACTAAAGCTAATTTTGAAAAGAAAGTTGCCAAGGATAACCATAAGGCTTTCTATGGCTACGTCAAAAACCTAAATGGCAATGCTCAGGTCTGTTCTGAACTAGTACAAAATGGAACAAAATACACTGACCCTTCTGACACTGCCAACATCTTGGTTGACAGGTTCAGTGCAAGTCCCCCCCACCACCACCATCTACAGGGCCTATTACCATTCCAGGGGATTGTGCAAGTCCAATTATTACTGATACGTTGGTTAACAAGGCTCTATCTAAAGGTAAAACCACTGCCTCCATGGGACCAGATGGTGTCCCAGGCTGTGTCATACGCGAGCTCCAAAAGGAATTAACCCCACATCTTAATACCCTGTTCAGTCTCAGCCTCTCCACAGAATATGTGCCCATAGAATGGCGCACTGCAACGGTGGTCCCGCTACACAAGGGCGGGGCCACAACTGACCCTGGGAACTACCGACCGATAAGCCTGACCAGTCTTATCTGTAAGGCTATGGAGCGAATCATTATGGAACTCATAAATGGAGAGATTGGGAACCTCCAGTTGCTGGATCCCACACAGTTCGGCTTTGTCAAGGGCAGATCATGCCTCCTGAACCTGGTGGATTTCTTTGAGGCAGTTACTCAGGCTATAGATAAGGGAAAGGAGGTACACACGGCTTACCTTGTCCTTGCTAAAGCATTTGACACCATTCCCCATTCGGGTATTATTGATAAGCTCACCAGCCTGGGCATAAACCCTTACATCACAAGATGGATCGCAAACTGGCTCTCAGACAGATCCCATAAAGTAAGAGTACTGGGATCTATGTCCGAATCCAGACCAGTAACGAGTGGTGTGCCTCAGGGCTCTGTCCTGGGGCCCCTCTTGTTTGGCATATACTTCTCAGAAGTACAGGCAAGAACGGAAGGGCTGTGGCTGACTAAGTTTGCGGACGACTGCAAACTGGGTGCTATAATAGAGTCTCTGGCCAACATGGAGATCCTCCAGAAGGGCCTAAATGAGACTAATGTATGGTGTCAAAGTCATGGTCTCAAGCTAAATGCAAAAAACTGCGTAGTAATCCCCTTTGGAAAAAAAAGAGTACCCGCAAACTACAACATAGGAGGTAATCCCCTGAAATCTGAAGAAGAAATAAGGGATCTAGGGACCCAAGTAGATAGTTAGCTTTCCTTTGATAACAATGTTGCCAAAGTGGTTAGAAAATCCTTCTATATGGCCCATCTGATCACGAAAGGGTTCGCATCAAGATCTAAGGATGTAATGGTGCCCCTCTACTCTTCCCTCATCAGACCCATTATTGAGTACAATGCACCAATTGGAATGTACCTGGCTAGACATCTCCAGCAGCTGGAGAGACCACAGAGGTACCTAACCAAGAGGATTACTGGCCTCAAGCAGTTGCCCTATGCAGCACGATTGAAAAAGCTGACTGTTCTCTGTTGCATACCGCTTTCTCAGAGGCGATCTATGTCTAACGTACAGAACCATGTCCAACCCAGAATTGTTGAACATGCTCCATCTTAGCAAAACCAAATCTACTCGAGCTACACGCTCTAGGGATATAAACCTCAACACAACAATGAATAGAACATGCTGGAGGGATAGATTCCCTTCGCAGAGACTTACTATGGAACAGGGTCCCGATCTACATAAGACAGAGCCCCTCACTATCACTCTTCAATAGGAGTCTTGATGAGTGGATGGGTAACTGAAAGTTCACACCGGGGATCACACCAACAGCACTACTAGATAGGGGCCAAGGGTACTAGCTGCTAGTACAAGGGTCTAGGGTACTACTAAAGGGGCGGTGAATACCGCACAACATGGCTGGGCTAATATATGCCTTCGGGCAGATAGCCCAGTACCAACCTATGAACCTATTTGGGTATGAAGGTATTATAGAAGATGTGGAATATAATGAAAAGAGTACAGATATTTTATGAATAGTATTTGGAAGGACAGAATACAGACATGAACAATGGGATAAAGTTATTAAAGGAATCAAAGACATGCTCACATTCTGGAAGACCTACAAAAAGAAAACACATTTAATAAATGCAATAATATGTAAAATAGCTTGTATTGCAGATGTTTATATGATTTCAATGAAATATGAAAAAGAAATTATGCATACAATTTTTTCATTTATTTGGGCGTCAAGATTGAAGCCGGTTAAGAGGAGAAGTTTGTATCTGAAGGATGAACAAGGGGGATTGGGGCTGATAAATCCGATTGTACATGCAGCCTCTTTAAGTATGTATAAAGTACTAAAAGGAATAATGAAAAATAATATTTGACAGAAACAATAATGTAATGTAAATATAGAGAAATTTGGGAAGAACTGGCAATGAAAAAAAAAAGTAAAGTGCTATTAATGAAGAAATATTTTACAGTAACATTGTGTTGTGGAAATTAAAGAATGTGACAGAAAAGAATGGCATGTTAACATTATGATATCCTTTTATTTGGTGGATCCATGGAAAGAGTTGGAGATAGATAAGAAGAAAGCATTACTAACGAGATACAGAAATTATAGAAGAATTGAAGAATGTATTGATTTTTGTGGAAGTTGTCCTTAGGAAAATTACCAGTGGGGGCAAATATGCCATACAAGAAAAAACAGGATAGACTATCTAATAAATGTAAAGAATTGGAAAATACAGAACATATTTTTTTTAAATGTGAGAGAATTCAAAAACTGTGGAAAGAAGTATGCAAACATGATTTGATTAAAAGTTATTTAAATTTTGAAATGTTAAACATGGACAAGATAGAGTATGGGTTTTATGGGACAATATCCGAGAATTAAACTTTGAAAATGGACAGAATCATATTCTATGTAACATGGACTATATGGAATGATAGACTTAATGAAATCAGATACAGTGGAAAATGGACATTGACAAAAGTACTGGAAAAAATATGGTTTTGGTTGTGGGTAAAAGAGTGGGGGGAAATACTTAAAATGAAAATATCAATATACTGAATGATAACATGTAAATATTGTGTGAATTGTACTGTATATATGTGTACAAATAAAAAAAATCCTATTTGTCATTGTTGTGACACATTTTTCATGAGCACTTCCTTTTTCCATTCCATGTGCAGAGGGGAGCCTGGAGAAACATTGAGGCAGATGGAGAGAGAAATGAAAGAGAAAGCCGATATCAAGACCAGAGAATGCGTACAGGATTCTGAGGAGATGTTTCAAAGAAATCTGTTTGATGGAGATGATTTGGCAAATGATGGCTATATAATTACAACCCTCTAATTGGTAGGGTTTCAGGATGATTTACTTAAAGAAAGAAATGGTGATGCAGAGTAAGCCAGAAAATGAAGGACACATTTCCTGGAGGACATTATGGGGGAAATGCAAAAGGAGAATGCAGAGACAATCCTGAAGTATAGTTGTGAGATAGAAAAGAAAATATATGCAGAGAAAGTAAAAGAAGGCAAAAGGGAGTAGCAGAAAAGAAAGACTCAGAATAAAATGAAAATTGGAAGTTCATGGTAAGTACTCAAAGTAAAGAAGTCAAAGAAATGGACACGTGAAGTGTCAGACAATTTAATAGTTCCTTTGGGTGTAAAAACACATGAGGTAAGAGCATTGCTTGTTAACATAAAGACATTTTATGATATTATATTTGAGACTTTTTTTAGTGGAAATTTTCTTAGCTAATATGAAATAAAGACTGTAACCCATGGAATCGTGTTAAATGGATTTAAGAGTGAAACAAAAAATTAATGTACAATTTCAAACAGAGGTGGAAAGAGAATTTCCCTTCTTAACGTCACAGCCCAATTCATCGACTCTAAAAACACTGAGACAAAAATGTCATAACTGCAGAAGTACGAAGTTCCAGAACATCGTCTTTCCTCTCTGGGAAAGTAACCACTTGGCCGGCATGGTGAGCTTTCTCCCCTGTAGTGCAGTCCTGGAGTTTGTATATTTATTTATTTATTTATTTATTTATTTATTTTACATTTGTTAACCGGGCTAGTCTAGCTGGATATATTTCCATTTTCAGTAGAGGCCCGGGGAGAAAAGCTCCACATATAGAGATTACAGATTACAGACTGGTAGGACTTAGACAAGGAATATTGTTATCCAAACAAGAGTAGGAGTTAAAAATTTCTAGACAATCTAAATGCAATCATAATGAATATTATTACATAGTTTAAAAACAAGGAAACAAAAAATTGAAAGACCAAGGACAGAGAAATGTACATTGTTACCAAAAGGAAAGGAGTTTAACTATCTGGATAATCTAAAATAACATCATATTGAACATTTTTGCTTAAGTGGGGATGTGTGGAGGTGAAGCCTCCTACTTCGATTGTCACAGTTTCTTACTGTTCTGTTTTTTCATTAGTGACCAAGTGGGGTCTTTACTCTCCGGCAAAGTAACAAAAGTAGGAATACAATTATTTATAATTTGGTTAAGTTATCACATTCTTGTAATGAAAGTTTTATATTTTGTATTTGATTTATGCAGTTGGTTAATGAGTGTCTTAATTGGTTAATTATTTGATGGTTCATTTAATTAATTTTTATGTATATAAAGATGACTGCTTATATTTTTTCTGTTTGTTCTGATGAAGTCTGTATAGATGAAAGTGAATAAAAAGTATTTGACACTAACGCAAATCCTTTGGTTGTTGTCAGTTTAGTCTCCACTGAGCTGCCTTTGTGCAATTTGTATTTTTAGTGTTTTGATGTTTTTCCACTTTATTGGGGCTTTTTCAGTTTAAGTATTTTTTTGCCATATCATGGTAGGCTCAGATAGAGATATGCTGTTGGATTTATCTTTACACCCAACCCCTGGTGAACTGGAAAATGTTTCTATGGCTAGCTTGGTTTGGTCTGTTAATCAAATAGAGTTTAACTGAAAAGTCAAAGTTTGGACAGATTAATTTTGTCCACACTAAAAAGTTGGATTTGTTAAGTTCCAATGAAGATGATCAAGTAATAGTGATTGAAAACTATAACCGTTCCAATTTCGGTTCAGGTGAGAAACATCACGTTAAAGATATTTCCAGCATTCTTGATGCCAGCTGCAATCCTTTTTCTGCCTCTTGTGGTCAGAATGATGAAAAGAATACTACTATGGAAGTTAAGAACAGTTTATCCATTCTTGAAAACTTATTAAAGAAGTACTGGACATTGGTTATAGAGAGTAAATATTTTGATAAATGCTTGAACTTTCAAGTAGTTCTGAATGGGTTTAGCTTTTTTAGATATCCTAATGGCATAACACACAAAGATTTTTTCTTTAAAACTTTGGTGCAGTTTTTTAACAATGCTGGTCTAGAATTAAGATTTTGATGCAACAAAATAATAAACGTATAGCTGAAGTCCATTAAGACATCCTTAAGATGGATCATTTGTTAAAATAACATTTGTTTAAAGTACCAACCTTTAACATTGACTATCAAAATATGTTACAGGCAGTTAATTTGAAAAGGTTGTGGTCAGTCAGAAAACTAAGAAATTGTTAAGGGATATATAAGCATATAAGAATAAGACTGCTTAAAAGTGTATTTTGCCCAGAGAAAAGAATGGATACAATGGTACTGCATTAAGTGAAACTACCTTAGGCAGAGACTTTGAAAGTACTTCCTCCTTTCAGGAAGTGAAATCAGAGGTTTGGGCGGATCAGGTTCGTGGTGAAGGAAATAACGTTAATGGTGAAAAAGAGCTTCAACTTTAACATCTGAGAAGCCATCGGACTTTGTTAAATTACCTTTATATTCTCCAAACCAAACCATCATCTATGGAGTCCCTTTAGGAGCATGTCCCAAAGACTTTCATCATTCGAGGGGAGAAGCAAACTGGACTATACAGAAAATGATAACCGAGGGAGAAGCAAAATGATCTCCTCTATGGAAACGTAAGTAGAGACATTCAAGTGTTTCAGTTTGACTGCAAAGACCTTTACTGAACAACAGTTAAACATTTTGAAATTAGGACTCAATTTCATACCTACAAGAAAGTTTGACTTGAGTAGGGTATTGTTGCAATTAAAAATGTTTAACTGCAAATTGAATTTGAGTTATATTTTCAATAATGTCAATTTAGAAAGAACTAAATTTAAGAAAACAAGTACCTTAAATCCAGTTTTAAATAAGACGTAAAAAGTTTTTGATAGAGCCTTTGAAAATGATTTTAGAGATCTAGCTAAGACTAGATCTAAGAAAATTTATTTTTAAATTTATCCAGAAGTGAACAAAACTCTATGAATGAGTGACGTAAAATGGTTGATATTAGGTTTATGAAAGCCAACAAGGGTGGGGGATTAGTTGTAATGTCAAGTGAGGATTACTCTATATAGCTGGAAGAACTGTTTAAGTAATGATGGGGGATAGCTTACAGTTTCTTCCTTAGAGGTTGCTATAAGTTTTCAGCAGGTGTATTGGTTATTGTATGAATTTTTGATGGATGGTTTAATTAGTTTGGATGTGTATCATTTTATGAAAGTAGACAACCCTGTTCTTGGAACACTCTTTCTGGAATACCAAAAATCCATAAGGATCCTGTCCATCCACCCTTTTGACCAATAGTTTCAGCCCCCAATTACATTACGGAGGAGATTTCTCTGTTAGATTAAATTTTAAATCCTGTTGTTCAAAAGATGAGATTAAATTTTAAATCCTGTTGTTCAAAAGATGAGATCGTATATTAGGGATTCTTGGGACATTTTAGAGAAGGCCTAAAATTTTGAGGAAATGTATTCCTTTCAAACAGGTGTTAATTTGATTTTTACAATTGACGTTTGTTCTCTATTTACTTGCGTTCCTCTTGAGACAACCATTGATTATATTAGAAACACTGAGACAAAAATGTCATAACTGCAGAAGTACGAAGTTTCCAGAACATCGTCTTTCCTCTCTGGGAAAGTAACCACTTGGCCGGCATGGTGAGCTTTCTCCCCTGTAGTGCAGTCCTGGAGTTTGTATATTTAAGTGGGGATGTGTGGAGGTGAAGCCTCCTACTTCGATTGTCACAGTTTCTTACTGTTCTGTTTTTTCATTAGTGACCAAGTGGGGTCTTTACTCTCCGGCAAAGTAACAAAAGTAGGAATACAATTATTTATAATTTGGTTAAGTTATCACATTCTTGTAATGAAAGTTTTATATTTTGTATTTGATTTATGCAGTTGGTTAATGAGTGTCTTAATTGGTTAATTATTTGATGGTTCATTTAATTAATTTTTATGTATATAAAGATGGCTGCTTATATTTTTTCTGTTTGTTCTGATGAAGTCTGTATAGATGAAAGTGAATAAAAAGTATTTGACACTAACGCAAATCCTTTGGTTGTTGTCAGTTTAGTCTCCACTGAGCTGCCTTTGTGCAATTTGTATTTTTAGTGTTTTGATGTTTTTCCACTTTATTGGGGCTTTTTCAGTTTAAGTATTTTTTTGCCCTATCATGGTAGGCTCAGATAGAGATATGCTGTTGGATTTATCTTTACACCCAACCCCTGGTGAACTGGAAAATGTTTCTATGGCTAGCTTGGTTTGGTCTGTTAATCAAATAGAGTTTAACTGAAAAGTCAAAGTTTGGACAGATTAATTTTGTCCACACTAAAAAGTTGGATTTGTTAAGTTCCAATGAAGATGATCAAGTAATAGTGATTGAAAACTATAACCGTTCCAATTTCGGTTCAGGTGAGAAACATCACGTTAAAGATATTTCCAGCATTCTTGATGCTAGCTGCAATCCTTTTTCTGCCTCTTGTGGTCAGAATGATGAAAAGAATACTACTATGGAAGTTAAGAACAGTTTATCCATTCTTGAAAACTTATTAAAGAAGTACTGGACATTGGTTATAGAGAGTAAATATTTTGATAAATGCTTGAACTTTCAAGTAGTTCTGAATGGGTTTAGCTTTTTTAGATATCCTAATGGCATAACACACAAAGATTTTTTCTTTAAAACTTTGGTGCAGTTTTTTAACAATGCTGGTCTAGAATTAAGATTTTGATGCAACAAAATAATAAACGATAGCTGAAGTCCATTAAGACATCCTTAAGATGGATCATTTGTTAAAATAACATTTGTTTAAAGTACCAACCTTTAACATTGACTATCAAAATATGTTACAAGCAGTTAATTTGAAAAGGTTGTGGTCAGTCAGAAAACTAAGAAATTGTTAAGGGATATATAAGCATATAAGAATAAGACTGCTTAAAAGTGTATTTTGCCCAGAGAAAAGAATGGATACAATGGTACTGCATTAAGTGAAACTACCTTAGGCAGAGACTTTGAAAGTACTTCCTCCTTTCAGGAAGTGAAATCAGAGGTTTGGGCGGATCAGGTTCGTGGTGAAGGAAATAACGTTAATGGTGAAAAAGAGCTTCAACTTTGACATCTGAGAAGCCATCGGACTTTGTTAAATTACCTTTATATTCTCCAAACAAAACCATCATCTATGGAGTCCCTTTAGGAGCATGTCCCAAAGACTTTCATCATTCGAGGGGAGAAGCAAACTGGACTATACAGAAAATGATAACCGAGGGAGAAGCAAAATGATCTCCTCTATGGAAACGTAAGTAGAGACATTCAAGTGTTTCAGTTTGACTGCAAAGACCTTTACTGAACAACAGTTAAACATTTTGAAATTAGGACTCAATTTCATACCTACAAGAAAGTTTGACTTGAGTAGGGTATTGTTGCAATTAAAAATGTTTAACTGCAAATTGAATTTGAGTTATATTTTCAATAATGTCAATTTAGAAAGAACTAAATTTAAGAAAACAAGTACCTTAAATCCAGTTTTAAATAAGACGTAAAAAGTTTTTGATAGAGCCTTTGAAAATGATTTTAGAGATCTAGCTAAGACTAGATCTAAGAAAATTTATTTTTAAATTTATCCAGAAGTGAACAAAACTCTATGAATGAGTGACGTAAAATGGTTGATATTAGGTTTATGAAAGCCAACAAGGGTGGGGGATTAGTTGTAATGTCAAGTGAGGATTACTCTATATAGCTGGAAGAACTGTTTAAGTAATGATGGGGGATAGCTTACAGTTTCTTCCTTAGAGGTTGCTATAAGTTTTCAGCAGGTGTATTGGTTATTTTATGAATTTTTGATGGATGGTTTAATTAGTTTGGATGTGTATCATTTTATGAAAGTAGACAACCCTGTTCTTGGAACACTCTTTCTGGAATACCAAAAATCCATAAGGATCCTGTCCATCCACCCTTTTGACCAATAGTTTCAGCCCCCAATTACATTACGGAGGAGATTTCTCTGTTAGATTAAATTTTAAATCCTGTTGTTCAAAAGATGAGATTAAATTTTAAATCCTGTTGTTCAAAAGATGAGATCGTATATTAGGGATTCTTGGGACATTTTAGAGAAGGCCTAAAATTTTGAGGAAATGTATTCCTTTCAAACAGGTGTTAATTTGATTTTTACAATTGACGTTTGTTCTCTATTTACTTGCGTTCCTCTTGAGACAACCATTGATTATATTAGGAATTACTTAACAAATAATGAACAACTCAGTAATGAAGACATTTATTTAGTCTGTAGTCTTTTTGATATTTTGTTGACTAGTAAATTTTTTTGTTTAGTAAGAAAATTTATAAGCAGATTAGAGAAGTGGCCATGGGGTCAGCAGCTGCCTCTTTGTTCGCTAATCATGTTTTAGGGTGGTGGAAACAAGTTGTCTTGGTCCCTTTAATAAAATTTTATAACTTGTTTTATTATAGGTTTGTAGATTATTTGATTTTTATTATGGAAGAGAATAAAGAGAATATTATTGCATTTTTAAATGATTTGAATACAAAGTCTGTTTTTTTTTACAATTTACACTAGGTGGTCTAGGTATATAAGTGAATTTTTTGAATGTTTGTATTTATTAGAATGGTTTGGAAGGAAAATTTCGTAGTAAAATTTATAGGAAATATCCAACCAGAAAAACAGTAACTTCCAGTTAAAGGTGTAATTAAAAAAACTAAAAAACTAAAATACACCAAAAAGGCACGAGGTAGACTGTCCATAGTTTTTAGCATAATTAAACTTTAATATTCGCTATTCATCACCAAGACTTCCTCAGAAACATAATGTTAAAACACACTCACCATTAAATATTTACATCAATTAATTCAGAACCAATCAGTTTCCATTAATTATGTTAAAACATAATTCAAATTTCAATTCTAAAAAACTTCTTGTCACACCTCTCAACCATACCGAATTCCACGGTATTTACCGATTTTGTGGCCAAAATAATGGGGTGCCACGAATTTCCGAGTAGCACCTTCATTTCCCAATTTTCTTTTAAAATTTGTATTTATAATTTTAACTTACTGCTGATGTCATCAATGTGCAGGGGCATACGTGATGACATCAGCTTCGTAACTGCCTGTGTTGGAGTCAGATTGAAAGACCTGGACCATTTGGTTGTGAAACTTGAACTGAGTAGCAGTAGCAAGCACCAAGCGGAGCTCCTGTGCACATTATACAATTCAAGTTCTGCAGAGTAGTGTAGTGCATTAGAGGGACAGGACAGACAGACAACACAGTCCACCACCATATTGTGGCTGCAGGATCAGGATGAGGAAATTTGCTTTCTCTAGTGGCTCAACCTCAAGGTAAGTAAAAAAAAAAAAACTGTAAGACCATTTAAGCTTACTATCTGCCCTTCTTTCCATGGACCATTTAAAATAGCAAATGCCTTGATATTTGGTAGAAATGTAGCTAAACAAACACATTCAATTCATGTATGGTAATTAAAGATTGTAGCGCTGCGTAACACTGTGCCATGCTTGCATTACTATGGAAGTATGTAAACAAGAGATACATCATTCATATGCTTGCCTGCATGCACATCAAAAAATACTTATGCCGGTCAAATTGGTTTCACAGCTTACCTTATAGAAATATCTAATTTGCTAAACAGCAAAAGGTGCTTACCCAATGGCTGGCTGACTATCATATAGAAATAGTATCACAAAGCTGTGCACTACAACAGCAGATTAACGTTACATTTTAAGTGGGCACTGTTTAACAAAACTGACGTGTGGACATCTGAACACAGTTTTGTTGAAATCTCAAATGCAGGCGAAATGTTTATTATACTTGTGGTAATGGATATGCAGAGTTTGATACTTTGCTAGCTAGCTTCCAGGGTCTGCCATTCTTAACTGTAGTACCACATGTTCCAAGTTCCAGCAATGTGCATCTTTCTACTTTGTCTCCTTTCCAAGTGGACTAAGAAAGCAGTAAAGAATAGAACATACCGTAAAATCATATGGTATTTGTTTGAATAAAGTTATTTTAAGTTGCCCAGTTTTGAAGTGATAGTATTCTTCTTCCTTTTAGTGCAGTGGTTAACTGTTTTTGTTGTTTTATTTACTTGCATTGTAATGGAATCTGGAGGCAAATGTCCAAAAATACAGCAGCATAAACGCGAATGGCTGAAATTAATATTTATAAAGAAAGAAATGCCAGCCTTGCAGTTCATTCTTGGTACGTTACATTTCATTTCACAGCTACCATGATTTGTCAGCTATTGTAGCCCAGGGTGGCTGTTTTTTCTTCAGGAAGCAAATGTATGGGCATGTATATTGTGTGAGATTACTGAAATTTAATCATTCTTTATCTTTATACATGTGCCTTGTTACCTGCTGCTTTCACTTTGGTCATTCTGTGCCAAAACAATATCTGCTTTTGTTATGCCACTGAGTCTAACAGCTGCAGTTGTGGCTGAAAGCCTTATTTTTTATCTGAAAGTAAAGAACACAACTTTGTTTGATTTTACAGGAGCATTTTATGGATTGTACTGGCTGCACATTGTGGGAAATCACTTTTTTCATGTGGAATAGTGTGTTGATGTGACAGAAAAGCAAACTGCTGTGTTCAAGATGAGTTTTGTAACCATGGGTGGGTGGTATGTTGTAACTTGTAAGCCTTTGTGAGAGTTTATTAAGGAATATTGCACCTTAGTCAAAACGAGTGTGTGTGTGTTTGTGTATATGTGTATGTATATATATATATATATATATATATATATATATATATATATAATGTGTATATATATATATATATATATATATATATATATATATATATAGGAATAAACTTCTTTATTTGGTACAAAAACAATGGTTGAGCGCTTTCATCTACCCAACGTAGATTTTATCAGAACACAGATAACATCAAAACTTTTTCTTAAATACATAAAATCACCCGCCTTTTACATCACCTGACTAATGAAATACATTTAAATTTAAAGACAAATTACCTAATTCAAAAATAATATTAAAACCATGAAATGGCAACAATTATCAGCTGTATACTAAATAGTCTCAATCATATAAAACCTAACACAAGATGTGCTAATACTTACTAAATATGTGCTCTGTTAAAATGAAAATAATAAATTTCAAATGTTGAGATAACAAATGTTGACCATTAATAAATTAAAAGGACACAATAAACACAATACATAAATTGTAAGATTTAAAATATAAAATTAATGCCTAAACTCTATTAATACATAGCTGAAATATACAACTGCTGAAAGTGAATAAATAATTGTATCTCATGTGATATATGAGTTTATCTGCTTATTTTTGTGTCTGGCCTATAGTTTAGTTAATTCCTTATAAGGGGCTTGGTAGGAATGTATTCATTAATGCCTGGTGGGCTAGCCGCATTGAGTTTAATCTGCCATTTAATCTCTTTTTCCCCCAATATTGCCTTGATGTTACCCCCCCTGGGATTATTCTTGACCACTTCAAGAATAGCAAATTTGAAGGATTCACAACTTGTACCTACCACTTAGATGTCTATATAATGCATTGTTCATGTCTTTCTTTTTATACAATATAGATGGTCATAGATTCTATTACGTAATTTTCTCTTGGTTTTTCCAACGTTAAAGCTTGAACAGGAGGTGCACTTTCCTAAATGGACAACATATTGGGTCTGACAGTTTCCTTTACAAAAATAAATTCTACTTCTAATGTTATTCTCTAATCTAATACTCTCAACTGTTAAAATGGACGAGCACTGGTTGCAATGTCCACAATGCTGAGTGCCTTTCCTATCAATATGTCCCAGATAGTCCCTTTTAGAGGACCTAATATCAATCATTCTTTTAAAATTCATCCCAGTTTTGTAGACATAAGTAGGTCCCTTACTCAGTCTATCACATATTCCTTCATCACTAGTAAGTATATTCCAATTACTGTCTATAATCCTTCTCACTTCATTTACATGTTGTCCAAATTGTAGAATACATGACCTCTGATAACCTTCTCCCTGTGAATTTCCTTCATTTGTTGTATCTGTCATCAGTTGCTTTCCCAGGACAGGGGTATATTTGTTACCCCATTCACCCATAACATATTCAGTGATGTCCTTAATCATACGTTCGGGATAACCTCTTTGTCTAAATAAATCACCTATGAATGCCATCTCAAGAATCATGTCTTCCTTTCTAGATGTCATCCTGGCAGCCCTTATACACTGCCCTTTTAATATACTTCTTTTCTGCATGTATGGATGGTTACTTGAAAAATCTAAGTATGCATTGCAGAATGTATCTTTCCTATAAATCTTAGACTGGAAGGTGGATCCGTCACTGAAAATATAGGTGTCTAAATAATTGATACCTATTCTACTAAAATTATGGGTGAATTGTAGATAAGGGGTACTACCGTTGATGTAATCCAAGAATTTCAACACTTTGTCTTCGTCCCATTTCCAAAGGATAAATAAGTCATCCAGGTACCTAACATAACAACATATATATTCTTTCCAGGTAGACTGCAAATATAGGCACTGCAGATGGATAATTTATATTTACGGAAATGTGTGGACCATGGTATTGTCCCTATGGGCCTCCGCTTTTTCAAGCAGCCCATAGGAGTTGAATTAAATGATGTTAATATTAAAATTTGTAATAACATGTTTGATAGCTTTGGTAAGCAATTTATGGAATTCATCATTATGTGCAATGATAACAAGTTGAGCCTATTACTGAAAGAAGTTGATGAACTTAATGCTTCTATTACTAATGATTTATTGTTCCCACAATGGGAGAAATTACATGTTAAGCAATTTCAGTATGCAGAAATTGGTTGTAAAAAAATGTTTGAAAGATAATGTAAAACATTTTTAAGGGATACTAGACAATATGAGAATGAAACTGCTTATAATTGGAATAAAAGAAATTATGTAAAATCTGATAGGTTTGTCAGGGGCAACGATGTGGACTATTTATCCAATGAATCTTATAGAGATGAACAATATGGACAAGATTTTTTAGTGCAAGAACCAAAATGGAGGGGAAACCACAAATGGCAAGGAAATCAATGGAGGCAAAGGGAAATAGGAACGAGGAATCCCCACAGGTATTAATGGTACAGGAAGACCTTACTAAGAACATCAAGGTTACTGATGGGGTTGTCCATAGTTTGGGAGATTTTAAAATTTATAACTATACTCAACATCCCATTAATATTGAATATTTCACCTTGTTTTCTAAAGGTATGAAATACATTCCGAATCGGAAATTCGATCTGGTCGATACCATAGTCTAGCTGAAATTATTCATGAGAAAGCTTAATTTGGGTATATTTTTTCAAAATACAACCCATCATGAATACAAAGCTGATTGTTTAAAGAAAAAAAGTAATTTCACTCCCCCTATGCACAACACTCTTATTACCTTTGAGAAGGTGGTTAGTAAACAGATTTATGACTTGTATAATACATTGTATAAATCAGGGGATTCTCATCAGTGGAGTGCCACCATCGATAGATTATTGGATTCTATATGTTCACATAATATTAGGATCATGACTGCAGATAAGGGGGGTGGAGTTGTTTTATACGATATGGACAGCTATATTGTAAAAATCTTCGACATACTTAATAACTCTGAGCAGTATGAGGTATCTTCCATCAATCAAATCAATATAGCTCACAGAAGAATAGATTTATATCTAGAAGAATTCTTACTTGATGATCGTATTACACAAGAATTATATATTTTTTTAAAAGTTGAACACCCTACTGTGGCCACTATTGTGGGGATTCCCAAAATATATAAAAACATAATGGACCCCCCATTTAGACCCATTATTTCAGGTAGTCGCAGTAAAACCTTCCCTTTTGGTAAAGTTATTAATCAGTGGTTAAAGCCTATATATAGTTTGATACCACATATTATGAAAGACTCTTGTGAATTCTTTGGAAAAGTTCAACAAGATATCTGGGATGCCAATTTACTTTTTGTTACTGTTGATATAAAGGATTTGTTTTCTTGTATCCCCAAAGCTGATGGACTGACTAGATTCATTAATAGTTTGAATAAACACAGTTTACTAGAGTGGGACAAAATCGATCTCTTATATTATCAATATTGTATTAGATAACAACTTTATATTCTTTGAAGGTGAGCACTACAAACAAATTGCGGGTGTTGCTATGGGGGTGGCCTGTGCCCCCATATATGCCAATCTAGTACTTCTGGATTGGGAGGAGGAATTTATTTTGCAGTCTACCTGGAAAGAATATATATGTTGTTATGTTAGGTACCTGGATGACTTATTTATCCTTTGGAAAGGGGATGAAGACAAACCGTTGAAATTCTTGGATTACATCAACGGTAGTACCCCTTATCTACAATTCACCCATAATTTTAGTAGAATAGGTATCAATTATTTAGACACCTATATTTTCAGTGATGGATCCACCTTCCAGTCTAAGATTTATAGGAAAGATACATTCTGTAATGCATACTTAGATTTTTCAAGTAACCATCCATACACACAGAAAAGAAGTATATTAAAAGGGCAGTGTATAAGGGCTGCCAGGATGACATCTAGAAAGGAAGGCATGATTCTTGAGATGGCATTCATAGGTGATTTATTTAGACAAAAAGGTTATCCCGAACGTATGATTAAGGACATCACTGAATATGTTATGGGTGAATGGGGTAACAAATATACCCCCGTCCTGGGAAAGCAAATGACGACACATACAACAAATGAAGGAAATTCACAGGGAGAAGGTTATCAGAGGTCATGTATTCTACAATTTGGACAACATGTAGGGAAGTGAGAAAGATTATAGACAGTAATTGGAATATACTCACTAGTGATGAAGGAATATGTGATAGACTGAGTAAGGGACCTACTTATGTCTACAAAACTGGGATGAATTTTAAAAGAATGATTGATATTAGGGCCTCTAAAAGGGACTATTTGGGACATATTGATAGGAAAGGCACCCAGCATTGTGGACATTGCAACCAGTGCTCGTCCATTTTAACCGTTGAGAGTATTAGATTAGAGAATAACATTAGAAGTAGAATTTATTTTTGTAAAGGAAACTGTCAGACCCAATATGTTGTCTATTTAGGAAAGTGCACCTCCTGTTCAAGCTTTTACGTTGGAAAAACCGAGAGAAAATTACGTAATAGAATCTATGACCATCTGTATAAAAAAGAAAGACATGAACAATGCATTATATAGACATCTAAGTGGTAGTACAAGTTGTGAATCCTTCAAATTTGCTATTCTTGAAGTGGTCAAGAATAATCCCGGGGGGGGTAACATCAAGGCAATATTGGGGGAAAAAGAGATTAAATGGCAGATTAAACTCAATGCTAGCCACCAGGCATTAATGAATACATTCCTACCAAGCCCCTTATAAGGAATTAATTAAACTATAGGCCAGATACAAAAATAAGCAGATAAACTCATATATCACATGAGATACAATTATTTATTCACTATCAACAGTTGTATATTTCAGCTATGTATTAATAGAGTTTAGGCATTAATTTTATATTTTAAATCTTACAATTTATGTATTGTGTTTATTGTGTCCTTTTAATTTATTAATGGTCAACATTTGTTATCTCTTAACACTTGAAATTTATTATTTTCATTTTAACAGAGCACATATTTAGTAAGTATTAGCACATTTTGTGTTAGGTTTTATATGATTGAGACTATTTAGTATACAGCAGATAATTGTTGCCATTTCATGGTTTTAATATTATTTTTGAATTAGGTAATTTGTCTTTAAATTTAAATGTATTTCATTAGTCAGGTGATGTAAAGGCTGGCATTTTATGTATTTAAGAAAAAGTTTTGATGTTATCTGTGTTCTGATGAAATCTACGTTGGGTAGATGAAAGCGCTCAACCATTGTTTTTGTACCAAATAAAGAAGTTTATTCCACATTCACATGGATCGTGGCTTGTTCTGGGAATTGGTTTCGTGTTGTTTTGTCAAGTGTTGGGTTCCTAGAACATTGCGTTTTTGGTATAGATATATATATATATATATATATATATATATATATATATATATATAGATATATATATAATAGTATATAAGATTTTATAGTGCAGCACAATACATTTGTCTCCTTAATGAGATATTGATTGAACCTGCTTTTGATCATGAGGAATGGGTACTGTTGTTTCTGTTCAAATCTGAAGAAAATAAGATTTTGCATTGTATCTTGATTAGAGTTAAGAGAGCAAATGTGTCTGAGGAATACTGAAAAAATTCTTTTGGTATCTCATATGGTGTCGAAGTGTGCAAAGGGCGATTGATCAATATTCACAGCTAGCATATTTGGGGTCTTTTTAAAATGTATGGGCATGTATATTGTGTGAGAGTACTGAAATTTAATCATTCTTTATCTTTATACATGTGCCTTGTTACCTGCTGCTTTCACTTTGGTCATTCTGTGCCAAAACAATATCTGCTTTTGTTATGCCACTGAGTCTAACAGCTGCAGTTGTGGCTGAAAGCCTTATTTTTTATCTGAAAGTAAAGAACACAACTTTGTTTGATTTTACAGGAGCATTTTATGGATTGTACTGGCTGCACATTGTGGGAAATCACTTTTTTCATGTGGAATAGTGTGTTGATGTGACAGAAAAGCAAACTGCTGTGTTCAAAATGAGTTTTGTAACCATGGGTGGGTGGTATGTTGTAACTTGTAAGCCTTTGTGAGAGTTTATTAAGGAATATTGCACCTCAGTCAAAACGAGTGTGTGTGTGTCTGTGTATATGTGTATGTGTATATATATATATATATATATATATATATATATAATGTGTATATATATATATATATAATGTGTATATATATATATATATATATAGGAATAAACTTCTTTATTTGGTACAAAAACAATGGTTGAGCGCTTTCATCTACCCAACGTAGATTTTATCAGAACACAGATAACATCAAAACTTTTTCTTAAATACATAAAATCACCCGCCTTTTACATCACCTGACTAATGAAATACATTTAAATTTAAAGACAAATTACCTAATTCAAAAATAATATTAAAACCATGAAATGGCAACTATTATCAGCTGTATACTAAATAGTCTCAATCATATAAAACCTAACACAAGATATTACTAATACTTACTAAATATGTGCTCTGTTAAAATGAAAATAATAAATTTCAAATGTTGAGATAACAAATGTTGACCATTAATAAAATTAAAAGGACACAATAAACACAATACATAAATTGTAAGATTTAAAATATAAAATTAATGCCTAAACTCTATTAATACATAGCTGAAATATACAACTGCTGAAAGTGAATAAATAATTGTATCTCATGTGATATATGAGTTTATCTGCTTATTTTTGTGTCTGGCCTATAGTTTAGTTAATTCCTTATAAGGGGCTTGGTAGGAATGTATTCATTAATGCCTGGTGGGCTAGCCGCATTGAGTTTAATCTGCCATTTAATCTCTTTTCCCCCAATATTGCCTTGATGTTACCCCCCCTGGGATTATTCTTGACCACTTCAAGAATAGCAAATTTGAAGGATTCACAACTTGTACCTACCACTTAGATGTCTATATAATGCATTGTTCATGTCTTTCTTTTTATACAATATAGATGGTCATAGATTCTATTACGTAATTTTCTCTTGGTTTTTCCAACGTTAAAGCTTGAACAGGAGGTGCACTTTCCTAAATGGACAACATATTGGGTCTGACAGTTTCCTTTACAAAAATAAATTCTACTTCTAATGTTATTCTCTAATCTAATACTCTCAACTGTTAAAATGGACGAGCACTGGTTGCAATGTCCACAATGCTGAGTGCCTTTCCTATCAATATGTCCCAAATAGTCCCTTTTAGAGGACCTAATATCAATCATTCTTTTAAAATTCATCCCAGTTTTGTAGACATAAGTAGGTCCCTTACTCAGTCTATCACATATTCCTTCATCACTAGTGAGTATATTCCAATTACTGTCTATAATCCTTCTCACTTCCTTTACATGTTGTCCAAATTGTAGAATACATGACCTCTGATAACCTTCTCCCTGTGAGTTTCCTTCATTTGTTGTATCTGTCATCAGTTGCTTTCCCAGGACAGGGGTATATTTGTTACCCCATTCACCCATAACATATTCAGTGATGTCCTTAATCATACGTTCGGGATAACCTCTTTGTCTAAATAAATCACCTATGAATGCCATCTCAAGAATCATGTCTTCCTTTCTAGATGTCATCCTGGCAGCCCTTATACACTGCCCTTTTAATATACTTCTTTTCTGCATGTATGGATGGTTACTTGAAAAATCTAAGTATGCATTGCAGAATGTATCTTTCCTATAAATCTTAGACTGGAAGGTGGATCCGTCACTGAAAATATAGGTGTCTAAATAATTGATACCTATTCTACTAAAATTATGGGTGAATTGTAGATAAGGGGTACTACCGTTGATGTAATCCAAGAATTTCAACACTTTGTCTTCGTCCCATTTCCAAAGGATAAATAAGTCATCCAGGTACCTAACATAACAACATATATATTCTTTCCAGGTAGACTGAAAATATAGGCACTGCAGATGGATAATTTATATTTACGGAAATGTGTGGACCATGGTATTGTCCCTATGGGCCTCCGCTTTTTCAAGCAGCCCATAGGAGTTGAATTAAATGATGTTAATATTAAAATTTGTAATAACATGTTTGATAGCTTTGGTAAGCAATTTATGGAATTCATCATTATGTGCAATGATAACAAGTTGAGCCTATTACTGAAAGAAGTTGATGAACTTAATGCTGCTATTACTAATGATTTATTGTTCCCACAATGGGAGAAATTACATGTTAAGCAATTTCAGTATGCAGAAATCGGTTGTAAAAAAATGTTTGAAAGATAATGTAAAACATTTTTAAGGGATACTAGACAATATGAGAATGAAACTGCTTATAATTGGAATAAAAGAAATTATGTAAAATCTGATAGGTTTGTCAGGGGCAACGATGTGGACTATTTATCCAATGAATCTTATAGAGATGAACAATATGGACAAGATTTTTTAGTGCAAGAACCAAAATGGAGGGGAAACCACAAATGGCAAGGAAATCAATGGAGGCAAAGGGAAATAGGAACGAGGAATCCCCACAGGTATTAATGGTACAGGAAGACCTTACTAAGAACATCAAGGTTACTGATGGGGTTGTCCATAGTTTGGGAGATTTTAAAATTTATAACTATACTCAACATCCCATTAATATTGAATATTTCACCTTGTTTTCTAAAGGTATGAAATACATTCCGAATCGGAAATTCGATCTGGTCGATACCATAGTCTAGCTGAAATTATTCATGAGAAAGCTTAATTTGGGTATATTTTTTCAAAATACAACCCATCGTGAATACAAAGCTGATTGTTTAAAGAAAAAAAGTAATTTCACTCCCCCTATGCACAACACTCTTATTACCTTTGAGAAGGTGGTTAGTAAACAGATTTATGACTTGTATAATACATTGTATAAATCAGGGGATTCTCATCAGTGGAGTGCCGCCATCGATAGATTATTGGATTCTATATGTTCACATAATATTAGGATCATGACTGCAGATAAGGGGGGTGGAGTTGTTTTATACGATATGGACAGCTATATTGTAAAAATCTTGACATACTTAATAACTCTGAGCAGTATGAGGTATCTTCCATCAATCAAATCAATATAGCTCACAGAAGAATAGATTTATATCTAGAAGAATTCTTACTTGATGATCGTATTACACAAGAATTATATATTTTTTTAAAAGTTGAACACCCTACTGTGGCCACTATTGTGGGGATTCCCAAAATATATAAAAACATAATGGACCCCCCATTTAGACCCATTATTTCAGGTAGTCGCAGTAAAACCTTCCCTTTTGGTAAAGTTATTAATCAGTGGTTAAAGCCTATATATAGTTTGATACCACATATTATGAAAGACTCTTGTGAATTCTTTGGAAAAGTTCAACAAGATATCTGGGATGCCAATTTACTTTTTGTTACTGTTGATATAAAGGATTTGTTTTCTTGTATCCCCAAAGCTGATGGACTGACTAGATTCATTAATAGTTTGAATAAACACAGTTTACTAGAGTGGGACAAAATCGATCTCTTATATTATCAATATTGTATTAGATAACAACTTTATATTCTTTGAAGGTGAGCACTACAAACAAATTAGATTGTTGCTATGGGGGTGGCCTGTGCCCCCATATATGCCAATCTAGTACTTCTGGATTGGGAGGAGGAATTTATTTTGCAGTCTACCTGGAAAGAATATATATGTTGTTATGTTAGGTACCTGGATGACTTATTTATCCTTTGGAAAGGGATGAAGACAAACCGTTGAAATTCTTGGATTACATCAACGGTAGTACCCCTTATCTACAATTCACCCATAATTTTAGTAGAATAGGTATCAATTATTTAGACACCTATATTTTCAGTGATGGATCCACCTTCCAGTCTAAGATTTATAGGAAAGATACATTCTGTAATGCATACTTAGATTTTTCAAGTAACCATCCATACACACAGAAAAGAAGTATATTAAAAGGGCAGTGTATAAGGGCTGCCAGGATGACATCTAGAAAGGAAGGCATGATTCTTGAGATGGCATTCATAGGTGATTTATTTAGACAAAAAGGTTATCGAGCGATGATTAAGGACATCACTGAATATGTTATGGGTGAATGGGGTAACAAATATACCCCCGTCCTGGGAAAGCAAATGACGACACATACAACAAATGAAGGAAATTCACAGGGAGAAGGTTATCAGAGGTCATGTATTCTACAATTTGGACAACATGTAGGGGAAGTGAGAAAGATTATAGACAGTAATTGGAATATACTCACTAGTGATGAAGGAATATGTGATAGACTGAGTAAGGGACCTACTTATGTCTACAAAACTGGGATGAATTTTAAAAGAATGATTGATATTAGGTCCTCTAAAAGGGACTATTTGGGACATATTGATAGGAAAGGCACTCAGCATTGTGGACATTGCAACCAGTGCTCGTCCATTTTAACAGTTGAGAGTATTAGATTAGAGAATAACATTAGAAGTAGAATTTATTTTTGTAAAGGAAACTGTCAGACCCAATATGTTGTCTATTTAGGAAAGTGCACCTCCTGTTCAAGCTTTTACGTTGGAAAAACCGAGAGAAAATTACGTAATAGAATCTATGACCATCTGTATAAAAAAGAAAGACATGAACAATGCATTATATAGACATCTAAGTGGTAGTACAAGTTGTGAATCCTTCAAATTTGCTATTCTTGAAGTGGTCAAGAATAATCCCGGGGGGGGTAACATCAAGGCAATATTGGGGGAAAAAGAGATTAAATGGCAGATTAAACTCAATGCGGCTAGCCCACCAGGCATTAATGAATACATTCCTACCAAGCCCCTTATAAGGAATTAACTAAACTATAGGCCAGATACAAAAATAAGCAGATAAACTCATATATCACATGAGATACAATTATTTATTCACTATCAACAGTTGTATATTTCAGCTATGTATTAATAGAGTTTAGGCATTAATTTTATATTTTAAATCTTACAATTTATGTATTGTGTTTATTGTGTCCTTTTAATTTATTAATGGTCAACATTTGTTATCTCTTAACACTTGAAATTTATTATTTTCATTTTAACAGAGCACATATTTAGTAAGTATTAGCACATTTTGTGTTAGGTTTTATATGATTGAGACTATTTAGTATACAGCTGATAATTGTTGCCATTTCATGGTTTTAATATTATTTTTGAATTAGGTAATTTGTCTTTAAATTTAAATGTATTTCATTAGTCAGGTGATGTAAAAGGCGGGTGATTTTATGTATTTAAGAAAAAGTTTTGATGTTATCTGTGTTCTGATGAAATCTACGTTGGGTAGATGAAAGCGCTCAACCATTGTTTTTGTACCAAATAAAGAAGTTTATTCCTACATTCACGTGGATCGTGGCTTGTTCTGGGAATTGGTTTCGGTGTTGTTTTGTCAAGTGTTGGGTTCCTAGAACATTTCGTTTTTGGTATAGATATATATATATATATATATATATATATATATATATATATATATATATATATATAATAGTATATAAGATTTTTATAGTGCAGCACAGTACATTTGTCTCCCTTAATGAGATATTGATTGAACCTGCTTTTGATCATGAGGGAATGGGTACTGTTGTTTCTGTTCAAATCTGAAGAAAAATAAGATTTTGCATTGTATCTTGATTAGAGTTAAGAGAGCAAATGTGTCTGAGGAATACTGAAAAAAATTCCTTTGGTATCTCATATGGTGTCGAAGTGTGTAAGGGGCGATTGATTTGGCTATTTTATGTCTTCAACTACAGTTGTAGTTTATCCAAGTAAGGACCAGAATTTGATTTTTTTTTAACAGAAAACAAGAGCTGTACTTAAGGACTTGCACTGTGTTTCTAAAATAATATGCAGACATCCCTAGGAGACATACTCCTAAAGGGAATAGTGGGGGGTGTGGCGTGGGGGACATGTTTCATTTTGGTGTTTGTGTGCATACTTGAAACTACTGAAGGAAATGGATCGCTGGGGGAAATGTTCCATTTTGGTGCTTATAAGTTATACATACTTTTAAAACTACTGAAGGGAATGGATCGCTAGGGTGGGGAAAATGTTTCACTTTGGTGCTTGTGCATACATGAAGCCACTGAGAGAGTGGATCGCTTAGGGAAATGTTTCATTTTGGTGCTTGTATATACTTGGAGACATACTGCTGAAGGGATTAGTGGGTGTCTGGGGCCATATTTTAGTTGTCTGTTCTTCATTTTGCATTTGAAAGCAGGTATCCCACAATTCCATCACAGTGGGTGTGGGGGTTAGATAATTATATATGCAAATTTTATGTTAATTAGCATACAGATTTGTACCTATTTTTCATGGGCCTTTGTCCAGATTTTTGATGTTTCCAGGTTGAGAGGTATGCTTTTTGTTAACCCACAAAAAACAGGACTTGTTAAAAAAAAAAAAAACTAGTACTTTCTGATAATCACTTTTCTTTCTTTTAAAAAACACTTGATATTAACTATATCATTCAAACCTGGTGAAGTATATGAAGTAAGATGAAACTGCCATTTGGCTTCTCTTTGTTCAGCAAAATTCTTATAATTCCCTCCCCTTGGATCCTGACTAACCATGACTATTACAGAAAAAGTGAAGTTTTTCCAATTAGTACAATCTGTAGAATGCTTATATAAAGCATTGTTGAGGTTTTTACTTTTTATAGTTTACTGATGTTCCTAAATACTCTCAAACTTCTGGTAGTCATTCCCACATAAAAAGCTGGACATGTTGAGCACAAAGCTATGTACACTATCCCAGTTGTTCCACAATCTAACCACCCTGCGACTGAAATAGTACGATCTAAATGTGTTAGAGAAATATAGGGACCTTTGTGTATAAATCTACATGCTTTACACCCCAAACATTTGGTCATACCAAACTTCGCTGAGGTGGAAAAAATCCTAACTCATTTTTCTTATTTTCCAGCATTTGTTTGATACCATTATTTGTCTTGTACAAGAAGTATAGACCATCACCTAACACCTTGGCAACATCCCCATTACCTAAAATGACCTTACAATTGTCACTTATCACTTTACATATGACACAATTATCCATGCACATGTCCAAACAAAATCTGGGTCCTTCCTCTCTCCTCACCTTTCTTCCCCTTGTACTCTCTGAATTACTCACTTCCTTTCTGAAAAACCTTTTAATTAAAATAGGTAGTAATTCCATATCTCTCTCTTAGAGATGATTTCTTGAGCTGCCCCATGGCTAAAGACAACCACAAGGCCTTCTACAGCTATGTCCGAAATGGTGTCATCTTTACTGAGCAGAGTGATGTAGCAAATTGGCCGGCTGACAAATTCAGCTGAAACTTCACCCTCACTCCCACCCACCTCCCCCATGAAATACCTGCTAGTACCGCCCCAACTATTAACTGGGAGCAGGTTGTGTCAGTGCTCCCTTAGGCCAAAACCACAGCCTCAGTGGGGCTTTATAATATCCTGGGATGCCATCTGAACAGCTTGAAACGTGACCTATCGGTACCACTTGATTCACTTTTCAGCTGTAGCCTCAAAACAGGCTTTGTACCATGACAATGGAAGACTGCAATGATTATTCCATTTCACAAGGGCGGACCATCAACTGACCTCAGAAACTACAGACCTGTCAGTCTGACTAGTGCAATATGCAAAGACACGGAACAGTTTATCATGGAAATGATCAACAAAGACATAAGCAACCTTCACAGACTGGACCCAGCCTGATTTGGCTTTGTCAGAGGAAAGTCATGCCTACTAAACCTGGTGGAAGGTCACCATGGCAATGTTCGATACAATACCCCACTTGGGTATAGTTGACAAACTCAACAAACTGGGCATAAACCCTTACATAACTCACTGGGTTGCCAGGTTGGCACACAGACAGGACCCATGAAGTCAGGATTGGTGATACCACCTTCCTTAAGAGACAGATCACCAGTGGTGTACCTGAGGGCTATGTGCTGGGACCACTTCTGTTTGGCATCTACTTCTTGGAGATACAGGCTAATGTCAAGGGCCTTTGGCTGACCAAGTTTGCATATGGCTGCAAATTAAGAGCAATTATAGATTCCCCAATGATACAAACATCTTATAAGAGGTCAAACAGACAATTGACTGGTGCTAAAGTCATGGCCGTAAAGCTCAGTACCAGGAAATGCATTATAATGCCTTTTGGGAAAACTGCCACCACAATAAAACAGACAACACTGTTGTGATTAAAGTGCATGTGCTCATCTATCTCATCATAGTTGGTAAAGCTCCTGATAACTGCTGCTGTACTCCGGTAAAGCTCCTGATAACTGCTGTTGTACTCGGGTAAAGCTCCTGATAACTGCTGCCGTACTCGGGTAAAGCTCCTGATAACTGCTGCTGTACTCTGGTAAAGCTCCTGATAACTGCTGCTGTACTCTGGTAAAGCTCCTGATAACTGCTGCTCAACTCAGGTAAAGCTCCTGATAACTGCTGCTCAACTCAGGTAAAGCTCTTGATAACTGCTGCTCAACTCAGGTAAAGCTCCTGATAACTGCTGCTGTACTCTGGTAAAGCTCCTGATAACTGCTGCTGTACTCTGGTAAAGCTCCTGATAACTGCTGCTGTACTCAGGTAAAGCTCCTGATAACTGCTGCTGTACTCAGGTAAAGCTCCTGATAACTGCTGCTGTACTCAGTTGTGTTAAGACTGCTGTCTTTCTGCTTGCTAACTAAGCTTCAAAAAAAAAAAAAAAAAAAAAAAGAACTAGGGTGGGAAAGTCCAAGCAGATGAAAGCTAAAAAGCTAACATTTTAGCTTTATTTTGTTTGCACCTTTCCACTGCAGTTCTGTTTTTAAAACTGCCATTAAGAAGCAGAAAAGATATAGCTGCTAAAAGTTTTTGTTGTGCTGTATGAATTTTGTGCCATGGATAGACGCACTTTTTTTCTTCATATTTTCCAAGTACAGTTTCCCTTCTTTGGAGTGCTGTCTCCCCAGTCTTATTTTTTTTTCTAAGACTATTTTCTAATGTAAGATAATGCCCCATGTTTGTGAATAAGGTCCACCATACTGCAATTTTCCTATTTTTGAACTTCTCAGACAAGAAAAGAAATTAGTATCATGTGTTCCACAGGGTTCAGAAAAGTACTATGGTATCTTAAGCAACAAACAGAAAAAAAATACAATTCCTCCCTTGATGCAACTCAAAAGTGTATGCTGTCTGTACCATCATGAAGTGCATTTAGTTTTCAGGTTTTAGCTGCTTATTAATGACTTTATTGACTTTTTTTGGTTGCAGGGATTGAAGCTGAAGAATGGGGTAAATTTTTGCACACCAAAAATAAGGTATGTATGCACTTAAAGTACCACCATTTTTAACAGCTCTTTGAATTACACAACACCGGTATTTATTTTTGCGAGCTAAAGTTTAAGGAATATCAGAAAACAGAGCTCTGTAAATGAGGATTTCACTTTTGTTTTTTCTGTCTTCCCTTTCCCTTTTGACTTGATTGCTGTTGCTGGATGTAATAGAAACAGGAGGAGGGGAGGATGAAGTAACACTCATCTGAACTCATCCTAAGTCAGTGTGCACTAACTGCATATCCACTGTCTACTCTCTTCCTACCTTGCTAGTGCACTGTGGAAATACCTAGAAGTATTATTCCATTTTTCCCTGGGTGAATTTTAAAATCTGCAACATCTAGTACAAGACTGCCAATCAATGGAAAGCCTTTATAATTACATGCGCCATCTGCTGCATTGCTTTAATTGACTAAACATTTATATAATTACAAGACAAAAGTTGAGCCTGCTAGTTTAACCCTTTTTGCCAGCTATTTAGCACTATATCTAAGTCAGTGCACAAGCTGCCTTTTGCTCACAGATATTAAACTTATTTTTGTCATTGGTTCGTAACTAAACACGAGTCTGCAGGTTATTACATGTCTAACCAGTAACCCAAGGTCGGAATCAAACCTTGTACCTGTAAGGTGAAAACCTTAACCGTTATGCTAGTCCTATCTAATAATTCTGATTGAGAGAGGTGGAAGTAAGTGTTAGATTAAGAACACTTGTCCATCTACCTACATAATTGAGTAACTACCAGAAACTTCAGCAAGATGTCTTTATTCATTCCACAGTATAAGGGCATGAGTGAGAGAGAGAGAAACACAGAGAGAGAGAGAGAAACACAGAGAGAGAGTGTGTCATATGATAGCTAAAGTGATTTTATCTGGACTGATCTTTTATACTCTTGTTTTTTGTTAGTCCTCTCACCCTCTAGGTCACAAGTGGGATACCAGATCTGACTCAAGCTTTCTGGATTACCTCTGTCTTCAGTAAACTGGAACTCCTATACCTCCAATTTAGGATATGCCCAACAATTCACATACTTAATAAACAAAAAAATCCCTTGATCTGTTGGTAAGTAATCCTTCTGGAGGACCCCCCCCCCAGATTTAGCAGTTGGGCCCAGCATTCTTGACTTGCTTCCTACAAGTATCGGCCACCTCTCGGACTACTCATCTGGTATCTCCTTCGCCAGTGAAGTCTTACCAGAAATTTGTGACCTTTCTTTTAAACTCCTACATTCAACTGAATTTGATTTATGAGATTTTAAGGACTACAAACTTGCCAACCTCAACCTAGCCTATGATGAAATATCAACATTCACTTATGACTGCTGTACCCTTGACTTTAATGCAGCAGCAGTCTTCATTATACCCATTTAGAAAACTGGATAGAGCTTCATAGTCCCTACTAGAACCAGGTATCAAGGGAATTTCAAAAACATACCATCCTGATGGTCCACCACCATAAATAAACTGTACAACGAAATCAAGAAACTCCTTAAATTAAATAGAAGATCCAAAACATCTTTTCTTAAGGAAAATGTCAAAAGCATTACAAAAAAATGAAAACAAATGTCAGGTCCACTGAAGGAGCCCATGAACTAGGCTGCCCTTTAAAGCCAAAGAATAATGATTTCCTCTTTTAACTATGTTAGAAAACTAAAACAATAACCCTGCTTTGCTTTGAATTATTCATAAGGGCACTTTTTGTTATAATCCAATTAACATTGCCAGTATCCTTGCAAATAAATTGTGTCAACTTCACTCATGAGATTTCTATCCAAAACCTTGAAATATCTTCATCACTAGCTCCGCTAATCATCTCTAAGGATCATTTACTGAAAGTGCTAACCAAGACTAAAAATACTTCCTCCATGTGGTTTGACAATATACCTGTTGCTCATTTAATACTGTTAAACGTGTCCTTGCAGACCCACTAAAATTAAAACTTTAATTTAGCTCCTAGTTTTCATCTGTGGTGGGGTGGTACACTGCATTAGTGATTCTCATCTCTTGGGGTGGCCTTAAATCAAACCAGGTAAGCATATGCCTATCAGCCTTACAAATGCCATCTGCAAAGTCATAAAATGTGTTATAACTGACCTCATTATCATTACAGTTTTCTTTACATTTTTGTTCAATTTTATGTTTCATAAACAATGATATCAAGAATTGTATTAGACTTGACCCCTAACAGCTTGGCTTTGTAATGGGTAGATCCTGTCTATTGAATCTGGTAAACTTCTTCAAAGATTTAAGAAGCCTGTAGAATGTGGCCATGCGGTACACACACAGTGTATTGTAACCTGGTCAAGGCCTTTAGTACCATTCCCCATGCTGCCATTATGCAGACATTAAATACTTTAAAAATCTAAACATGTGGTAAGATAGAATGCTGAGTGAAAGATAGAACTTACACATTGTGATTTGCAGTGCCTCATCAAAAAGTATGAAAATGACCAGCAGCAGCCCCTGAGTCTTGGTGCTAGAATCTCTTCTTTTCTGCATTTACTTCTCAAATCTCCCTGCAGAGAACTGTCATGGGGGCAAGCCTTTCTCATATCTTTTTAAGTCAATGTCCATTGTGAATGAAGAAGGGGTATCACAGCTAGTAATTTATCAAGGGCCTGGGGGGATTCCACAGATCCTTGTAAGGGAAGAAATACCAGGGTCCCTTATAGAGGTTAGACAAGGTTCACAGCCTCCTAGGTTTGTTAGGGCAGATGTTCCTGTAAAAAAAAAAAAAAAAAAAAAAGGGTGAAAACAAGGCATGTAGCTCCTGTTGCTAAGGACCCTCAAAAGTAGTGGCAAGACTTCACCCAAGGTCATTTTAAAGCCGTTATGGCTTTGAAGCCTCCTTAGGGTTTGTTAGTCCCTTCTTCTGTTAGTTGTCCCTGTTTTTGCATGCCGTATTCTGATGTATCTGATGAGGATGTGGATTTGGATTCTGGAGAGGAATCTTCAGCTTATTCCTCCTAGATTTACTCCCCTGTTGCTTTAGGATCTGATGTGGAAGGTGTTCTTTCCCCTGATTTCTCTGTTTGAAGAACTTTTTTGGGGGGCATACCACTATTAAAATGATGGAACATTTTCACTGGGAAAACTCCCAGATGTCTTACTTCCAGAAGAGATACTATGACCTCGTACTAATTGATTCTCCAAGACCTGCTGCAGTTCTTCCTGTTTTGGAAGCTTTTCTAGACACTTTTTTGTCTACTTCCCAAACTCTTGAGTCTCAGCCCCCTGCTCTGAAAAAACAGGTTCTTTAAGGTTCATGAGGCTCAGCAGTTTTTGTTTAAGAATCCCTCATCAGACCCTTATGTAATTTCCCTCTCTGCTTTCAAACCTACTGAGCTGCTTGTCTCTTCCAAATTCCTACCATCAGACAAGGTTAGTAGAGCCATGGATAAGTATGGTAAGCAGCTGTACACTACGTTTACCTTAGCTTTCTGGGCCATCAGTTATCAGACACATATGACTAGGTATGTGCTTGCCCTTGTTGCCAAACTGGGGCTGGGGGTTGTATGCCTGAGTCTGACTCTAAATCTTCAGTTCTTCCCTTACTGAGATCTGCTTCACAGGTAGCTTGCCATTCCATCAAATGCAGCTATGATGCTGATGATGCTTCATCTAGGGTGACTGCATCGGGTCTGTATTAGTTCATTGCAATCCCATTGCAGCGAACACCAGATCATTAAACCTAATTCAGTGAAAATTGTTTCAGTGATTCGCTGAATTTACTGAGGGCAAGTAAACACTTGTCCTACAGCATAACTTTGCCCTTTTTTCCACTGTAGTACGACCTCGGAGTTGGCATATATAGTTAAAGGGGGGTGTGGTGGGTGAAGCCCCTACTTGGGTGGGTTCGATTTCCGTAACTGTTGGTCCGTTGTATTTAAGCAACATACACAGCCTTTAAAGGGTAAAAGTCCTTCTAAGAGAGTTTTTTTCCTGAGGAACCTGGTGAAGATTCCAGGGGACAAAAGTCTTCCTTTCTAGACAAGTCAGCTGTGTTTGACAATCCTCATCTTCCTCCCCTCGGCCAGATTCCTCTTTCCCAAAGGTAAACTATGTACTTTCCCATTTGGCAAGAGATAACCACGGATTCTTAGATTTTTGCTTTCTCTTCATAATCAGCAATGGTTATTTCATGGTATGGAAGTCCCTTCCTCCCTTATCAGGCATTTCTTAACCCCTAATTTAGAGCATTTTTCTCCTCTTCTTCAGGAACTGTTGGCTGTGCTTCCTTGCCAGAGGGTTAAGGGCCTCTACTCTGTAATGTTTTTGGTTCCCAGGAAGGAGGACTCTTGAAGACCCATACTAGACCTCTCATTTCTCAGCATCTTTCTGAAAGGTGTTTTCACTATGTTTCTTCCTCACATCTTTATGCTTTCTTTGGATCTGACCAATACCTGTCTACATATTCCTAAACACCCACTGTTCAGTAAGATTTTCCATTCCTATGTTTCTTATTTACATTACCAGTTCTCTGCTTTGCCTTTTGGCCTTTCTGCAGCACCAAGAGTTTTCACCAAATGTCTAGCTCTAGTCACAGCCTTTTGCACACACTATGTTCTGATTTTTCCCTGTTTTGATTTCCTTCTTATTCAGGCCCCCTGTCCACAGGTTCTCCTGCAGGGCATAGAATTTTTAAATGCTTCTTCTTTGCAGTGTGGGCTTCATTCTCAATCTAAGAAATCAATTCTGACTCTCTATTAGGATCAGGTTTTCTTGGGATGCAGGATTCAGACCCTTACTTTGACTGCTTTTAATCCTCCTCAGGTCCTCTCTTTGACAGTTTTCTTTCATTACCTTCTTCTTTACAAGAGACTTGTGCAAGAGAGTTTTGGAGATACCTGTGGTTCATGGCATCCACTATTCAAATGTTTCCTTTTTGGAAGACTTCATATGAGGAGGCCAGTTTGTCTAGAACACTGTCACCCTCTCGATCTTCCCACTCCTCTCTTGCCATGCTTAAATAAGAAATTTCTATGGTGAATGACACAAATCTTTCAAAATCAAGATGTTCCCTTTCAGGTACCTTTCTCCACTCAGGAGCTGTTATGGATACTTCAGAACTAGCCTGGGGGGACATCTTCCAATCGCATCAGAGTCTAAGGGGTTGGTCACCAGAGAAGGTAAAAGAGCATATCAATGTGAAGGAAATGAAGCCTGTTATCATGGCTGTTCAGGCTCTGTGTTTCCTTTCGACTCAAGTCCACTCAGAGTATGCATAGACAACATCACTGTCGTGTGGTAAATAGATAGAAGGAAATAGTCTTACTGTCTTTGCAGAGTAGCCTTCATAGCATAGGACTTCTGCATTTGTCCTCATTTGATTCTTCAGGCTGCATAAATTCTCCCAGAACACAGTGTTGTTGCAGACCATCTAAGTAGACCCAGGACATATCCTCACAAGTGGATGGTTCACAGAGAGGTTCTTCTGAACTTAGTACATCAGAGGTATACTCCAAAAGTAGATTTCTTTTCCTCTTGTCAGAACATAACAACTTCCCAGGTTCTGTTCCAGTCTGCCAAGTACTCTGACTTGGAAGTTGGATGCCATAGCCTTTTCATGGAAAGGGATGTTCCTGTATGCATTTCTCCCTCTTCTTCTGTTGCCAGGGTCCTTTACAAAATAATGCGAGACAGGCCAAAAATCTTATTGGCAACTTCCTTTGGGCCCAGATGGCATTGATTCCCCTTTCTTTTTCATCTGACCAGGGCAGTCATCATAAGGTACCCTAGAGGGTGGATCTAATCACACAAGACAATGGCTCTTGAATTCACCTTCATCTTGTCACCCTCCAGTTGACTCTCTTCAGTGATAGAATTTTGATTCCTTTTAGGCACCATTTTTTTGAGGATGTGCTACAAGTTTTACAGGAGGTCAGAAACCCCCTACTAGAAAATCTTATGTTGCAAAATGGAAAATATTTGTTCATGGTGTGACATCGCTGAACGAAACCTGCTTTTAGTGGGTATTCCCACTATTCTTATTTGTTTGAGTTGCTCAATTCTGGTTTGGCATACTTTTCTGTTAAAGCTTATTTTTCAGCCATTTCTACTTAGCTACCTCTGGCACCACCACTTTCCTCTAGGTTTGAAGTTGAACAGTTTTTCATGGGTGTCCTTCATATTAGGCTTCTTGGAAAACCCATTCCAACTCCTTGAGACCTTACATTTGTTCTTTGTTCTTGAAAAATTGACTCCGGCACCTTTAAAGACACTGGTTTCTTCCTCCTTAAACCTGTGTACCTTGAAAACTGTCTTGTTGGTGACTGTGACCTCTGCCAGGAGAGTCTTATGGCAGTTCCTTCTTTTCAGTTTTTTCACACAGACAGCATATCTTATAACCAGTCCTCCTTTTATGCCTAAATTGGTGGATAATGTGTCTTTGAAACAGGACATATATCTTCCTTCTTTCTTTACTTATCCTCAAAATAGTAGTAAGAAGATTTCCCATTGTCTGGGTTTGCATGGATAGTTCAGATATTATTTAGATAAGACTAAAGATATTAGAAAATCTGGGCAACACACTGTTTCTTTTCAGTAGAAATCTTGGGTCTATCAGTTTCTAAGCAAACCATTTCTTCTTGGATTTCTGAAGCCATTTCCCTTTGTTATTCTTTTCATGGCAAACAACTTCCTATTTCTGTTTATGCCCATTTTACTAGGATAGTCACCTGTTCTTTTTTTTTTTAAAGGGTCTCAATGGTATATCTGTTTTGGAATCTGCTACTTAGTAATCTGTGCACAATTTTACTAAACACTACAAGATGGATGTGACTTCTAGGGCCTGACCAGGTTTTACCAAGTTTGTCCTCTATGGGTTTTTAAAGGGTTCCTCATTCCTTCTTCCTGCCACATTTTACAGTAACTCTAGTATGATTCCTATTGTGAGTAATTCTGCAACAGTGATAAGGCCTTAAGAACTCAGTGCAGTTGTGTCTGCCATTACAGCAGATGCCCTACTTATCAGTATTGCGGTATTCCATCCCGACCTTCTTTCCTCTGTTTTACTTTCCTTCTTCCTCTGGCCCAGTGGTTGTCTTTTTCATTTTTTTTTGAAGATGTACGTGTAATGTCTTTATTTTCTTCCTCATTGGTTGACCAAGGTTCGCCTGAGACAAGTAATTTCTGAGCATTTGGCACTTGTATGCCACTTATGTACCTTACGCCTCAACTGTAGGCCATACGTTTGATGTAAAGCACTTGGAAGAGTCCACTCTTTGGTATCATGACTGCATGTACAGCTATCCTCAGCAAGAGAGCCCTGTTGTAAAGAATACTGCAACAGTGATAAATAGGGCATTTAATGTTATGGTAAGTTCTTTTACAACTGTACTTTCTTGGTATACTAAAAGTAGTCTCAACCTGAATGATGATAAGGGTAATAGCATCACTTTTGGTAGATAAGTAGAATTAAGATAATTGTCCATGTTTTTACAGGAGTGGATGTCTAGATTAATGTTCTTGGTCTTAGCTCTAGACATTGTTTTTATAAGCAAGTAGATATGAAATATAGGCTAGAATGATGAAAGGCATGGGAATGATAGTTTTCTTGTATGTGCAAATTCATTAGCTATTTTTTCTGTTAGCAAATGCTCTCCATGGGAGACAACATCTTCAAGTACAGGCAGTTTACATATATACTTTCACATATCTGCAAAGTTGCTACCTATTTTTTCTCAGTACCAGCTGTTTTTACTTGGAAATGTACTGTCTGCAGGTTCAAGCTGTTAAGATTTATTTTTATTTATTTTACATTTGTTGACCGGGCTAGTCCAACTGGATACATGTCCTTTTTCAGTGGAGGCCCGAGGAGAAAAGCTCCAAGTACACAACACATTTAATATCACAAGTTTGATTGATTTACAGTACAATAATATATCACAAAACATTATGAAAAATAAGATTGGTACATAGCACAATGGGAATTAATTATATTCAAATGATAGGAAGGAAAATAGTAGAGAGGAGGTAGGGAAATTAAGGATAGAAGAGACATCATTCAGGATAAGACAAGACTTGTAAGGATAGTTAGGTAGGTGGGTTAGGTTGTGAAGCTAAAGAGTAAAAAGGACAGTGAGTAAAGCAGTTCTAAGAAATAGGTTTTAAATTGAAAGTATGAAGGAAAACAGGGTAGTACATAGGAAAAGCAACAGAGGAGAGATTAGTCAGGGTTATTACAAGAACATAACCAGTGGTTGGAGAGGAAATGTTTAAGGTTAGATTTGAATAGAGGGAGAGATGTAATAGCTGTGAGGTCAGTAGGTAAGTGGTTCCATATTTTCCCAACAAAGTTACCACACACACTATAGACCCAGTCTCACATAGTACCATTACAACCTCAAATCATACACATAAACACACAAAGACATACTCGGAGGCTCTGATCAAAAATCTACCAAAACAGCAGAGGCCACCAAAGCAGACACCCAAACAACCACCACCTCAGAACACAACACCTGCAACACATAGACCTCACAGTCAGAGTGTCAAACAGTCACAGCCCTTAAGGCCAAACACAATGCCAGACACACTAGTCATTGGTGACTCCATAGTCAGACACACTGACGTCCGCCACCAGACTGAGTAAGGAGAAGGTCACAGTAAGCTGCCTGTCGGGCGCCAGAATCCGCCACATAACGCAAGCACTCAGGTCTCTCAACAGCAGGTACAAATATGACTCAGTCATTGTCCACGCTGGTGTAAACGACCTGAGACGCACCTCCTTGGACTACATGAAAAGAGACATTGAGGAGCTCTCTGATTATGTAGCCCAGGCAGGTATGACCCTGACCTTGAGCAGTATCCTACCTTCACCAAGAATGATGCCACAATACAGAGATAAGATGATCAGCTTTAACAATTGGCTTAAACACTGGTGTCATTCAAAGGGGATCCAGTGTCTGTCTGCCTGGGATGACATGCTGGACAAGCCACGCTGCTTCAAGGGACGGCTTGCACCTGTCACCCTGGGATTCGGATATTGGCAAAGGCTCTTGCCACCCCATAGTGCCTTTTTAGGCAAGGCTCAAATTCTAAACCTACCACCCTAGAACACAAAAAGGAAAAACTAAGGGTAATGCTGCTCAATGCCAGAAGTCTAAATCTCAAAATAGGCCCTTCTCAGTATGGAGAACATCGATGTCTGTGCTGTGACAGAAACCTGGTTCAAGGCTCCTGAGAGCACCCCAGCTATCAGGTTTTACCTCATATCATGTGTTCCGCCCCAAAATCCAGACAATACCAAGAAAGGAGGGGTATCCATATTCATCAAGGACACCCACACCTCAAGACTGGTGGCAACGACGATGCATCGGAGACCATCCAGGTGCAATTAACCATAGGCAAGACTGCGCTGCAAATTGTAGCATGTTACAGGCCACCCTCACAAACTCAGGAACCTCACATGGCCTTCCTGAAAACACTAGAGGATAAATGTATCACCAAACACCATCATACTAGGTGACTTCAATTACCCTAATATAGACTGGGAACACTACTCAAGCCCAAACACCCTAGCCCAAAAGTTCCTGGAATTCATAAACTCAAATGCCATGGAACAACTAGTCACCATCCCACAAGAGGAGATAACATACTTGATCTCATCATCACGAACATGGGAGCACAATGTTCAACACCGAGGTGTACCCTCACTGGTGAGATCAGACCACAAACTAATCTTGCTGGAGGTCCTCATCCCACCCCCACCCCAAATAAAAAGACCACAGTAAAGAACTTCTCAAAGCCGACTTCACACTTCTAAAGACTAGTGTGGTCTCCTTTAAGGCCCCCGAGCCAGCGGAAAACAGTACTCAAGCCGCTGAATCACTTACAAATGCCTTCTACCAGCACCTGCAGGACTGCATGGATAAGGCAATCCCAAGCAAAACAAAGACTTTTTGTACCAAAGGCAAGCGTCCAGTCTGGTGGACCCCAGCCATAAACAAACTCTACAACAAAAGGAGGAAGCTACTACAAGATAGAGCAAAATCCTTAAAAGGTAAGACACCCTTGATCACTATAAGTAAAAACTAAGAGCTCTCATAAAATCATCCAAAGCAAATTTCGAGAGAAAAATAGCTAAAGACTCAAAAGACAATCATAAGGCCTTCTTTAGCTATGTTAGAAACCTGGGAGGAAACTCCCAGATATGCTCAGAGCTAGTTCAAAATGATGTGAAGATTACTGATCCTACAGACATTGCCAACATACTGGCTGACAGGTTCAGTGCAAACTTCTCCTCCCCAAAAGGAGAGATATCTATACCAAACGATTGCAGCCCCCAAACATCTCCAGCGCCCAAGTGAGAACTGCTCTCTCCAAAGCAAAAACACAGCATCCATGGGACCTGATGGTGTCCCCGGCTGTGTGCTCCATGAACTCAATGAGGAATTAAACCCACAGCTAGGACAGCTGTTTAATCAAAGTCTTACCTCTGGATACGCACCCAGGAGTGGCGCACTGCAACTGTGGTACCACTTCACAAAGGCGGTGCCTCCACCGACCCTGGAAATTACCGCCCATTAGCTTGACAAGCCTTATCTGCAAAGCCATGGAGAGGATCATAATGGACCTCATAAATAAAGACATAGGAATTTGCAGACTTTGGATCCAACCCAGTTTGGCTTTGTCAAAGGCAGATCATGCCTTTTAAACTTGGTTGACTTTTGAAACAGTCACCAAAGCCATTGATGAGGGAAAGGCAGTCCATACAGCCTACCTCGATCTGGCTAAGGCCTTGATACAATGCCCCACTCGGGTATCATTGAAAAACTCATCAGCTTAAATGTCAACCCATACATCACAAGATGGGTTGCAAACTGGCTGAGTGACAGAACCCACAGGGTCAGAGTTGCTGGCGCCATGTCAGACTCAAAGCCTGTCACAAGTGGTGTCCCACAGGGCTCAGTCCTGGGCCCACTCTTGTTTGGCATCTACTTTTCCAAGTACAAGCAAACACAGGAGGGTTATGGCTGACAAAGTTTGCAGATGACTGCAAACTGGCCATAGTAGAAAACACATCTGACACAGATATCCTTCAGAAGGGTCTCACAGAACGGATAACTGGTGCCAGAGCCACGGCCTAAAGTTAAATGCCAAAAATGCATAGTCATACCCTTCGGGAAAAACAAGGTTACCCCTAGCTACCAAATAGGTGGCAATCCACTGAGCACAGAAGAAGTTATCAGGGACCTGGGGACCCAGGTTGATAGTAGTCTGTCATTCGACACCCATGTAGCTAAAGTAGTTAGGAAGACCTTCTACATTGCCCACCTTATCATGAAGGGATTCTCATCTAGATCAAGCGAGGTCATAGTCTCCTTTACTCATCACTCATCAGACCAATGATTGAGTACAATGCCCCATTCGAATGTATCTGACCCGACACTTGCAGCAGCTGGAGAGGCCACAAAGTTCCTCACCAAAAGGATAAAGGGTCTCAAAACCTGTCCTATGCTGCCCGACTGAAAGAACTCCAGCTCTATTCAGTCGCCACCGCTTGCTCAGAGGTGACCTTTGCCTAACATACAAGGCCATGTCAAACCCAGATTTGATGAATATGCTTCACCTCAAAAATCTAGATCCATCAGAGCCACAAGGGCGGAGACTTAAACCTTGACACGGCTATTAATAGGACGTGCTGGAGGGATAGATTCATCACCCAAAGACTCGCTGTGGAACAAAATCCCGGTACATGTGAGGCAGAGCGCTGGCCTTGTTCAAGAGAAATCTTGACCAATGGATGGGAGATCGCAGATATACCCCAGGGATTACCTCAGTGTCACTGCTCGACAGAGGCACAGCAAAATAATGGGTATAGTTCCCCATACTAAAGGGGTGGCATAAGCCACAAAACGATGGGCTAGGCTTGTAAATGCCCTCGGGCAGATAGCCTAGTATGAACCTATGAACCTATGAACCTAAAAGAGAGAGTCTCCTGCAGAGTTATGAGAGAAAGATGTTTGCATCTGCATTTTATTAGTAGAGCGTAACTTTTTTAGGTTGGAATATGGTGTTATGAGTGTGGAGAGAGTTGGGGTGTTATTGGGTTGATGAAGGACTTTATGGGCAATAATAAGTTGGTTGAATTGTAAAAGGTGAGGTAACTCTAGCCAACCTAGTTGTTTAAGGTTCTGACAGTGATGTGTCCTATATGGTGAGTTAGTGGCAAACCTGGCAATGTTGTTATATGATTTGGCTAGTTTCTTAAGATTGTTTTGAGACAAGTTGGTGTAAATGGGGGAGGCATATAATAGGGTAGAGATTAAGTGAGTTCTTGCAATTGTAGTTCTGGCTAGTGGAGTAAGAAATTGTTTGATTCTGTACAGGGATCCTAGTTTTTTGTTAGTAGATTGTATTGCAGTGTGTATGTGAGTGTTGAATTTTAATTGGTTATCTATTGTGATACCAAGAAGTTTGGTGGTAGTTTCAGGAAATATAATGGTACCATTATTAGATTTCAAGGTAAACTGAAGAGGTGGAGATGAGTGTGAGGGTGTAAAGAGTAATAATTTGTTTTGGGTTGAGGAGAAGACAATGGTTTAAGAACCATTTTCTATAGTTGTGAATGATTTTTGTGAGAGAAAGAAGTTCAGTTTGGGAAGACGCTGAACAAATGATTGTGGAGTCGTCAGCATATTGTATGCAGGTGGAGAAGGAACAGAGAGATGTAGATCATTGATAAAATGGAGAATAGTAGTGGACCTAAGATAGAGCCCTGTGGGACTCCTAGGGATGTAGGAAGAAGTTCAGAAAGATTATTCTGCCAGAGTACAGCTTGTTTTCGGTTATCCAGGTAGGATGTAAACCAGTTCAGGGCAGAATTATCGAGATAGGACTTTAGAAGGTGAAGTAGAAGTTTATGGTTGACCATGTCAAAGGCCTTAGAAAGGTCTACAAAGAGTGCTGATGACAGGGAATTATTGTTGCGATTTTTGTTGATACAGTTGGTAAAGGAAAGAAGGGCAGTGGTAGTACTGTGGAAAGAAAGCCATGCTGACAGTTGGATAAGAGATTATGGTGGATAAGGTGGGAAATTAATTGTTTATGGATACATTTTTCCATAATTTTAGCCAGTGGAGATAGTAGAGCTATGGGACGGTAGTTTGAGTAATCAGCAGAATCACCTCCTTTGTGAATGGGAATAATATGTGAGATTTTCCAGATAGATGGAATAGTACTTTCTTTAATTGTTCTATTAATAAGTATAGAGATGGGGTAGGCAATAGCTGTGGCACCTAGTTGGAGGTATTCCCTGGTAGATTGTCAGCTGAGGGGTAGAAGGTTTAAGTTTTGAAGTAAGGAAGAGATATAGGAGGTGGATATTGGTTCTAGGTGGAATGGAGGGTGTGGGGTTGGTAGCGGCAAGTTGGCAGTATCTGGATTTTGTTGATTAGCTAAATTTTGTACAGCTGTCGTAAAGAAAGTATTAAAAGCATTTGCTGTTTGTGTAGGGTCATTAGTGTTGGAGCCAAGTGGATGTGGTGTGTCTAGTTTACCTGGGGATATGAGCCTGTTAATAGAAGTCCAGAACTTCTGAGGTTGTTGAAGGAAGATTTTTGTAGTAGGATGTAGAAGTTCTTTTGTCCTGTAGGATAGCTTTTTGTTATGTTTCTTTGTTGCGGAAATGTTGATGATCAGTTATGTGTTTGAGGTCATTTTGCCCAGGATTTATTCCTGGATAGGATAAGTTTTTTAGTCTGGCTTGTGAGCCATACTGCTGGTTGATTTTTCACTCTGATGTTACGGATAGGGGCATGATGGTCAAGGGTTGTGAGGAAGGTATTATTGAAATAGGATACTGCTTCATTTATTGGAAGGGACTTGAGAGGTTCCCAGTTACAGTGTTTAAGTTCATTTAGGAACAGTTCCTGGTCAAAGTGATGTTCTTCGTTCCACATTGCTGCAGTCCTAACTATTGGGTAGTCCGCTGTCCAGTCGGCCCGAATACCAAAGTATAAGGCTGACGTCGGTCAGGGCGCATTAGACTGACGTCAGTACGTCAGGGTACTAATGCGCATGACCGACGCCATATCCTCAGTCTTTTTTGCCGCACGGTCCGATGCAGAAGCAGTTTTGCGAGTGCAGGTTGGCGTTCTGAAATTTTCTGAAGTCGGAGTTTCAGACCGAATCAAAGTTGGCTAAGTACCCGTTAGGAACATTTTGGTTTTTTCTTGCCTCAGTATTTTACCGGATGTCAGAAAAAGTGAATAACTGTATTTCTTGTGGGAAACAGATACCTCATAGGGATTACCATACCTTGTGTATACCTTGCTTAGGGCCTGAGCACGACGTTGTTGGATGCCGCTCTTGTGCTAGATTTAACAAACGCACTATTAAGAGAAGGTTAGACTGTGCCAGGTTAGTGTTTGGGAAGCGTTGCAATTATAAAATGCCGTCGGATGCTCCGACGCTTCGTCCAAAAAGCGCAAGGACAAAACAGCAAAGCCTAGGGTTGATGAACCGGCAGTCCCAGACGTCGGTTCTTTAGACGGCTCAGTGGAGCCAGAGGTTTTGCCAGGAGTTTCTTTGGAGTCTCAGGCAGAGACTTTACTGTTACAGGATGTGCCTTCTCAGGAAGTAGGCCAGGCTGAAGGGGCTTCTCAGGTTACTGTTCTTCCCTCTCTTCCCAAGGTAGTTAGAGCCTCTCCTTCTGTTTCCAAAACTTCTTTGAGAGGTAGGCCAAGTTTGGCTTCAGTGGGGGCTTCTCCTAGCACTTCAGGTTCTGTGCCTAAGAAACATATGCTTAAAATGGCAGAAGATTTGATTACTATGATTAGAGGTTCTATGCCCCCTCCTGATAAGAGGCCTAGGGTGGAACCTGAGTTTGATAGTTTTGAACAGTGTTCAGAGGCTTCTGAGTCTTCTGGAAGATTTGCAAGAGTATCCTCCTTATTCTGATTCTGATGTGGATGATTCTACTCCTACAGCTTCTCCTCCTGAGGATTTCTCATTTTCAGAGACTCTGCATTCCATGGGGGAACACTTTAAATGGGAAGGCCAGGATTACTCTGATTCCAGGAAAAGGCTTAGGGAATTCTTGTTTTACCCCAGCATAGGCCCTTAGCTATACCTCCTGTGTTGAATGTGGTGGAAGATGTTTTGCAGAGGCTTCCTAAATCCTGATTCTTTGCCTCCTGCTCGTTAAACCTGATAGGTACTATAGGGTGCCTGAAGCTCATAAGTATCTTTTAAGAGTCCTAGGGCAGACCCGAAACTGTTTCTCAGGGACCTAAAGGTGTTAAGGCCTCTGTTGTTAAAAACCCTGTTCCCACTGATAAAGAGGCAAGGGCTTTGGATAGATGGGGAAAGAAAGTATATACTTCTTCCACTTTAGCCATGAGGGCGTTGAATTGTCAGTTTCACATGCTAAAATATCAAAATTATCTCCTTTCACTATTGAAATCTAAGGTGGATGCTTTGGCGGAAGGTATTGAGTGTAAAGAGTTGCTGGATTTAGTTCATGTGTCTGAACAAGTGGGTAAGCATTCTTTGCAATGTGGTTTTGATGCTGTACAGGCCTCCTCGAGGGTGGCTGCCACTAGTTCTGTTCTTCGCAGGCATGCCTGGTTGAGGGATCAGAATTTAGCTGAGCATGTTAAAACAAAGATTTTGGATGCTCCTTTACAGTCTGATGTGTTGTTTGGTTCACCGGTGGAAGCAGTTTTAAAGAAAATGGAGGACAAAGGTCAGTCTATGCAAACTCTTAAAGATTTTTGCAGGTGCAGCCACCGAAGTTTAGTAGAAATTGGCCTACTAAGGGATGGACATATCCTGCTTATGATTCCCAGTCTAGGGGTAGGTCTAGACGTGGTAGGGGCAGAGCTCAAGGTTCTTTTAGGCCTAGAACAGGAGTTCACCTGCTCAGACTTCTGGTGAGGGCAGGGGTCAGTCCTTTCGTAAACAGACCCAATGACCTGCCTTTTCAGCTGCCAGTAGATTCTCGTCTGGCAGCTCCTTTGGGAGGAAGACTGTCTCTTTTCAAAGAAAATTGGGATTTAATTACTCAAGACAGATGGGTGTTGGATATCATTCACCACGGTTACAGGTTTTATTTCCATACACTGCCCTTTCAAAGGCATGCCAGGCGTTCCTCCTCCACAAAGGACAGAGGCTCACAAGCAAATTTCTCTGTTACTCCAAATAGGGGCCATTCAGCCAGTCCCTGTATCAGAAAGGGGCCTAGGATTTTATTCTCGCCTGTTCCTAGTACCAAAGAAGGGGAACACGTGGAGACCAATTTTGGATTTATCTATCCTCAACACTTATCTGGACATTCCAAAGTTCAAGATGTTGACGTTACAACAGCTTTTACCTCTGCTGGGCAAAGATCACTGGATGGTAACTTTAGATCTCAAGGAAGCTTACCTTCATGTGCCTATAAGACTAAGTTGCAGGAAGTATCTGCGTTTCGAGCTGGAAATTCTCATTATCAGTTCTCTGCATTGCCCTTTGGCTTATCTACTAGAGTATTCACAAAGGTTCTGGCTCCAGTGATAGCTTACTTCAGGCTACAAGGAATTCAAATCTATCCTTACTTGGACGATTGCCTGATTCTGGCTCAAGAAAAGGAAGACCTTCTACAGCATCTGGAATATGTTATAGCAGTGCTAAGATGCCTAGGGTATTCTGTGAGCGAAATAAAGTCCAGTCTAGTACCCTCTCAAGACATGTGCTTTCTGGGTGTGAGACTGAATACAGCAGCCCAGATGGCCTTTTAACCCCGGACAAACAAAAGAGTCTATCCTTTTACTTCCATCAACTATCTCATCAGTCCGTGCTGACTGCAAGGACAGTCCTTCAAGCATTAGGGTTCATGGCATCTTGTATTCTGGTGCTTCCCAATGCCAAACTGCATATGAGGAAGCTACAATGGTATCTCAAAATGTATGGACACAGCACTGCCAGGATTTGGACACTGTCATTCAAATAATACCTTGCCTTCAAAAGAATTTCTGTGGTGGGCTCAGGAATGTCACCTAAACAAGGGACTCTCTGTGACCCGGCCAGAGGCGAGTCAGATTTTAACGACAGATGCCTCGGACATTGCTTGGGAGCTCATCTAAATGGAAAGTGGATACAAGACAAGTGGCCTGCCAGACTACAGCATCTACATATCAACTTGAAGGAGATGTTAGCAGTCCAGTTTGCATTAATGGCTTTCAAGGAGTTACTTCTTCCAGGGCAGGTGTTGATTCTAACAGACAACACAACTGTCATGTGGTACATCAACAAACAAGGGGAACACATTCTTATCCTCTATGCAGGCAAGCAATGATTTTATGGGAGACTGCTCAGCTTGCAACTAACTCTTCAGGCAAGGTTTCTGCCGGAGCACAGAACTCCTTAGCAGATGTGTTAAGCAGACAAATCATGGATCCCCACGAGTGGAAACTGGATCTTCATGTATTTCAGAAATTGACAGTGTCCTGGGGAACTCCAGACATAGATCTGTTCGCTTCTCCACTAAACCACCAGCTGCCAAAGTTTTGCACAAAGGGTTTCATCACACAGCTTGGAAAGTGGATGCTCTTTCTTTCAGTTGGAAAAATCTTCATGTGTATGCCTTTCCACCTCTGCCTCTTCTTCCAAAGGTGCTCTTAAAGGTCAGACAAGACAAGCCAAGGATGATTTTAATAGCTCCAGATTGGCCTCGCAACACTGGTACCCACTACTAAGGAGTCTGGTAAGGAAGCCTCCATGGCCTTTACCTTTGATTCCACATCTGTTATCTCAGAAGGACGGTCATCTGCTCAATGTCAAGCTCCACTCTCTTCATCTAACAGCCTGGCATATTCTGTATTGAAACACAGCAGGTCTCAACTTCCTCAACAAGTTTTAAATGTGATTATGGAAGCTAGAAGACCTAGTACAAGGAAAGTGTGAAAAATGGAAGAGATTTTTATTTTGGAGTACAGCAAAGAATTTGGAGATTTCTGAGCCTAATTTGAGTGTGGCTCTTCAATATCTTACTGAGTTATTGGACAAAGGTTTGTCCTTCTCTTCCATTAAGATTCATGCTGCAGCAATTTCAGCTCACTATGATTGTGACCCACCATTGTTTTCAAATCCTTTGTTCAAGCAGTTTCTTAGAGGGGCAAAGAATATAAGACCCCACGAGAGCTCCTACTCCTGCTTGGGATCTCAATTTTGTGTTGGAAAAACTTACTCTACAACCTTTTGAGCCTGCAGCTACTGCTGAATTGAAATACTTGTCATGGAAGACTGCTTTTCTGTTGGCTATTACTTCTGCAAGAAGGGTGTCTGAGTTGCAGGCCCTTATGGCAGTAGAGCCCTTTTTGATTTTCCATAAGGATAGGGTATCATTACGTACTAATCCTTCTTTTATGCCTAAGGTGGTTTCTAGTGTGGCTTTAAACCAAACTATTCATTTGCCTACTTTTTATGCAGACCCCCAAAATAAAGGGGAAAAGATTTTGCACACTTTAGATGTGCACAGGCAATTGCATTATTATTTGAGCAGGACTAAGGATTTTAGGCAGTCTCAGCAGTTGTTTGTTTCTTTTGCTTTGAGTTCGCAGGGCAAGCCTGTGTCAAAACAAACTATTTCTAGGTGGATTGGGTTTTGCATTGCATTTTGTTATTCCCATCATGGCAAGGAGATTCCAGCTGGGATTAGGCCTCATTCCACTAGGGCTACTGCCACTTCAACAGCATTTCTAAGGGGTGTGGCAACTAAGGATATTTTGGAGGCAGCTACTTGGAGTTCAGTGCATACTTTCTCTAGGCATTATCACCTTCCTCTCTACTCTAAGTCTAGGGCTGGTTTTGCCACAGCTATTTTGCAAGGCATGTTGTCAGCTCCTGCTTCTTTATGATTTGCCAGCCTCCCTTACCTCTGCTTTGGGATTCTACCCAATAGTTAGGACTGCAGCAATGTGAGCCTAAGAACATAGTACAGTTTTGTACCTACCATAAATGTAGATGTTCGAGGATCCACATTGCTGCAGTCCACCCTCCCTCCTTCCCTCTGTGTTTAGGGGTGGTTGTGTAGGTGAGGTTATATGCTGATATTTTTGTATATATTGTACATATTTTTGGTGCAGGTATATTGGGCCTTGTCTTTTTAGGGTCTTCTGACATCTGGGGCAAGAAAAGACTGAGGATATGGCGTCGGTCATGCGCATTAGTACCCTGACGTACTGACGTCAGTCTAATGCGCCCTGACCGACGTCAGCCTTATACTTTGGTATTCGGGCCGACTGGACAGCGGACTACCCAATAGTTAGGACTGCAGCAATGTGGATCCTCGAACATCTACATTTATGGTAGGTACAAAACTGTACTTTTTTTACTGCGTGCAGTTCTAACTGGGGGGGAAATATTAACATTTGTTTTATGTCTAATTATGTATATTAGAGAGTGGTCACTAAGGTCATCAGGTAGGGTTCCTGTTATATAATTATCCTGTGGACGATTTGTTAGTATCCAGTCCAGGATACTTTCTTTGTTATTAGATTTGTTGATTCTAGTTCCAGAATTAATGAGTTGTGTAAAACCATGCAAGTTGATCAGAGACGATTGATTGGCATTATTGCATAGGTTCCAATCAGTGTTAACGTCTCCTAGTAGTAAGGTTTCTTGTGGGTAATTGAGGAAAGACAACTTAGTAGGTCTTCCAAGTTATTTTGATTGTTACCTGGTGGGAGATAAGTGCAAATGATGTTAACTGATTTCTGGTTGTTTAGTTGTAGTTTTGAAATAATTATTTCTGCATTATTATCAGAATGTAATTTATGGTTTATTTTGTTGATTTGTAATCCTGCTTTATAAAGTATTGCTACCCCCCCACCTTTTTCTTAATGCGGTCCTGTCGAATGATATTGTAGCCGGGGAATAATTTCCGTATCTAGTATTGTTGGTTTAAGCCATGTTTCAGTTAAGCATAGGATGTCGAAATGGTGAATTTCTAGGAGAGCATGGACTTGAGTAATTTTGTTGCAGATACTACGAATATTAAGATGGGCAATTAAGAGTGATTTAGAGGATTGGGCTGATAAACAGGGGTTGAATGAGACTGTTTACTGTTAGAATAGGATAAGTGAAACTTAGGGCCTGGGTTAGGATGAATGTCTCCATCTATTAGGGAGTGGAATAGAGTAAAAGTGTGATATTGGATAGTTTTAGAGTAATAGTTAAGTAACTTTCGATTGTTAAGAATAGAATATTTAATATGGGTAAGTCGATGGTATTTAGCTTGGGTGTAGCAGGGGTTGGACGTGGAATTAGAAGCTTATGTGAGAGACAGGAAGAGATATAGTAGTACCTTTGGATGGGATGAGCAGAGTGTTGAGAAGGGATGTTCATAAAGTAAGGAAGTAGGTTGTGGTAAAAGAAATCAGCAATGAGACTGCTAGTACATATTGGGATAGGTTAGGCATGATAAGAAGAGGTAAAAATAAGTATAGGTAGAGATAGGAGGAAAAGGGCTATTACCTGTGAGAAGGAGATGAGATAATAGGGGGCAGAGCTATATCTAGTGGATGTGGAGATATGAGAAAGGTGTGGCTAGTAGTAAGTGAGTGGTTGGTTGGAAAATAGAGGGGGAGTGGTTAAGAGGGTATAAAGGTATGGGAAATGGGGGCAGGGTAGGGGAGCGGGGGCGGCTTAACGGAGCGGAAAGATACAGAAGGTGGAGTACAGCAGGAAACAATCAGTGAATGGGAAGAATTAACAGGTAAGTCAGTGGGTTAGAGAGATAGTGTGAGGTAGCTAATGTGTAGATATATAATATGTAGAAATACTGGTGTCTAAAGTAACAAGGTAAGGTAGGAGAGGGTAGGTTGAAAAGCAGATTTGGGTGAAGTTACAGTTAAAGGAGAAATGGGAGAGGATGAGGGATTCAAAAGATAAGCATATGAGTGGAGAAAAGAGGAGTAGCAGCAGAAGAAAAGATAAGGGTGCCACCTTGTGGCCAGTTATGTAATTGCAAGTTAAAAGATGCTTCAAAACACTCTGCTGAAAGAAATCTAAGAGGAAAATGTAATTAACATTTAATGGTATGCTGGTAAGCAGTTCATTAAAAAATAAAGTTTAAAACTGTAGGGAGTGAAAAAGGTATGCAAGTAGTTGCCCCCCCAGCAGTCTTATATTTTAACATATTTAATATAACAGTGCATGATTTAGATATTTATTTTAAGGTAGCCAGTGCATTTTGTTAGGCTAAAATTCATTGTCTACTGAAAGCATGCAAGCGGTCTTTCACAGATAGTGGTTTGTGTATTTGGGCTCACAAGCTGTAACATGCACTTTAGCATGGATAATCTGAATTGTAGAACAGGTGATGCCTGTGGGTGCAGCCATTAACTTGAGTCAGCTACTCTTAGCTGAAGGAGTAAACTTCATTTTGTGCAAATGCACAAAGTTTTGTGCTTCTTGTAAGATAAAAAGTTGGGGGGGGGGTCTGAAACTCTACTTTTTTATAGTGTTTTCATTGAAGCAAAAAGTCTTGAACATGTGACATAGGTTCAAATGGATGTGAGAAGCAACTGCTAAACATTAATGTGTGCATATAACTTAAAAGTTGGAAATAGTCACTCGAATTACAGGTGGGAGCAATAGCATTCTGTCATAATGGGTACTCTGCTCATGTTATCATAGTTTCATAGTTAAGTACTAGGCTATCTGCCCTGGGGCATTTGTAAGCCTAGCCATAGTGATATGGCTTTCGCCACCCCATGTAGTGGTACCGAATAGAATTAGAATACTGTGCCTCTGTCTAGTAGTGACACAGTGAAAATCCCCTTACATAAATGAATTAGTTTACTGTGCCCCTGTCTAGTAGTGACACAGAGGTAAGCCCCGGGGTAAACCTACGATCTCCCATCCACTCATTAAGGTTTCTCTTGAAGAGTGTCAGTGAGGGGCTCTGCCTAATATGAACTGGGATTATGTTCCAGAGCATGGGAAGCCTCTGGGTTATGAATCTATCCCTCCAGCATGTTCTATTTATACTAGTGCCGAGGTTTAAGTCTTTGGCTCTTGTGGTTCTGATGGATTTGGATCTTTTGAGGTGGAGCATGTCCATCAGATACTGATCGGACATGGCCTTGTATGTTAGGCACAGATCACCTCTGAGCAGGCGATATGCTACTGAATAGAGCTGGAGTTTCTTTAGTCTGGCAGAATAAGACATATGTTGGAGACCCTTGATCCTCTTGGTGAGGTACTTTTGTGGTCTCTCCAGCTGCTGCAGGTGCCGGGTGAGGTACATACCAAATGGGGCATTGTACTCAATCATGGGTCTGATAAGGGAGGAGTATAGGGGTACAATGACCTCCTTTGATCTGGATGTGAATCCCTTCATGATAAGGTGGGCAAGGTAGAATGTCTTTCTAACCACTTTGGCAACGTGGGTGTCAAATGAAAGGTCGCTGTCGACTTGAGTCCCCAGGTCTCTGATTACTTTTTCCATACTCAGTGGGTTACTGTCTATGTGATAATTTGTGGGTACCTTGTTTTTCCCAAAGGGGATGACTATACATTTTTTGGCATTTAGTTTAAGGCCATGACTCCGGCACCAGTTGTCCGTTTCTGTAAGGCCATTCTGTAGGATGTATGTGTCAGCTGGTGTATCGACTATGGCGCCTAGTTTGCAGTCATCTGCGAACTTCGTCAGCCACAACCCTCCCATATTTGCTTTAACATCTGAGAAATAAATGCCGAACAAGAGGGGTCCCAGGACAGAGCCCTGTGGGACACCACTTGTGACTGGCTTTGAGTCTGACAAGGCTCCAGCGATTTTGACTTTATGGGTTCTGTCCTTTAGCCAGTTTGCAATCCATCTAGTGACATATGGGTTTACATTTAAGCTGCTGAGCTTATCTATGATGCCTGAGTGGGGTATTGTGTCAAAGGCCTTAGCTAAGTCCAGGTAGGCTGTATGGACTGCTTTGCCCTCATCAATGGCTCTAGTGACTGTTTTGAAAGAATCAACCAGGTTCAAAAGGCAGGATCTGCCCTTTACAAAGCCGAACTGGGTGGGATCAAGTGTCTGTAGGTCCCCAATGTCTCTGTTTATGAGTTCCATAATGATTCTTTCCATAGCTTTGCAGACCAGGCTGGTTAAGCTTATGGGGCGGTAGTTTCCAGGGCCTGTAGAGATGCCTCCTTTGTGGAGTGGGACCACTGTTGCTGTACGCCAGTGTTCAGGTACATATCCTGTGGTAAGGCTAAGGTTAAATAGCATTTTTATGTGCGGGTTAAGCTCCTCTTGATGTTCACATAGCACGCAACCCGGGATGCCGTCAGGTCCCATTGATGCTGTGTTTTTTGCTTTGCTGAGGGCTGCTCTCACCTGGACATCTGAGATGACAGGGAGATTACATTCAGCTGGGATAAGTATTTCATCTTTGGTGGTGAGGGAGGGGAGAAATTTGCACTGAACCTGTCAGCCAGAATGTTGGCAATATCTGTGGGTTCAGTGTATTTTTGTCATTGTTGACTAACTCTGAGCATATCTGAGGGTTTCCGCCCAGGTTTCTAACATAGCTGAAGAAGGCCTTGTGGTTATCTTTAGTGTCCTTAGCGATTTTTCTCTCAAAGTTGGCCTTGGATGTTTTTATGAGGGAACGTAACTTTCTACTAGTGTTGATCAGAGATGCCTTCCCTTTATGGGATTTAGCTCTGTCGTGCAGTAGCTTTCTTCTTTTGCCCAGGTTTCTAACATAGCTGAAGAAGGCCTTGTGGTTATCTTTAGTGTCCTTAGCGATTTTTCTCTCAAAGTTGGCCTTGGATGTTTTTATGAGGGAACGTAGCTTTCTACTAGTGTTGATCAGAGATGCCTTCCCTTTATGGGATTTAGCTCTGTCGTGCAGTAGCTTTCTTCTTTTGTTATACAATTTGTTTATGGCTGAGGTCCACCAGACAGGACGCTTGCCCTTGGTGGAGAGGGTCTTAGATTTATTTGGGATTGCATGATCCATGCATTCTTGGAGATGTCCATATAATGCATTTGTGAAGGATTCAGCATTGTGGGATGTGGTTTCCACTGACCCAGTGGGCTTAAAGGATACCATCTCAGTCTTAAGAAGAGTGAAGTCGGCTTTTGAGAAGATGGAACGTAAATGGGCTTACAAGTATAGACAAAATGCATTATATTAAGAAATGTAGGGTGGAAATAGCAATGTGTCAGGAGCCGCATATAAAAATAAATAAACATGCAAATTTGACAAAGAAAATATTTCACAGTGGGCATTCAGCAGAATATCTGGGACAAAGGAAAATGGGAGTGATAATACTGATTGATAGAGGGGCTCCACTACTGATAGAAGAGGAAAAAATACAATAATGTTATATTTTTGGTAGTAAGGGTTATACACAGGGGAGGAGGATTATACTGGCATATGTTTGTATTTCACCCAAAACTGCTATAATGAAGCTTAAGAGAAATAATCAATTTTAAGCAGGGATTATTTGTGTTTAGGGATTGACATTTGATTTGCAATAGTGAGCATGTAAAAGGGGTGGGGCTATAGAAGGGAAAATAATAAAAAAGAGGGCAGATTTCAAAGAAATATATGAGAATATTTTGTATGGAAGATGTGAATTTAATAGTAGGACAAATGTTATATATTATTCCCCAACGTAAAATAACTGGACTAGACTGGATACAAATTGTATCTCGCGGGAACATGAATGTTTAATTAAAAGCATTGATACACATCCAATAACTGTTTGAAGTAATGCACCAATAAAAACTAAGATAAAGATGCAAGATAGTCAAGTAAAAAGAGATCCTGGCACTTTGCTCCTTGGCTATTAAATAGCAAGGAATTTAAGGAATGGGTAATGGAAATAATTTGACAATTATTGGGTAAGACAGAAATTTCTTCAGAAGGGATAAAATTATATTGGAGTTTAAAAGCAGAATAGACATAAAAGAGAATAAGATATGTGAAAGAAGTAGTAGGAGTTATTTAGAAGGGTTGACAAAAGTTAAAGTATTGCAGAATAAGAGGGATGTCATCATACGAAAAGAGGAGCTACTGAGGAGTGCTTATGGGAAAGTAAGGGAGTATTTGGATAATATGCATGAGTGTAAGAAGTTTGCTGTTAAGCAACTATTTTTGATAACTCCAGAGCACAAAAAACTTTAGCACAATGATTTAGACAACTGAAAGTAGAAACGGCTGTCACCAAACTTAGGGAGCTTACGACAAGAAAAATAACTAGCGATCCTATAGATGTATTAGAGATGTTTCAGAAATTTTATGGAAATCTGCATAAAGGGGAGGATGTAAAAACCAAGAAAAGGCAAAATGGAAATATTTCTGGAAGACTTAATTATGCAAAGGTTAGAGGAAGATAAAACTCAACAATTAATAGCTAAGATATGAAGAGATTAGATAAAATGTTGATGTATAATCAAACAACAGGGAAGTCACGAGTAACGGACTGTATTCCTGTGGAAGTATAGAAGCTGGGAGGGAAAAAGTGATAAAGATCTGGAAGGTTTTGCTTAATAGTATTTTGGGGGGGTTAACTGGCAGTTTGGAAGAATGCTTTGGTGGCTGTATTACTCAGAGAGTAAAGGCCCTTTAGACTCAGCTTCATATAGACCTATTTCAATTTTAGACTATAATTGTGAAATGCTGATCTATAATAGCTAAGAGAATGGCAAAAGTGTTGCCAAAATTGGTAGATATGGACCAGTGTTGTGTTCTGGAGCAAGCACTTGACAGCATTAATAGGACAATGATAATCCAGAGTGAAGCAGAATGTAAGAAAATGCCACTGTGGTTGATTGATGTTCATCGTGCATACAGCTGCAGTCATTACAGATGGGGTTATCCTGCCGTCAGGCGGGTCCTCGGTCGGCCGAATTCCAAAGTCTAGGTCCGGCGTTGGTTGTCATCGCTTCTTCCCTGACGTCAGTGCTGCAGGGGTATAAAAGAGGCAGCCAATGCCATCTTCTCCAGTCTTTCTTGCCGCACGGTGCCCGAAGCAGAAGCAGTTCGCAAGTGCCGGTTGGCCAGCTCCTGAGATTTACGAAAATATTTCAGCCGAAGTCTTCTTGAAAGCTAAGTACCCCATTGGGGAAACTTTTCTTGCCTCAGACCGATGTCAGACAAAGTTAATAATTGCATTTCATGTGGGAAGCAAATACCGCATAAGGATTTCCACTCTTTCTGTATACCTTGCTTAGGCCCAGATCACGACGTCTCGGCCTGCCGTTTTTGTGCTAGATTCAACAAGCGCACTATTAAGCGCCGGGCGGAGTTCGCCCTTCACTATTTTGGTAAAAATTTTAATTATATTATGTCGTCGGATACTCCCAACTCCAGTTTTGAGTAAAAGGCGCAAAGATAAGGACCGACATATGAGGTCCGCACCGACTACTGACACCATGCTAAGGCCGACTACCGGTTCTCAGCGAGGCGCCTACGCAGCCCCTGAGTACCGATGACACAACATTACCGGTGTCTTCAGTACCCGAGGTCGCAGGCTCCTCGGTCCCCATTCCTACTACAGATACCGACGCCACTCTTGGCGGGGAAACTCAGAGTTTAGACAGGCCTGCCATTTCTCAAGGTGTCTTCAGGCCTTCCTCCTTCTCTATTAAAGCTTTCACTAAATCTAAAGCAGCCATGAAAACCAAAAAACAGGGACCTCAGACCCCCTCTCAAGGTCCCATGCCTAAAAAACAGATGCTCAAAATGGCTGAGGATTTGATTACTCTCATCAGGGGTTCTCAACCCCACTTGGACAAAAGGCCCAGATTAGAGGAAGACTACCCTTCCTCAGATCAAGCCTCTATTATCTCTGAACATTCTGAGGACCAGGACTATGCCTATTCTCCTTTTGAAGACTCTGATGCAGAGGAGTCTATTCCCTCAGTCTCCCCCTCCCGAGGACTACTCTTTTGGGGAAACCCTACATACATTGAGGGAACACTTTCACTGGGAAGGCCAAGATTACTCAGATTCCAAGAAAAGGCCCAGGGATTTTCTCTTGCTCCCCCAGCATAGACCCCTGGCTATCCCTCCTGTTTTAGATATATTGGATGATGTGTACACAGAAGCCAGCCTTAATCCAGATTCTTTACATCCAGCTCCTGTTAAACCAGACAGGTATTACCGGGTTCCTGATTCACACCAGTTCCTATACAAAAGCCATACTGCTGACCCAGAAACCATTTCACATGGTCCCAAGGGAATTAAGGCCTCTACTGCTAAAAACCCATTACCTTCAGAGAGAGATTCCAGAGCTTTAGAAAGGTGGGGGGAAAAGGTGTACACCTCGGCCACTTTAACCATGAGGGCATTAAACTGTCAGTTCCATATGTTAAAGTATCAACAGTTTTTGTTATCTCAGTTGAAAAGCAAAATGACACAACCAGAACAACCAGATTTAAAAGAGTTGCAGGATTTGTTGCATGGTGCAGAGCAAGTGGGTAAACATACCTTGCAGTGTGGTTTTGATGCTTTAGAGGCCTCATGTAGAGCTGCTGTTACAGGGTCTGTTATACGCAGACATGCTTGGCTCAAAGAGCAAGCCTTACCAGATCATGTCAAAGCTAAATTATTAGATTCACCTCATCAAAAAGATGTATTGTTTGGTGTTAAAGCTGAGGAGGTACTAAAGAAAATGGAGGAAAAAGCGAAATCAATGCAAACAGTGAAAGATTTCCTGCAGGTACAACCTCCACGTTTCAGCAGAAACTGGCCTTTAAAAAATTGTTCCTTTCCAGCCACGGACAGACCTCAAAGGGGCAGATACAGATGCCCAAGGGGTAGAGGGCAACCTCAAGGATCTTTCAGAGCCAGACAGTGGCAAGCACCAACCCCAAGAGGTGGAGAAGATCACAGTCATTCAGAAAACAGACACAATGACTTCCCCCTTTACCTGCCAAGCAAAGCTTTAATAGCAGCACCTTTGGGCGGAAAACTGGCATTATTCTCAAAAAATTGGCATATTGTTACAAAAGACAAATGGATTCTGGACATTATAGACAGAGGCTACAGGTTCCACTTTCACACCCTTCCAAAAATGAGAGGCATGCCAAACCTGCCACAAAATCAAAGGGCAGAGGCACAAAAACAAATTTCAGCTCTCATGGACATAAAAGCGATTCAAGAGGTACCTGCAAAAGAACAAGGTCAAGGGTTTTATTCCAGACTATTCCTGGTACCAAGGAAAGACAAAGATTGGAGACCTATCCATCCTAAACACATATTTACAGGTACCAAAATTCAAGATGCTCACATTACAGCAGCTTCTTCCCATGCTGGGCAAGGAGTCTTGGCTGGTAAAATTTGACCTCAAGGAGGCATACCTGCATGTCCCTATCAGACAAGATTGCAGAAGATACCTCAGATTTCTTGCAGGTTCAACCCATTATCAATTCTCTGCATTGCCCTTTGGCTTCTCTACTGCGCTCAGAGTGTTTATGAAATGCCTGGCATCAGTAATCGCCTTCTGCAGACTTCAAGGAATGCAAATATACCCATACCTGGACGACTGCGTGATCCAAGTGGACAGCAAGGACATACTTCTGAAACACCTGGCGTTTGTAATAAAAATGTTGAACTTTCTGGGATACACAGTCAACAAAAAGAAATCAAAACTAATACCCTCTCAACAAATAATTTTCCTGGGTGCCAGCTTGAGTACAACCACCCAGATGGCCTACCTCACACCAGACAAACAAGGGCAACTGTCTCAATACTTCAGCAAAATGGCAACCTTCACCTGGCTGACTGCAAGGAAAATCCTGCAGGCTCTGGGATTCATGGCATCTTGCATCCTACTAATCCCATGTGCAAAGCTGCATATGAGGAAACTTCAATGGTACCTAAAAAACTTATGGTCTCAACACAGCCACAGCTTGGAAACAATTATACTACTCATTCCATGCCTTCAAAAGGAATTTCTGTGGTGGGCTCAAGCATGCCAAAGAAACATAGGTCTCCCTTTCTGCGTACCTCAAGCAACTCAAATCATCACAACAGCCGCCTCAGACTATGCCTGGGGGGCACACATGACAGATCAGTGCATTCAGGGAAAATGGTCCCAAAAAGAGAAGCACCTACACATCAACCAAAAGGAAATGCTAGCCGTGCAAAATGCTATTATGGCCTTCAAAGACCTACTGCATCCAGGCCAGCTATTGATAAGGAACCAAGGAAGGAGGCGGGTTACCAAAAGCGCAAAAGGAAGATGGTCTTTCTATGAGTGTAGTCCACAAACCAAGTTAAGCAAGGCAAACAGTTCTTTGTTGAAAGACAAGCAAATAGTACTTCTACGAGTATAATCCACAAACCAGGCTATGGAAGGCGAAGAATCCTTTATTAGAAACAAGTAACGTGTTAGTGGGAACATTCGAATTCCCAAACATAATGTTTAAATTAAGCTTACGGATAAACAATTTAAAATCAATTAACAATTCAACTATGTTACAGTTGTTAGTAGGCACAAATGTAAGACCTTTAGCAAAAAGTTCAACTAACATCTTATCAATACAGCATTCAGTGTAGTTATATATCTTAAAATCCCCATCTTCATTAGTCACTGTTTCAAAAAGTGTCAGTCCCACTGTTTGTTGGTACTGCGGGTGTTGTATTGTCTCTTCTGTCTGGGTGATACATTCGGTTTCCAATTGCCCCCCCTCCCCCACTGTAGTTTTTTTGTTTTTGTTGTTGTTGGTCATCCAATTGCCACTCAGTGTTATCTACTGGGTCATGGTTTGGGTTTAAATCACCCGTCTCCTCTAATACATAGTCATTTTCCATGGTTTCAAAGTCCAAGTCTGAGTTTTGAACATTTCCAGTGTGTCCATGAATGGTATTACCTGGAAACTGGCCCCGTGAATGGTCTCGGGTTTTACTTTGATTGAAAGCAGTTTTAGGTTTCCCGGTTCCATTAGATAGACTGGGAGGTTTAGGAAAAGCTAAACCTTCCCTGTATGCCTTTAAATCTCTATCCAGTTTTTTAATTTTTGTGGCTTTCAATTTTACCATTTGCTGTGCAATACTGGATAGAGATCTATTAAATTCATATTCATACCGGAAAAAGTCTAGATCATCTTTGATTTCCTTTTCCAATACTTTTGTTTCGGCAGTTAAAGTCACTAAGGCAATTTGATAATGTTTAGTCATACATTGTAAAATTTTAAGTCCATGTTTATTGTACAACCCAGTCAATTCATTAAAGAAGTCTGACCCAAATTCTAAACCATTTGGGTATGAGAATAGCCTAAGACCTTTGGGTACTATTCTCTCTTTGATGCATTTATTCAAGTAGTTTAATTCTAACTGAGATTTCTTGATCTTAAATAATTTTGCATCAAATAGTTTAAGTTTTTCTACAAGGGTAGACTTACTTGAATTGTCAGCTGTACTTGGTGTGATACCTTGTGGGTCATCCAGGTTCAATTCTTCATTGAGCCAATTCCCAGGGTCAAAATTCTCAGTTGACAATCTCATATTACCCAAATTAGGTTCTCCTATTAATCCACTTGATGGTAATGTTCCTTTTTCTCGAACTGTCCCATGTTGTTGGGTCAGGTTCTGATCCACGATGGGTAAATTACTGTTGGTAGCTGAATTTTGGCTCAATAAACTCACGCTTTCAACTTTTTCAGTTAAACGGTCCAAGCGCGAATTTATGAGCTCCAGTAATTGCGTAAGATTGCCTTGAGAAGGGGAGTCTCCTTCTAATAAATTGTCCATCCTTAGTGCACGGTAACCAGCCTTCCGGAACAAACTGAGAACTGAAACACACTGCAGCACACTACAAAAGGAACCAAGGAAGGAGGCGGGTTACCAAAAGCGCAAAAGGAAGATGGTCTTTCTACGAGTGTAGTCCACAAACCGAGTTAAGAAAGGCAAACAGTTCTTTGTTGAAAGACAAGCAAATAGTACTTCTACGAGTATAATCCACAAACCAGGCTATGGAAGGCGAAGAATCCTTTATTAGAAACAAGTAACGTGTTAGTGGGAACATTCGAATTCCCAAACATAATGTTTAAATTAAGCTTACGGATAAACAATTTAAAATCAATTAACAATTCAACTATGTTACAGTTGTTAGTAGGCACAAATGTAAGACCTTTAGCAAAAAGTTCAACTAACACCTTATCAATACAGCATTCAGTGTAGTTATATATCTTAAAATCCCCATCTTCATTAGTCACTGTTTCAAAAAGTGTCAGTCCCACTGTTTGTTGGTACTGCGGGTGTTGTATTGTCTCTTCTGTCTGGGTGATACATTCGGTTTCCAATTGCCCCCCCTCCCCCCACTGTAGTTTTTTTGTTTTTGTTGTTGTTGGTCATCCAATTGCCACTCAGTGTTATCTACTGGTTCATGGGTTTAAATCACCCGTCTCCTCTAATACATAGTCATTTTCCATGGTTTCAAAGTCCAAGTCTGAGTTTTGAACATTTCCAGTGTGTCCATGAATGGTATTACCTGGAAACTGGCCCCGTGAATGGTCTCGGGTTTTACTTTGAAAGCAGTTTTAGGTTTCCCGGTTCCATTAGATAGACTGGGAGGTTTAGGAAAAGCTAAACCTTCCCTGCATGCCTTTAAATCTCTGTCCAGTTTTTTAATTTTTGTGGCTTTCAATTTTACCATTTGCTGTGCAATACTGGATAGAGATCTATTAAATTCATATTCATACCGGAAAAAGTCTAGAGCATCTTTGATTTCCTTTTCCAATACTTTTGTTTCGGCAGTTAAAGTCACTAAGGCAATTTGATAATGTTTAGTCAAGAAAAAGGAACATTACCATCAAGTGGATTAATAGGAGAACCTAATTTGGGTAATATGAGATTGTCAACTGAGAATTTCGACCCTGGGAATTGGCTCAATGAAGAATTGAACCTGGATGACCCACATGGTATCACACCAAGTACAGCTGACAATTCAAGTAAGTCTACCCTTGTAGAAAAACTTAAACTATTTGATGCAAAATTATTTAAGTTCAAGAAATCTCAGTTAGAATTAAACTACTTGAATAAATGCATCAAAGAGAGAATAGTACTCAAAGGTCTTAGGCTATTCTCATACCCAAATGGTTTAGAATTTGGGTCAGACTTTAATGAATTGACTGGGTTGTACAATAAACATGGACTTGAAATTTTACAATGTATGAACCTAATTTGGGTAATATGAGATTGTCAACTGAGAATTTCGACCCTGGGAATTGGCTCAATGAAGAATTGAACCTGGATGACCCACAAGGTATCACACCAAGTACAGCTGACAATTCAAGTAAGTCTACCCTTGTAGAAAAACTTAAACTATTTGATGCAAAATTATTTAAGATCAAGAAATCTCAGTTAGAATTAAACTACTTGAATAAATGCATCAAAGAGAGAATAGTACCCAAAGGTCTTAGGCTATTCTCATACCCAAATGGTTTAGAATTTGGGTCAGACTTCTTTAATGAATTGACTGGGTTGTACAATAAACATGGACTTGAAATTTTACAATGTATGAACCTAATTTGGGTAATATGAGATTGTCAACTGAGAATTTCGACCCTGGGAATTGGCTCAATGAAGAATTGAACCTGGATGACCCACAAGGTATCACACCAAGTACAGCTGACAATTCAAGTAAGTCTACCCTTGTAGAAAAACTTAAACTATTTGATGCAAAATTATTTAAGATCAAGAAATCTCAGTTAGAATTAAACTACTTGAATAAATGCATCAAAGAGAGAATAGTACCCAAAGGTCTTAGGCTATTCTCATACCCAAATGGTTTAGAATTTGGGTCAGACTTCTTTAATGAATTGACTGGGTTGTACAATAAACATGGACTTGAAATTTTACAATGTATGACTAAACATTATCAAATTGCCTTAGTGACTTTAACTGCCGAAACAAAAGTATTGGAAAAGGAAATCAAAGATGATCTAGACTTTTTCCGGTATGAATATGAATTTAATAGATCTCTATCCAGTATTGCACAGCAAATGGTAAAATTGAAAGCCACAAAAATTAAAAAACTGGATAGAGATTTAAAGGCATACAGGGAAGGTTTAGCTTTTGCTAAACCTCCCAGTCTATCTAATGGAACCGGGAAACCTAAAACTGCTTTCAATCAAAGTAAAACCCGAGACCATTCACGGGGCCAGTTTCCAGGTAATACCATTCATGGACACACTGGAAATGTTCAAAACTCAGACTTGGACTTTGAAACCATGGAAAATGACTATGTATTAGAGGAGACGGGTGATTTAAACCCAAACCATGACCCAGTAGATAACACTGAGTGGCAATTGGATGACCAACAACAACAAAAACAAAAAAACTACAGTGGGGGGAGGGGGGGCAATTGGAAACCGAATGTATCACCCAGACAGAAGAGACAATACAACACCCGCAGTACCAACAAACAGTGGGACTGACACTTTTTGAAACAGTGACTAATGAAGATGGGGATTTTAAGATATATAACTACACTGAATGCTGTATTGATAAGGTGTTAGTTGAACTTTTTGCTAAAGGTCTTACATTTGTGCCTACTAACAACTGTAACATAGTTGAATTGTTAATTGATTTTAAATTGTTTATCCGTAAGCTTAATTTAAACATTATGTTTGGGAATTCGAATGTTCCCACTAACACGTTACTTGTTTCTAATAAAGGATTCTTCGCCTTCCATAGCCTGGTTTGTGAATTATACTCGTAGAAGTACTATTTGCTTGTCTTTCAACAAGGAACTGTTTGCCTTGCTTAACTTGGTTTGTGGACTACACTCGTAGAAAGACCATCTTCCTTTTGCGCTTTTGGTAACCCGCCTCCTTCCTTGGTTCCTTTTGTAGTGTGCTGCAGTGTGTTTCAGTTCTCAGCTATTGATAAGGACAGACAACACCACAGTGATGTGGTACATAAACAAACAAGGGGGAACCTCATTCATACCCCCTGTGCAGGCAAGCCATGATCCTATGGAACACAGCACTGGAATTGCAAATTCAACTACAGGCACAATTCCTGCCAGGGAAGGAAAACACACTGGCAGACGGCCTAAGCAGAAATATGACAGATCCACACGAATGGAAGTTGCATCCTCCAGTTTTCACAAAGATAACTCAGGCATGGGGACAGCCAGATATAGATCTCTTTGCTACCCACAGAAATTACCAATTGAAAAAATTTTGTTCAAGGACCTATCATCCACAGGCCTGGAAAGTGGACGCCCTTTCTTTCAATTGGACAATGTTGACAGTCTATGCCTTTCCGCCTCTTCCTCTGCTGCCCAAAGTTCTATTAAAAGCCAGAGCAGAGAGGCCGAAAATGATTCTCATTGCTCCAGATTGGCCAAGACAACACTGGTATCCGCTCCTGAAGAGCCTGACACATTCCTCACCATGGATCCTACCTCTAGTCCCTCTTCTGTTGTCCCAGCACAACTTCAAGACTCTTCACAGCCAGCTCAAAACCCTAAATCTAGCTGCATGGAGAATTCCTTGATTTCCCAACAGACCCTCCTCTCCAAGGAGGTGCAGGATGTCATCTTGGAGGCCAGAAGACCTTCTACTAGAAAAGCCTACTCCGCCAAATGGAAACGATTTTGTGCCTTGAATCAAGAAAAGGGCCAGAATCCTTGGGTAATAAATTTACCTCAAATTTTACAGTACCTAGCTGAGATGTTAAACAGTGGACTTTCCTTCTCCTCCATCAAAATCCACGCTTCAGCCATTTCTGCACAATACAACACAGATCCTCCTTTATTCTCTCATCCTCTCTTAAGATGGTTCCTCAGAGGGGCAAAGAATATAAAACCCCCAAGGAAACCACCAGTCCCTGCTTGGGACCTCAACTTCGTATTGGAAAAGCTGACCCTTCCTCCCTTCGAGCCAGCTGCTTCAACAGAACTACAATACTTGTCATGGAAAAAAGCCTTCCTTCTGGTTATCACCTCAGCACACAGGGTTTCGGAGCCACAGGCCCTCATGGCTGTGCAACCTTTCATCATTTTCCATCAGGACAGAGTTTCCTTACGAACCAACCCTACCTTTATGCCAAAGGTAGTATCCAGTGTAGCTTTGAATCAGACTATCCACTTACCTACCTTTTATCCTAATCCACAAAACAAAGGGGAAAGACTACTGAATTCCTTGGGCATTCACAGACAACTTTGTTATTATTTGGACAGGACAAAGCCATTCAGGAAATCCGAGCAACTCTTTGTGTCCTATGCAACAGGTGCTCAAGGAAAGGCTATTTCCAAACAGACAATTTCAAAAAGGGTAGCCCACTGCATACGCTTTTGTTACTCATTTCATGGAAAAACTGTGCCTTCAAGCATCAGATCCCACTCCACCGGGGCCACAGCTACCTCTGCAGCTTTCCTCAGGGGGATCCTACCAAGGACATTTTGGAAGCAGCCACTTGGAGTTCAGTGCACACTTTCTCCAAACACTATCACCTTCCACTATACTCTAAATCTAGAGTGGGATTTGCCACAGCAGTCTTGCAGGGCATCCTTGCTCCTCCTAGTTCCACTTAATGCCTGCCACCCCACTTAGCTTTGGGATTCTTCCGATCTGTAATGACTGCAGCTGTATGCACGATGAACATAGTACAGTTTTGTACCTACCATAAATGTAGATGTTCGAGTGCTCATACAGCTGCAGTCCAGGTTACCCCCCCTCCGTCCCCTCTTAGGACAGGCCTTATGACAAACACCTTCTCATACAACCTATTTGGGGTATTCTTTTATGGTGTATTTGCTTGCAACTACTGTTTTTTGATTATTCTATATTGCATGATTACATAAGTTTATGTTTTGCCTTCCTTCTGGGGGCACCTGACATCTGGGGCAAGAAAAACTGAAGAAGATGGCGTCGGCTGCCTCTTTTATACCCCTGCCGCACTGACGTCAGGGAAGAAGTGACGACAACCGATGCCGGACCTAGACTTTGGAATTCGGCCGACCGAGGACCCGCCTGACGGCAGGATAACCCCATCTGTAATGACTGCAGCTGTATGAGCACTCGAACATCTACATTTATGGTAGGTACAAAACTATACTTTCTTGATGAAGAAATGGCACTCAGTAGTCAGCTGGAATATTATGAGCATGGCAGTTGTAGCATGTGTATTCTTTGATAGAATAATAGGGTTAATTAGGAGTATATATGAAGGGTCTGAGTCAGAAATTAAGGTGGGAGGGTGTGACGATAGGAGGTACTGCCAGCTATTGCAGGAGAAGTAGGGAAGTGGACGTGTAACATATGCCAGCACAGCTAGCTGGAATTTTGTAAAGAATTGTATGTCATTTGTGTATCAAACTGATTTGTACAGTTGCTTGTGTTTAAACATGTATTTGTAAAATTGCTTGTGTTAAAATGTATCAACAGTGTTTCCTGCTGGACAGAAAAGAAATGTATATGCATTATTGTAACTGTTTAAATGTATACATTATAACAGCATAATACTGGAATAGAAGAGATTAATCCACCTGACTTTGAAAAAAATATTCTTGAAATTAAATTAATTTATGGGTTAAGCCATAAAGGTGTTATCATACTGTTTTGAGGGGAGCCAGAGATGCAGTGTCTGTACTAGAGAATATTTTGTTGCTCCTGTAGCAAGAGTGGAATGGTTTTATTGTTTTGTGACTTCCATATTCTGCAACAAATCTTAGAAAAGATCCAGATATGTATGGTAGTACATAGGTGCTAAACCCAAGCAACTTCTAGTGTTGGTAATAGTATGGGAACCAGAAGTCAGATGACCAGAAGCATGTAATGTCATTCTGTACAGAAATAATGTTTTAATATTAGAGGAGACTGAAGTCTCAGCGGCTGTCTGTTCTTGGAAACCTGACTAGAAAGTCCGTAACTCACATCATCTTGACTTGTGGTTGTAAAACTAGGAAACAGTAATTATTTTAGTCAATCAGGAATAGATAATGAGATTAGCTAAATACTGTTTTTCTGTATCTGTTTGAAACTTTCCGTCCGTGTTATTTTTACTATTTCCTGAGGCTGAAACTCTGGTGTCTACTGTAAATAGATATTTAGCATTTTCATGTTCTTTTATTATTTATTATTAAATATATTTAAACTTTACTTTGTGGCAGATCGTTTTAGAAGAATATTTAAGTTTTGGGAGTATATGCATAAATTATTTGGTGATAACTCTGGCCACTCCTGAAAGCCTGGCTGTTTGGTCAACATTACCATTTGTATTAATATTAACTTCACTCAGTATAATTGGATACTCTTTTAAGAGCCTTATAGTAACTGACTGGTGGCAGTGAAACTACCTTATAGTCTGGACAGAAGGTGGCTTAGCTAGTAAATATGTGCCAGCCTTTCCCATGTTTGTGTGTGTGTGTGTGTGTGTGTGTGTGTGTGTGTGTGTGTGTGTGTGTGTGTGTGTGTGTGTGTGTGTGTGTGTGTGTGTGAGAGAGAGAGCTACTTTGTAGCAGACACATGAAGCACTGCTTTCTCAGAGAGAATGGTGGAGGACTTGGCTTGGGCACTTGGCTGAGGACATAACTCTGAAGCTGTGCCAGTGAGGAGTCATATTGGGTTCCTGGAGAGAATGTATAAAGAAATCCAGACCCTGGGCTGACTGTGTTCCCTGTGTGCTCTTAAGGGAAATTGTGCTTGATGCAGAGAGGTCTTCATCTGGAAACACTGAGTGTATCCATTTGTATTCCAAGTGACCATCCCTCTCCACTATCAATGGTGAGTATTCGGGCTTCTTGATTACTGCCCCAGAGTGGGGATGTCACAGAGGATTACTGTTTGGCAACATTTGTTGAAACAAGGCTGCTGTCCTCTTTCCCTTTTATTTGCCTTATATTTAGAGGTATTGGTAAAGAAAAAAGGGGCTCACAAATTCCAAGTTGTGTATAGAATGGTAAAATTAGCTTTATTTGCAGATGAAATTATTTTGTGTTTGAAAACTCCAGAAGAGGACATTTTGGTTTTGTGAACATTTTGAGACTATTTCAAGTCTTTCTGGGATATAAAATTAATGAAGATAAAACAAAGCCTGTAGCTGTAAAGTATGTGCCCACACATTAATTGGTTCAGCAATAATCATATTTCTGGGGACCTGGTAAGATGAAGTATTTAGGTGTACGGATTAAAAAGCATTGTGTTATGTTATGGTTGCTAAGGATATGTGGGAAGATACTAAACAAAAGATAATATAAAAAGTGAGAATCAGGAAGTTCTTCATTATGTGTATGGATATTAAGATGCAAACAGTGAACATGTTTTAGTCTCTTTAGTTTTATGTACAGGCCAAGCATATTTTTATCAGCCAGGGAAGAATCTGTGAACAATAAAAGAGAGTCGAAGGAATTTTTTCTGGAGGAGAAGTGGACAGAAGGTGATTAGGATAAGTTAATGCTCCCTAAAGGAAGAGGTAGTTTAGGATTAGTGAATTTGAAGGGACACTTTAGAAGCTACACACTTTTAAAGCTGATATACACAACACAAACAAACAATTATAAATCGAAGTGGAAAGGGTTGGTAATGAAATGGGGTGGGGGAATTCGAAAATAAGGAGAGTGTAGGTTTTTGGATACAGGTCCCCAAGGAGAAAAACTGCAAGCTTTATAAAATATGGAGTATTGGAGAGCATTTGATGAACCAAGGTGACACGGAAATAGAGAAAAGAGATTTTGAGAATTGCGATGACTGGAAGTAGTAGTATAGAAAGTAGGCAAGAGGGACTGGAATTTACTAGAAAATTGGCAAAAAAACCATGGAACTGGGACAAATAACTAGAGTTAGAAAATTAATAAAGTCAGATGAGGCCAAACAGATGGTTGGACTGCGGGTTATATACTGCCATCACTACCAGGGATTGATATCAGAGTATGTGCAATGAGAAAGGGATAGGGTGCTAAGTGAAAAAATAGCCCAAATATGTATTTGTTATTTGAACACTGAGGAAGGGTGATAGCCCGAAAGCTTTGTTGTCTTATAATATTTATTAAAGGTCAGTAGCATTTCCAGAACTCTTTTTTGATTTTTTGCTCTATGATGACTTCTGGTTTGCCATGTTTTTTTTTTTTTTTCTTTAACAGTTGTAAATGGTCTAAAGACTCAATGGCCTTGGAGTATTTGTGAATCTTTTATCTAATGTAACCCAGATAACAAGATACTGCAATACGGGGAATCCTGTTTTAAATGTTGACTTTTTGTAGGCAAGATACTGATAGCTAAACACACTCACACATACATATATATGCTTAAATGTGTGTATTTTGTATATATGTTTCTGTGTGTGTGTGTGTGTGTGTGTGTGTGTGTGTGTGTGTGTGTGTATGTATATAATGTTTGTATTTATATTATTAATGCTCATGATGTGAAACTCCCTCCTTTTATCTATTAAACAAGTAGCATTCTTCAGTTCTATTAAAAATAAACTAAAAGGTTACCTACAAAACTCCTGGATCTGCTTTTACTCTGGTTAAGCTCACTTCTCTAACTCTGTCCCCAGTTTCTTCATTAATTTGCTGTGTCCTCAGACTCCACCTTTCTTAGAAGGTGATGACTGTGGAACTTCATTATGTACTCTAAAACATCACCTATTACCTTTTGTCATATCCTTCTTTTAAACCTCTTAAGTATCATTCTAGACTTTCTCCAATCTCCTTCTTTCTCTCCAACCATTTTCCTTTTCCTCATTCCATAATTCTTACTACATCTCTCCCCTGATTCTTATACTTCATTTTCTCTCTCTTCTACTCATCTAGCCTGCTGTCCTCCCTTTCTTGCCTCACCTACTGTACTTTTTGTCCTATTTCCTTTTACTCTTCTGCATTGTCAGCTGCTAACATCATACTCATTCTTTCCCCCTTTTGTGTTATTCATCTACTCACTGTATATTATAATCGCTAATACTGTATCCCTTCTCTTACAGCTACTAATTTCTCTCTGTGATGCTGTAAAACTTCTCTTATGTTATTGTGCTTTTTTGCATTGATAAATGCAAAATTTCTCAATCATTTTTCATATGTAGCTCATAAGTTGCATTGTGTTACTTCTGTATTAATTGCAACTGTTTCTTTGTAAATTTACTGGAGCCTTTTCTCCTTGAGACTCTGCTGAAAAGGGAGCTTGCATGTCCCAGGCAGAGTATCCCAGTTAACAAACATAAATAAATGTTTATATTGATAGGTATATTTATACACACATGCATATCCAAAACACAAAAGCCTACTTCTTTAAAATATATTTTAAAGTGTAATTTTTGTGTCTTCCCTATTTGACCTGCCATCCCATTCTGCTGTCCCTTTGCCACCCCCCCCCCTCCGATCCCAGCATTTGGCTAAGGCATTCAACACTACCCCCCATGCACACATTGTTGACAAGCTGGTGAACTTAAACTTCAATCCATGTATATTAAGATGAATAATAAACTAGCTTGTGGATAGAGCACATGTTATTACAGTTGCAGGTACCTCCTTGTTAAGTAAAAATCTTACAATTAGGGTTCCTGAGTGCTTGGTGCTGGGGTGTCCTCTTCTGTTTTACCTGTATTTCTGTGATGTACAAATAATTAAGTTAGGTCTCTGAGTAACATAGCTCACTGACTAGTGTAAACTTGGGGTCACTGTTTGAATATGAAGGTAAACCTGGATGGGCTGCATTATGGAAAGAATGTCCTCAAACTGAATACCAAAAGTTGTATTATAATGTAGTCCTATTTTGGTAAAAGAAGTAATTCTTCATTATTCTGTATACATTACACAGCCCTTAAATTGGCACCATCACTAGTGACCTAGGCACCCTTGTGGATGGTTCCCTGTATTTTGTTGATCATATCTCCTTTGTAATTAGAATATCATATACAGCCCAACTAATTAGAAGGCACCTCAACCAAAACCAAACTAGTTTTACTGCCATTTTAGTTTTCTCTTTTCTGTGACATCATTGAATACATTCCCATTTTGATATGTACTTATCAAAACATGTCAGTCTGATACAGAGGCCTCAGAGGTTCATAACCAGTAGTATCACAATCTTCAGATCCGTTAGTTATCCAGATACCTGGCAATGTTTGCTCTGTATTCGCTTTCTTAATGGACTTCTTTGTGGTCATCTGTGTTTGATTTTCAGGCAGTGGAAAACTACCTCCTCACAACAATAGTGTCTTCATAGAACTATTGGTTCCTCAAACACGCAACTTCAGTCTCTTTAAACAAATTAATAGGACATGTTGGCATGATAGGTTCTTATCCCAGAGTATTTCCCTTGAATGGAATAAACTAACTCTTACACATTAAACAAAGTGCTGCCATAGCTATGTGCAAGACTAACCTCAACAATGGTATGGGGGCTCAGAAATTCTCCCTGAGTCTTTCCTTGAGGCAGGAGATAACTTCTAATGTGGGAGATTCTGGTAGACTGTTAATGATTGACTGCTTACTTATCTACCCATGAACCTATTGCCATGTTCACTGGGGTTGAGTGTCAAGTGCTGATTGTCATGCTGGGGAGATTGTGGTTTGTTGTTTGTACCTTACTTTCCCCATGGTACGTTTTGTCAGCTCCTTCACAGTGTGTGCTATTTAATTAACAGATATAACATATTACAGGGAATTCTGTTATCTCCTTTAGGTAGTTGAGATTTTCTACTTGGTTCTCTGACCTCCACTGTAGAATAGTTTAGTTGGGTGTACACTACTGAAACAATACCCTTCTTCCCTGCATGATGGGTCAGCTGATTCCTAATCACTGAAATATGAAGTGCTACACTTTTTTATGCAAACTGAGTCCATTTCTGTGCACCAGGTAGTTATCTTGTAATTCCCTGTGCAATTAGAATTGTGCTTCATCATGTTTCTTACAGCTTGGAATGGTTCTTTAAGATGAATTCTGCCATTGACCTTCTTGAGTGTAAGAATATGTGGTGCACATTCCAACAGCCTACTGCTTCAGGTAATGCTAATGGCATTTTTCAGCATTCCTTCCTCAAATGTACTTCATCAAGGTAGCTGCAAATCTTCAAAGAATATATAGAACTAGAAATGAATTCCTCAATGCAAAGAGCAAAAACAGCTTTTTATTTATTTTGCCTTAGAAAAAAAATTCTGAACATTATTTTTCCAAATATTTGGCCATCTAAATTTTAAATTTGCAAGAAAGATCTTGACATTGAAAAGGTAATACCAAGAAAAAAAGAGCATTGCTACTTTAGTGACCAATTTCAGAATGTTTAGTAGTCGTGGTACTTATAACGGGAAAATTGCTGCAGAGTGTGCAATAATTGGACTGAAAGTGTCGTTCTTCATAAGGATCACAGTTGCAGTCTTGTTCCAAATACTGGGTTAGCCACAGATGGAAATCTATATTTTAGCCAGAATACCACCATCTTCTTCAAGGCAACAGGTTACTTGCCACACCTAGAACATCTAGTCAGTTGTAACCTGATCATCATATTTTTTTTTTTTTTTGAAACTGAAAAGTGCTGCCACTTTGTTGTGTTCCATACTGTGCAACTCCGCTGGTTACAGAATTCCCGAGAGTAATTAGTGCCCCTTTCTCTTCTAGTCTTCAGAATTCTTGGTAGTTTGATTGTGTAGTTCATTATTTTTTCAGGTGACTTTTCTGTGACATATTCTCCCCAGAAGATTATCGTCAGTGAGTATACATTTTTAGTGAAAATCACTGAAATTATGAATTTTAAAATTGTGAACAGGTAGGGTCAGGTTTTTGGTCCATAATTTCCCTCTGTTTTGCTGGATTTTTTTTTTCATTGTGCTTTTTCCACTTTTTCAAGCCTTTCTACTTTACCAGTTATGGATAGCTTTAGCCCAGATTGCCTACTCAATCTTGATGTTTTATAATCCAGATGTCTGGGTCTGGCTCAGATTTATTTTGATTATAAACAACTTACAAAGGAGTACAAAGCTGTCTTAGAGACACCTATCTTGGCTACAACTGCTAGCAATTTCACGCCACCTTATGGTCTTCCTTCTAGCACAAAATAAATAAATAAATAAATAAATAAGAGAGAGATCACCTGCCAGTGAGTTGTGTTTGGATGATATTGCCTACTTTGATGAGATTTGACCCCCTTATGAGAAATGACAAGTGTGAATAGGATTCAGTTTCCTTTGTTTCCCCCCACAGATGACATGTTTTTTTCGGTGCATATGTGGAAGGTAAATCAAATTTAGGAGCAGAGTGATGTACCAAGGAGGTATTTTAAGCTTTTTAATGTGAAGAGTCTAGGATTTGTACCAACCCTTTCACTTCTGAATGTGGTTTTGAGATGTCTTTTTTGACTTTCACGCAGTCACCAGCACCCTATATACTAGACACGTTTCGCAGAGTGTATCGGTAGTGTGAACTCTTGACTCTGCAGTGCTTTGTTCATAAGATGCCATGGGGTCTAGTCTGGTGCCTTCCTTAAACACCCTAATGCTATGGAGATATCAGCATCTTGCCAAGGTTTAATATGAAGGTTTACACATGTCACCCTCTCTGTGAAGGTTGCTACTTAGAATACCAATGTGACAGAAAGAAATGGCTCAAGAAATATGGAATGAAGATGCAGGGACTAGAATTGCATGGCTTATACAAACTGCAGGTAGTTATAGGGAACATTCTACATTGTGCAAAGTGCACTTGGATGCCTGTGGTGAGGCAGCTGCATTTGACACTGATTTGGAGGGCATGTCTGGTTGAAAATCCAGCTACTCTCTGAGGATATTAGCTGTAGCTTCTTAATGCCCTTTTAAACTTCTCACTGTGACCCCCCCCCCCCCCGCTTTCATGATATCTTCCAGATGTTGAGATAGAAAGGCAAGACCCTTTAAGGTGTGAAACAGTTATTTCATCTTCCTGTCATAAATTATTCAAGGAAGTATCCAATGAAACAGTGGCCTTTTATTGCAAACAAACCAAAAATGAAACAATAAATCTGGAATTGAAAAAGGGGGTCAGAGTGGATGAGTGCCATAGACAGAGATGTTTACCTCCATACTGCTGTAATCTGCAGTAGTTCTACGTTCTAACCCTCTGTCCCACCTGTTTGATCATTTCAGCTGCAGTCTGATGCAGTAGAAGGTTTGCGATTACTTTTTCAAAGATGTTATACCTCTAGTTTGCTTATTTGCTGATGGGTATTATGCTTTTAATTTCATGGGCAAAAACATCAAATTTATAACCAAAGAACTGGTGTAGTTGTTTATTCAGTGGCCTCTGTCCTAGGATTACTGTCCCTTTTCTAAGAACATATTGGTCATCTTGTGACATTCTAACAAAAATACCGTATTTCTTTGTAAATAAGACCTAACCAGAGAATAAGACCTAGCTTGGTTTTCCAGGGTGGTCATGATATAAGCCCTACCCCAAAAATAAGCCCCAGTTAAGATCGTCAACAACACACGATGGACGTGTTGAATTATAAAATAATATTACTCACACCTGTTGACTGAGGTTATCGTACTCTGCTCGCCATTTTTGAACCATTCGAACACCCAACTTCTTCTCTTTGCAGAAATTTGTAAGATTCTTTCCCTAGGAGTCCTCCACGATTCTTACTGTAACCCTAATCATTACTCATACTTGACAGTTGAGATCCTTGTCCCATAAACACTGGCAGGTGTACTTTGATCAGTCAAAGTACAGACAGCACGCGTAAAGTGTGCACACTTGATAACGAACGGCTGTGGTTGTGTTTTCTTAACTATTGTGATTTTGTGCTGCCACTCCGGTCTCGTAAGTCTTCAATTAACCCCTCCCCTAGACAAGATGAGTGCAAAAAGAAAGAGCTATTCCATCAAGTACAAGAAAGGAATTGTGGAGGACTCCTGGGGAAAGAATCTGATGGCTTTCTGCAAAGAGAAGAAGTTAGATTTCCGAATGGTCTGAAAATGGCGTGCAGCATAAGATAACCTCAGTCGCCAGGCTGACAAGGGAAATGCTAAGAAGTGCAACTGTGGATCAGGTTGGCAACCATTATTTCCTGAGCTGGAAGACATCTTCTTTGAATAGATTGCTGACAGGAGAGTAAAGGCTTTGGTTTTGCGCAGGGCTGATATTCAAGCATTTGCCCTTGCAATGGCACCACAGTTAGAAATATCCCCAGAAGAATTCAAAGCATCACAACATTGGCTGGATGGCTTCCTTCAGTGATATGAACCATCTCTAAGAATATCAACAACACTGTTCAAGCTGGAAGATACTGAAGTTATTAAACGTGCACTTTCGTTCAAGTCCTTTGTTGATGGCATCATCTTTTCTAAATACCAAATCTCCAACATGATTGCTATGGATGAAACTGCAGTGTTTATGGGCCAAGGATCTAAAACAACAATTGATCAGTGGGGTGCCTTGTCAATCTACATTCCCTCCACAGGTTATGAGAGTGCATGTGTTATATGTATTTTGGCAATTCATCTAGATTGAAAGAAAACCCCACCTCTAATCATTAGTAAGGGCAAGAAAGATAAGATTGAAAGTGTTTCAGGCATTTACATTCTTGAAACCAAAAAAGCATGGTGCACACAAGCAGTTGTAAGGAAGTGGGTCAGTGTAATGCTGACACTTGTTTTGCGAGGTGGCAAAAGAGGTCTGCTAGTCTGGGATTCAGCCAGCACTCACTGCACTAAAGACATGAAGAAATTCCTTTCACAGGGAATAGCTCAAAGAATGATTCCCACAGGAATGACTGCATATCTCCAGACTCTTGATATTGCAATAAACAAGCCATTCAAGGACCATTTGCGCATGGAACTCAATGACTACATTGAAGATAGAATGGAGAGAAATCAGCATGGAAACTTTGTGAAGCCTAGCCTGCAAGAGGTCGAGACTTGGGTGAAAAATTCATGGGATAATATCACTGACAGCTGTGTTGCCAATGCACTACAGGCAGGCTACTTGGACAAGCAGTGCTCATTTAAGGAGAGCTCTATTGCAAAGCATGACAGATTGGGGCCTATGGTTCTACAGGAAATGGAGTCGCAACCGGAATTCATGGGTTGGAGACTTATGACAATGTTCCAGAAGAAGATGACATGACTGTATTTGAATAACTTTTCCATTATCGGGGCAACAGAATGGATTGCTTCTGTTTTCAGTTTTATTCCCCTCCTCCAATACACATGTATTGAGATTTTTCTGCACTTTCTGTTAAGCATGAAATGTTGCACTGTGAAAGCCAAGGTGTAGATATTCTGAAACTGAAATTTTGTTGCACTGTTTATGTAGAATTCTCACACAACTGTTAACGTGTTACTTAGAACTGTTGCCCAATAAAAGAAAAGTACCAAATAAATGTCAGTTTGTGCACATGAATAAATGTCAATTTGTGCACATGAATAAATGTCGATTTTTGTACACGAATAAATGTAGATTGTTGTACGGGGGGGGGTAAATAAGGTATCCCCTGATAATAAGCTTTAATGCGTATTTCAGTGGGGGAAAGAGTTTAAGACCTGGTTCTTTTTGGGGAAATACGGTACGTCGAAGGTAGAACACATTCTAGCCGCCCTGATCAATTGATCTTTAAAAACACTTTTTTACATGTAAAGAAAAATCCCAAAGAGGCAAGCCAATAAAATCCCAACAGCAATCAAAATGAAAAATCCCAACCTGGAAGGTAAACGCAGACAGCAACTGATGTAAAAAATCTTTTATTGCAAAATGGAACCAGAAGTTAGCGCTTTCGCGGTCAAACAAACCGCTTCATCAGACATAGTTACAATAAAAAACAAAGCATCCTTGTATACATACTCCCCAACAGCCAATTAATTAATAAAATTCCCACCAAAAACACAATTCATAATCCAGTTAGTAAAAAGCAGGTTAAAGCAACAGTTACTTACATACAGCATAAAAATCCACACAGATATATGGCTACACATTGTTTATATGGCTATACATAGTTTATTCCTTTCATTTAAGTTTCTTCATCCTTAAAACTGATTTAATAGGGACTGAATCATTAAGTCCCATGTATCTGTGTGCCCCAAGTCTCAGGATCCACTCTAGTTCAATACTTTCAGTATTGTGACTAATGGGTCCTAGTCTGCCATTGGCATGTATAGCAGATAAAACTTGAAATAAAAAAGTGTGTTCCCTTCCTAACTGTAGAGTTTGCTTTGCAAATGCACTAAACAATTCACCTCTCCTAGTGCAATAATAATGGTCCCGAATTCTGTCTCTCCTATTGGTCTTGCCAACGTAAAAATTAAAACATTTGACACTGTGTGCAACATAAACCAAATTAGCCGTGTTGCAGTTAGCTAACGGACATAACTCCCAAAGTTTTCCAGTGACAGGATGCTTAAAAAATCTCGATTCATCCACAAATGAACAATATGGACAAGACCTACATTTCATTATCCCTCCCAAAGGTGTAGCTGCTGTTCGTGCAAGCTTAGGATAACACAGCATTTGTCTCAGAGTTTTCCTGTTTTTATAGACAATCTTGGGGGAAGGGCCTACTACCTTACTTGTTTCTTGATCCACTAACAACACTGACCAATTGTTGTTTATTATTTGTTTCACCAAATCAATATCTTGTGTAAAAGAAAGAACTAAAGGAAGATGAGATAGCCTCTGGGATGAACATTTGTTCGATGAGATTAAATGTTCAGAATAATAGGGTCTCCCCCTTCCTTTTTCTGCGAACTTTCATAAACGCTTGATCAACCTCAACTGTTGAGTAACCTCTGTGTATAAAGGCATCTTTAAGGTAGTCCAACTCACATGAAAAACTCACTTCATTGCCTGACAGGTGAGACACCCTCATGCCCTGTCCTACAACAGCATTAGAAAAAACATGATGTGGATGCATACTCTCTCTATGTAAGACGGCAGGTGGATAACCATCTTTTCTGTGCACCTTAGTTCTTGTAATATTGTTCTCCATAGAAACCATTACATTTAAAAAATGAACACTATCTGTGTACATATTAAGAGTAAATCGCAAGAAGGGACTACTACTATTCAATTTATGATACAATGAAGTCAAATCATGTTCATACAAATAAAAATATAATCGACAAATCATCGATAAAAAGCCACCTGCCCATCTTTCACATTCATAACATTCTGCTGTTCCCACTCTAACATCACTACATTTGCATATGAATTGGCACAGCTGGTGCCCATTGCGACACAGCTGTTTGCCAATAGTAATTTATCTGCAAATAAAAAACACATTGTGTTGTAGAACTAGTTCTACAAATAAAATCAATGTGTTGTGGGCTATAATTATCATTTCTAAGCAGAACATTCTTCACCATCCTAATACTTTCATCATTGGGAATACATGTGAATAGTGAGACTACATCCATTGTAGCAAGTAGCTCAAAAGGAAACTCAGATGCCTTAATAACAAAACTATATAAATCCTGCAAAAACTGTTGTGTATCTTTTAAAACAAAAGGATACAAATTCAAAACATTCCTCAATTGGGTGTCAAGGTATATAGACAGAGGTTCGGTCAACCACCCCCCTCCAGCAACAATGGGTCTCAGTGTGGGGAGTGTTGGATGTTTATGTACCTTCGGAAGACCATGTAGTTGTGGTACCAGTGCTTCTTTAACAGTCACGTAGCTGTTTATCTAACAATCCCATATGAAAACATTCAAGCAAAGCACTATCTATTTGTTGTTTCATGTTATACACTTCATTCAACTGAATGATAGTATAAACTGTCCGATCTGCTAGCATTTCATTCATTTTCTTCAAATAATAATCAGTGTTTAATACAATAGGACCCCTTTTGTCCAGTGGGCATATTACAATATCTGGATTTAAACGTAAACTCTGCAATGCTTTAAACTCTTCATTCGTTAAATTAAAATCATTGTGGGGTCGCCACACATCAAGTAAACTGTATACATCATTTTCACAAGCTTTAATAAAAACCTCGATATTACTAGGCAGTAATGGAACAAACTGACTAGGTTTTTTTAAAATTAGTGGGCATATTATCGTTGCTGCCCATGTATAGCAATTTCAAGGCTATATTGCGAGCAAACATCCATAACTCAATTAATAACTCACTAACATCTGTATGTGAAGTAGGTATAAAACCAAGTCCTCTTTGCAACAATGTTTGTTCATGTAAAGTCAAATCATACCTGGAAATATTCCAGACAAAGTCTCTGCAATTAGATTCCACATTTTCTTCAATGACTTATTTTGGTAAGAGGCTGGTGGTTCCTTCCGTTTCTGTCCTGAACGACGATACTCCTGCTCGAACAACTTCTTCCTGTACTGACGGAACGGCAGTGGAAGAGACGAAAAAACCTGATCAAACCTGTGTCAAATGCTTTCATTTTTACGTTGGCAACACCAGTAGGAGATTAAGATACAGGATTCGGGACCATGATTATTGCACTAGGAGAGGTGAATTGTTTAGTGCACTTGCAAAGCACACTCTACAGTTAGGAAGGGAACACACTTTTTTATTTCAAGTTTTATCTGCTATACATGCCAATGGCAGACTAGGACCCATTAGTCACAATACTGAAAGTATTGAACTAGAGTGGATCCTGAGACTTGGGGCACATAGATACATGGGGCTTAATGATTCAGTCCCTATTAAATCAGTTTTAAGGATGAAGAAACTTAAATGAAAGGAATAAACTATGTATAGCCATATAAACAATGTGTAGCCATATATCTGTGTGGATTTTTATGCTGTATGTAAGTAACTGTTGCTTTAACCTGCTTTTTACTAATTGGATTATGAATTGTGTTTTGGAGGGAATTTTATTGATTAATTGGCTGTTGGGGAGTATGTATATAAGGATGCTTTGTTTTTTATTGTAGCTATGTCTGATGAAGTGGTTTGTTTGACCGCAAAAGTGCTTACTTCTGGTTCCATTTTGCAATAAAAGATATTTTACATCAATTGCTGTCAGCGTTTACCTTTCCGGTTGGGATTTTTCATTTTGGCTTTTTTTACATGTGTATGGGTGACAGCTTTTGACATAGAGATAGTTGTTAGAGTAGATATTTTTCCTATAAATAGTAGAATCAACTAATTTTGGAAATAGAGACAACTATGTAATTACATAAATATTTGTCAAAATGGTGGGTAAATTGTAAGCATTACTAGAGCTTACACAATTAGATAACCACTCAATTAGACTATGTGTACACCTTTTGGAACTTAGTCTTGCCAATAGTTTCATCTACTTTTTGGGGTAGTACTTCAAGCAGGTGCAGGAAGTGGCAGTGGGTGCAGCTTGTGCCCTTATTTACTTCAATTTTTTGATGTACACGTGGGAGAAAAGGTACATTTTAGATTCTTCTTATTCAGTTTGTTGGAAATATTATTTTAGACACGTAGCCGATTTATTTATTATTTGGGTGGGTACAGAAGAAAGTATTTAGATATTCTTAAATACCACCACTGTATTTTTAAAATGTACCCACCAATTTGACAAATATTTATGTAATTATTTAGATGCCTCTACTTAAAAAAAGATGATGATTAAAAAAATTGAGTCTACTGTTTATAGGAAATATACCTTCTCTAAGACTATCTTCATTTCAAAAGCTGTCACCCATATACCTGTAAAAAAGTGTTTTTAAAGGTCAATTGATCAGGGCAGCCAGAATGCATTCTACCTTTGACTTGTTTTTGGTAGAATGTCACAAGAAGACCAGTATGTCCTTAGAAAGGGGATATCCACACAGTCTTCTTAACACCATACGGTCAGAGATTATCAAAGGGTGGTAGACTAAATACTTCCCCCTTCTAGCAATAGGTAAAGTGAGTAAGCCTAGGACAGTGGCCACTGAAGAAACAACTGTAAGTTTCATCAGTTCTTTGGTTATCAGATTTGATGGTTTTGCCTACAAAATTAAAAGCATAATACAAAACAATTGGAACTTGTTCAAAATAGACCACAACCTAGATAGTCTTATTGGTAACAAACCTTTATTTAAAAAACAGGAAGAACTTAAAATACTTGTTTGAGAAACCACCAAGCTTATGTACGAACAGTTTTTCAACAGGCATATGAGCTTGCAACCAGTGGCCTTTCATTTTAGAGAATACACCTGTTTGTGCAGTGACCAAAGAGTGAAATTGGTAAAGGGTAACTGTTCCACAAAAGGAATGGTATTAATTGCCATCTGCTCTAGTTGTAACAATTTTTATGTGGGAAAAACAGAAAGATGTTTTTGTAAATGCATCTATGAGCACAACTATGATGTTCTAAGAGAAATCGCAACAGTTCTCTCTACAAACACATACTGTCATTTATTAGTTAAAAATTGTCTTTGGTATTCTTGAGATTGTCATTCAAAATGAAAAGGAAGGTGATTGGAAAACTGTTCTGGAGAATAGTGAATTAATTTGGCAATTAAAGTTACTGTTAACTACTTTAAAGTCATGAGCTAGGGAACTATAAAATTTTCATTGGATATATTGTATTATGTTAAATCTTATCATGCAAAGAAGTATGTCTTTTAAGTACGTTGTATATATTTTTTATGTTTTTATCTACAACTTTTATACATTGCCCATTAGATTTTATTTATATAATTTCAAACAATTTAACTTGTAAGTTTATTTCTTTAAGAATTCCTTATTTAAAATTTTGATAATGTCACATGATGCTTTTTACTGTCACATGACACTTTTTTAATTATTTAAGTTTTCTGATGAAGTCCCAATAGATTAGAAGGGATGAAAATGCTTAACCTTTTTTGTTCGTACATTCTTGTTCATTAAAAAACATTGCTGCTGCTCTGTACGAGTGGACTGGTTGATTTCATATGGGCATTAGTTAACTGGGTCAAACACTGTGATACTATTCCATAATGCTTGACAAATTAAAAGCATTAAATGTTGGCCTGTATGTGATTCAGTGGGTAATAACATTAATTAAACAGCAGCATGTTAGGACAGGTTTGGGGGAGTGGGTGGGTAATTGCATCTCCTCTCAAGGCTTACTAGTGGTTTCCCACAGAGCTCTGTACTTTGACCATTTCTTATTGATCAGTTATTTAAAGATTTAAAAGTACTTCATTGGTTGTTAATAACCATATATGGTGGTAATTGTTGAGTGGAAAACATAATTACGTTAGTAAGGAATACAAAATTTGTCTAAGATGGTCTGTATAAAATACTCACCTGGTGTAGGAGTAGTGACCTCAACTGTATGCCACTGAATATAAAGTTATACAAATGTGTATAAAATGAATGGTCAGGTCATTAAAGATCTAGGGATAGTACCAGACAACAGTTTAAACTTTAACAAGTACATATCTACCAAAATTGGAAAACCACATTTTGTAGCTTATTTCTAAAGGAAAAGTCTACTCACTCCAGGGAGGTCATGCTTTATATTTATTCTGACCAGTTATTGAATACATTGCTATGTTCCATAACCTTACAACAAGGCATCTGAGAGAAATTGAAAAAATGTCTTACTAAAAGAATGATACAGTTGGAAAAACTGAGTTATTCAGAAAGGCTTCAGGAACTGTCATTTCATTACATTACATTATTTTTCTTATAGTTTATTTGTGGATAACTTCTGCTTGGCCAGTAATGCAAGCTTGATCTAGTTCTGTTTGCAACTATGTGCCTTGATCGTCTCCACTGAAGGAGGTAACGTGAGATCTGTGAACCTGTTACTAGAAATAAATGGTAGCATTAGGTAAAAGTGATAGCTACATTACAGCATGATTTGCAATATTATGGAATATGCTTTATATTTAATCAGTAAAAGCCATTCATTTAGTTCCTTCAAAAATAACATATGTATGTGAGAAATAAAAAAAAATATCAATCTGGGGTCACAGCAGTCAAGCTTAGCAGTACGAAGTGAGAGAAAAGCAGGCTTGTGGTATATTTAGAGAGAAAGCCAGGGAATTAATAGAAATAAGGAGATGTAAGGTATAAATAGGTATTGGTTCACAATTAGGGATACAGTTTATCATGGTGTTAAGCATCATAATCTATATTTGTGTGGCTGTTGTATCACCAGCTAAGACCAGTATTGTTTGTATGTTTTTGGGTAAAAGCACATGGATGATAACTGATAGAACTGCAGGTCAAAAGTGGGAAAATTATTAGCCCATCTTGCAAAGATAGTAGCTGCCAAAAGCTTTTATGGTCTTCTCAAGTAGACTAGTGACAGGGTCTTTCACACTTCCCTGGGCATATATCCAGATCCAGTTGTTGGCTAGGAAGTCTTTCAGAATGGTTTTGAAGGATGAAAGGGTGATACTTGCATAACTTTCATTTGTCTTTCTTCCCATCCACCTCTTCTCCATATGGAGTTTACTTCTTCTGGGCAAGCTCACGGGCGCCATTTTTAAATCCCACTCCACCTAACCTGAGTGGCTGCATGCAGTGTGCTCGCAATCTCCCTCACCGCTAATGTTTAGGAAGTGAAACCCTCCAGTGGCTGTGCCTGGTATCACCTACGGCCAGTTTCAACACCCACAACACGGGAAACAGAGCTTCAAATAAGCAAGCCAGTTTTTCCTCAGAGCTAATGTTTAGGAAGTAAACCCTCCAGTGGCTCTGCCCGGTATCACGGCCAGTTTCAACACCCACAATGCGGGAAACAGAGCTTCAAATAAGCAAGCCAATGTATGTTCTAGCTTTTTACTACTGAATTCTGAGCACCTGTTGGCCACCTCTAATTTCTTATCTGACCTGTCCCTACCCTTGCATGTCTTTTTTTTCCCTCTAATTTTATTTTACAAAGGCGCATTAAAACGTATTTCCAATTTAGCCCAGTGAAAACTTTCAGCAGCATACTAGTTTATTTGGCATACATTTTCGTTTTGTTCTCTCATATATAGCTATTTCTTAAACTTCAGGTGCGTTTTCTGCTTATTTACTTGGGTGTTTTCTTGCTTACAGGCCTTACCTTTTTTCACTTACCTAGCTGATTTTCTGCCTTGGTGATTGTTTTTCTTGATTTTCTCTGCTCTTGAGATTGGGCGCTAGTCTCTACTGCGTGTTACAATACACTCCATTGTCCAGAGGCTGCCCCCTTCCTTTCCCATCTATCCTTTTTCCTTACAGGGTTTACTTAGACTTATCTCCCTTTTCTTCCCATCCACCTCTCCTCCATATAGGTTCATAGGTTCGTAGGTTTGTACTAGGCTAATGGCCTTGGAGCTTTTATAAGCCTATCCCATAGAAGTGACCTGGCATCCTGCCGCTAGACCCTGGTTCTCAGTGCCTCTATCAAGTAGAGCCACTGGAGTGATCCCCGGGGTGAACTTTCTATTTCCCATTCACTACTTATTCTGGGCAAGCTCACGGGTGCCATTTTTAAATCCCATTCCACCTAACTTGAGTGGGCTCTATGCAGCGTGCTTGCATGTAAGGTTATTTTTTATTCATTATTGTTTACTTTGTTATCCTTTTCACTGCTGTACTTGTATATTCATGTAATAGCATTTAGCCATTCTGGACCATACCCCTGGTCAAAAGTAGATCTAATTACATCAGTGGGACACTGTGCGCAGGACTCACTGCAGTTTGCTGATGACGCCTGGGTGGTGGTCGCTACTTTTACATACTTAAATGCCTGGCTACTGATAGTATGTGTTACCAGTGAGGCATGCATTTCTAGCATCTATGATATTGACTGCCGCAATGCGTATTTCACAGCTGTGCTAATAATAGTTTGTTTAATACTGCCACTTCATTTCTAATATCTGCGTTAACTGTACACTGTGAAGTATAATTAAACGGGATACATTTGTAATATCTGTTATTTGTATGCTGAGAGGTATATCTAAGTGTTACCCCTACTCCCGTTAAAGTATATGTCAGCAAATATTTTCCACAGATAGCATTTAGGCGGCTGTTACGCATTATCTTGACTTACCAATGAAATTGTTTCTAGCATAGCCACAATTACTGTTTTTAGTTTTATGGTATCTAAAACTTTTAACTGACTGTCTCATATAATGTAACTGTTGCATTTCACATTTCAAGACTGAGTTTTGCTTAGCTGTCTTGTATATTGTAACTGTTGCTTTTAACATTGTCTAGAATGCTTTTTAGCTTGACTGTCTCATATAATGTAACTGTTTTATTCAACATTCTCTGGAATAAGGTCTTAGTTGATAAAGCCTGTGGCTTGTCTGTGCAACATAGAGTTACTTAGTTACACCTTGCCATAGTCTCATCAATATAAATTGCTTGTAGTCCTATTTTCCACGCAATAAGGCTGTAATCTATATTAAATGTTAAGATTGGTCACAACTAATAGCGGCTTGTAAATATCCAGTGTACTCTCTTACATAACTTTTAATTGATATATTGTCACCCTATTCATAATATGTATATTTCCCTCCAGTTTCCCTCACCTCTAACGTTTAGGAAGTGAAATTGTTCAGTGGCTCTACCCAGTATCTCCTACGGCCAGTTTCAACACCCACAATGCACAAAATGGAGCTTCAGATAAGCAAACCAATGTATGTTCTAGAGTTTTACTACTGAATTCTAAATACCTGTCTTAGCTGTGTTCGGAACACGCTTCCTCTGGGTGATGCTGTAAATTACTTCAACAATGTCTTTTTTACTACACTCAACAGCCTTGTCCCCATGTGAACTAAAAGAATTAAGCATAACCATGCCCAATCACTAACAAAACTTACTAAACAAATTCTCATTACCAGGGACAAAGCCTAGAATGAACGGCATAAAAATAGAACCCCACAAAATGAAATGAAATATAAGCAACTTCGTTGTTGTTGTTTGTCTTTCGGCTTTTCCCAGTTAGGGGTCGCCACAGCGGAACTCCGGTCCGCTAATGATTGGCAGCAGATTTTCACGAACGCCGAGGTGCCAGCTCGACGTCCAACCTTCAACGAAGGCACGCCCATTTACGCATGTCTTTCAAACACCCACCCAACTGAGGGGAGGACATGCAGACTCCAAACAGAAGGCACTCCCAGCACTCCAGCCGAGAATCGAACAGGAGAACCTCTTGCTGTGAGGCAACAATGCTACCGCTGCACAGTGCCAAAAAGCTAGTCATTACTGACAAGCAATATTACTTCTTCACCCAACTAGGCTCCCAAAACAACAACCCCCCCAAAATTCTGGAAATCTATTTCCTCACTCCTCTGTCCTGGTATTCAGCAAAATTTCACACCATCTCCTGAAAAAGACTCACAAGAAATTGCACAAGCCTTTAACACTCACTTCATTGAAACTATTCAGAAACTCGTCAATGATTTCTCTACTCAAACAAGCTTTACTTCAATTAGTTTAGAAAGCAGTACAGATCCCTCCTGTCTTAAGTCAAACACATACTTCCCCCCTATAAATGACAACACAGGTTATAGCCCACCCACACCAATGTTTACAACACGACCTGTGCCCACTTCTTTAGTGCATAAACTGCTAAGTAAGCTAAAACCATGCCCCCCCTCTGTTGATAGACTTCCAGCAGAATACCTAAAACTCGCTGCAGATGCTATAGCATACCCTGTCAACATTCTCAACAACCGATCCGTCTCCAAATCATACGTTCCTCAACTCTGGAAAAACTCCATTATAACAACTTTACATAAAGGTGGCAATACCAATGATCTCTCTAATTATCTATCTCTATACTCTCTTCTCTATCTAAAATCCTAGGGAAGTGTATTCATATTCAGTTGTTAAAGTGTCTCTCCAACAATAACCCACTTGCCCCCACCCAACATGGCTTTTGCCCTGCCACAGCACAACCACAGCCTTACTGTCATTCACCAATACTGTTAACAAAGCCTTAGATGCTGGTCTACTAACTTCAGTTGTTTTACTGGATTTATCTAAGGCTTTCGATAAGATATCACACCCTAGACTACTGTTGCAACTCTAATCCCTAAATTGCTCCCCATATGACTGGCTTGGTTTTCCAGCTACCTTTCAGACAGGAAAAAATCTGTCAAATGGCAAAACAAGCAATCCGAATATCTCATAAAGAAAACTGGAGTTCCCCAGGGGTCCATTCTTGGCCCACTACTATTTAACATAGATTCATAGGTTGGTACTAGGCTATCAGCCCTAGCCATAACAATTCCCTGGCTATTTCTTCCCACAATATTTACTTTCCTGGACCCCTGTCTAGCAGGGCGACTGACGTGATCCCCGGGTGAATTTCCTATCTCCCATCCAATCGTCAAGGTTCCTTTTGAAGAGGGCCAATGAGGCGCTGTGCTTGACATGTATGGGCAGTCTATTCCAGAGTCTGGGGAGTCTCTGGGTCAGGAACCTATCCCTTCAGCATGTTTTGTTCATTGTGATTACAAGGTTTAGATCCCTGGAGTGTGTGGCTCTGAGGGATTGGGATTTCTTTAAGTGTAGTATGTCCAGTAGCTCTGGGTTTGACATAGGCTTGTATGTTAAGCAGAGATTGGCTCTGAGTAGATGATATGCGATAGAGTATAGCTGGAGTGTTTTTAGACGGTCAGCATAGGGCATCTGCTTTAGGCCTGTGATTATTTTAGTGCGGTATTTCTGTGGCCTTTCCAGTTGTTGCAGATGTCTTGAGAGGTACATACCAAATGGGGTGTTGTATTCTATAATGGGTCTAAGGAGGGATGAGTACAGTGGGACAATGACCTCCTTTTTTCTGGATTAAAAGCTCTTAGTGATGAGGTGTGCCACATAGAAGGATTTCCTGACTGTTGTGGCCTTGTGGTTATCAAAGGTGAGATCACTGTCCACCTGTGTCCCTAAGTCTCTTATCACACTTTCAGTGTTTAGTGTACTGCCACCTGTGTGGTAATTCATGGGTACATGTTTTTTCCCAAAGGGGATAACTACACATTTCTTGGCATTAAGCTTGAGCCCATGGCTCTGGCACCAAGCATCTGTTTCTGTAAGGCCCTTTTGTATAATATCCACATCATTTGGGGATTCAATAATGGCTCCCAGTTTGCAGTCATCTGCAAACTTTGTTAGCCAGAGCCCCTTAGTGTTGGCCCGTACTTCAGAGAAGTAGATGCCAAACAAGAGCGGTCCTAGGACTGAACCCTGAGGTACTCCACTTGTCACTTGTCTGGAGCTGGATTTGAAGTCGGCTACTTTTACAGTGTGGGTTCTGTCAGTAAGCCAATTGGCAACCCATCGAGTGACATAGGGATTAATGCCCAGCTTTGTAAGTTTATCTAGGATTCCAGAGTGGGGAATGGTGTCAAAGGCCTTGGCGAGGTCCAGATAGCCTGTGTGGACCGCCTTACCCTCGTCCACAGCTCTGGTGACTGATTCAAAGAAGTCAATCAGGTTCAAGAGACAAGATCGAATGAACCCAAACTGGGTGAGGTCCAGTTTTTGAAGGTTGCTAATGTCTTTGTTTATAAGTTCCATGATAATGCGTTCCATGGCCTTGCAGATCAGGCTTGTCAGACTGATGGGGTGGTAATTCCCAGGATCCGGTTGATCCCCCCCCCCCCTTGTGGAGTGGGATAACTGTAGCTGTGTGCCACTCATTGGGGACGAAGCCTGAGGTGAGGCTGTGATTAAACATGACACTTAGGTGAGGTGCCAGTTCATTTTATAGTTCATTTAGTACACAGCCCGGGATGTCGTCTGGTCCCATGGATGCTGTATTCTTAGCTTTGGAGAGTGCGTTTTTTTACCTGTGTGGCTGTGATTACCGGAATTTGGCAATCTTTTGGCATTGAGATGGGCCCTTTAGGGGGTGAGAGGGGGGTGAAGTTGGCACTGAATCGATCTGCCAGGATATTGGCAATATCCTTGGGATCAGTATATTTAATGCCATTCTGTTGTAGCTCAGAGCAGATCTGAGCATTACCATTTAGATTCTTGACATAGCTATAGAATGCCTTGTGGTTGTTTTTGGAATCTTTGGCAATTTTATTTTCGTGACTAGCTTTGGAGGATTTTATGAGGGATCTCAGCTTCTTACTGAAGGTGGTAAGGGAGATTTTTGCACTCTGGGATTTTCCTCTTTTCTGCAACATTTTCTTCTATTAGTTGTAAAGTTTGTTTATGGTAGGGGACCAGCAGATTGGCTTCGTTAATAACCTACATAAAGCATCCCATCTTAGTACTCTCATCCTATACTCTGACGATTCAACAATAATCACCTCTGCTAACAACCTGCCAGATCTTCAGCATCGAACACAGAAAGTCTTTACATCTATTAAATCCTGGCTAAATCATGCTCAACTTCTACTTAATCCAAAAAAATCAAAACTCTTAATATTTTCATCAAAACCTCTAACTCACGATTTTCTTTCAAAACAGTACTGTAATTGAGCTTTGAGCCGCAGTGGTGCAGCGGTAGCGTTGTTGCCTCACAGCAAGAGGTTGTCCCATTTGATTCTCGGCTGGAGCGCCTTCTGTGTGGAGTCTGCATGTCCTCCCCGTGGTCGAGTGGTGTTCGAAAGACATGTGTGAATGGGTGTGCCTTCGTTGAAGGTTGGGCGTCGAGCTGGCACCTCGGCACCGTATCTACTGCCAATCATTACCAGACCGGAGTTCCGCTGTGGTGACCCCTAACCGGGAAAAGCCGAAAGAAGAAAAACTGTAATTGAGCTTTGAAAATCATATTCACAATACAGTCAAGAAGACCCATTTTAAACTTGGTAAGCTCTATAAGCACAGACCTTTTATTGATATGCCCACCAAAATAAAATTGGCTAACAGTCTACTCCTCCCTACTCTCCTTTCTGGTAGCCTCATTTTTACTAACCTACATGCAGCTCTCAAAAACAAATTACAGTCATGCTACCACAAAATAGCAAAATTTGCCACTAATATGCCAACGTGAACACTGCAAAGCCTTAAAATGTTAAAACCGACTTAAATTCTCCCACTATCTACAATACTTCCAGCTAACATTCAACCACAAACTACTGTATAACTCTAATTATTGCCCTTCTCTTCAGACCATGCTACAAACATACACCCCAACACTACATCTTGGGTGTTCAAGTAAACAGCTCATAAGCATATCAAAACCCAACAAACATGCAGGACAAAGCCTTTTATTCCTTCTCCATTACCAAACTTTGGAATGCTGTACCCTGTTCTATTACTGAAATAGATCCTATCAGAGCTTTCAAAACTGCACTAAAGTCCTCTTACCTCAATAATGAACTATGTTCCTGCAACAAATGGTCTAAACCACCATGACTAGATTACTTTCACTGGAAACTACTTAACAGTATTCCTTAATTATTCACCCTCCAATTTTTACTCTTCCTTTTTTGCTTATACACTTATTCCATTACAGGCTATCTGGACTACTTTGGTAGCTTTGTAGAATAATGCTATTCTTGTGATTAACTGTATGACAAAAAAAAAACACTGGATATATTCTGTATATACCTTCTATAATGTTATTCTGTATTGTATAGTTGCTGATATGATGTTATACCATTTCTTTGTAACTGTACTTTGGATCTTAGGTAGTTATTCTGCATTGTTTCCTTGTAACTGTATTTCAGCTTCCTTTATACTCTGTATATACTTGCTGATATTATGTTATACCATTTCTTTGAAAGTGTACTCGGAGCTTTTCTCCCTGGGCCTCCACTGAAAATGAGTCTCTGATCCAGTGGACTTTCCCGGTTACCAAATATCAACTTCACCACGAGGGTGAGCAAGGTAAGTCTGGTTTCATGCTGTTTCCTAATAACCATACAAATGATAAACTCACTGAAAATTGGTGATATCTTGCACCCAAATAGTCCTTGGTCTTGTTTGAAAACTTGGGACAGGGGAGTTGTGTTTGTGCTTCATAGCATGGAAGTCAGGTAGTCTTTTGAAAATGTGAGACACTCATGAGGCATCCCATCATTAGAATGTTAGGTCTGAAGCCCACTCCAGCCCTGGCACAGGCCTGTGCCCACACCATGCTGCATTTGAGTTTAACGATGGTCTTTCACTTGGTCTACATCCTCTAACATTATACACGAGCCTGTCATACACTGACTTTTGTGTGAATGTACACTGATGGGCAGTTGGAGCTATAGACCTCCTTGACTATCCCTAAGATGCTTTAAGTATTTATAGAATTTGAAGGCCATTTTCTCTAAGACACACAAAGGTAATGAGATCCACTTCCCTTGTATGCAACTCCTCACTTGCTAATGCTGTTAAGCTTATGAGGAGGAATTAGGACTGACTTATTGCCCTTTTCTGCTCCCTTAGAAGAGCTTAGCCAAATGTATGAGGAAGAATCTTGAGGTTACTGTAGGCTTGATCCCCTCCTTTATTACTAATGTGCACAATATTATGTCCTCTTTCATCATGTGTGGTAACTGATGTGCATTCTTAACAAGCCCAAAATACATACCTATCAAACTGGTTTAAATTCCCCACTGTTTAACCAAGACATTGTACTTGGCTTCAAATTTAAATACAGAAGTCATGTATAGCATCTTTGTTTGCTGTGCATCAAAATACATCTGTAAGTCAGGATAATTTAAACCTCTTATTTCCTCAGAAAGAATAATCTTTTCCCATGACACCTTCATTTTACCAACACCCCATACAAAGTCTTATATTTTAGATTTCAGAAAGAAATTGTTAGAAAACATACACTAGCAAAGGTCGAAAAAAAAACGCAGTGCCCCTGAACTCTGATCAAGTTTCAACCCAAGCATTTTCTACTTAAGTAAATTACCTTTAATCTCTTTTTTTCTTTTTTTCTTTTTTTTTTTTTAAGTCTCCATGTTTTTTGACAACTTCTTTCGGCTTTTCCCGGTTAAGGGTCGCCACAGCGGATCATTGGTCCGCTTATGATTGGCAGTGGATTTTTATGGTGTCAAGTTGCCAACCCAGCACCCAACCTTCAAAGAAGGCACACACTCATCCACTTATCTGCATGCCTTTAAAGTTCACTCAACCACAGGGAGAACATGCAGACTCCGCACAGAAGGCACTTCAGCTGAGAATCGAAATGGAGAACCTCTTGCTGTGAGGCGACAATGCTAACCGCTGCACCACAGCGGCCACAAGATATGTTTTTTGACAACTGATTGTTCTAAAGTATTACCAGGAGCTGAATGTAGTCTGCTTGCCACAAATTTGGATAAGCATGTTTCATTGTTGTGGCCAAAATTTATTCTCCCCACCCTTGTTTTCATCTTGTGAATCTTGTATCATGAAATTTGCCAAACTTGTCCAGCCTGTGAAACAACACTTCAATATTTGTTTCTGGGTTAGTCATATAAGTCAATGTATCATATGCAGACAATGAAATCTTTCATTTTTCTTGGTCAGCTATATACCCCTCCAGTCTGACTTCCATATCATGTTTGTCAAAGACTCTAAATGCAAAGCAAGCAGAAGTAGCAGAAGGGGATACCTGTGCCTTGTTCTGTTTCATGATACAAAGGGCCAATACATACCTGAATGAATCATGACTGTCTCTAGATTCCTCATAAGTTACATTCATTAGGTCAGTGAACTGATCTGAAAAGCAAAACGCCTTGAGAATGAGTGTCGGTTAAATCCAATCCGCTCTGTCAAATGCCTTTTCCATGTCTAAACTTCATATTAGTGATAAGCTCCTCTGATACTGTGCTGTTTTCATCAATATCTTGATTTTCGTGTATTATCAAAAGTCTGTATAATTGCTTATGTAATAAGTGATGGTTTAATGAAGATGTTGTTTAAAAAAGCAGGAATTGAATAAGTTATGCAATATTGCTTAGGTTATATGATATATAGCAATATATGTGACGTATAATGTTTGATGTGTTAATATAGTTTGATTACTTTTACTTGAATTTGTCTGTCACAAGTGATAATCAGGTAAAGGTGTTTGAAAAAAGTCTGCCTTCCTCCCACAAGCCCAACTTGATCATTGTCTAGCAACTGAGGTATATATTTTATAATCTTTTAAATAGTACTGCCATAAACAATGTGTAGTTGTGATTTAGCACTGTCAATAGACCTGTAAGAGGATGGCAAAGTTAAGTCTGTCCCTTCTTTTGGCATTTGCAGTACAGTTGCCTCTTTCTTTGAAGCAGGAACTGCCTCAGTTTATAATACCACTTTGAAGAGTTGTACTAATTATTGTCCTTATCAGTAACCCCAAATTCAGTTTGCAGTCCATCACATATTTAGTCTTTCCTCTTGTATATCCTTTTAAAGCCTCATCTAACTGCTTATGAGTAACATATGCTGTCATAACTTCTTCCTCCCTTACTGCTAGCCGAGGTTATTCCAGGTTTCTGAAACGACTGCTGACTTATACCCTACCTAGTTCCTTTCCTCACTTCCATGCCTTTGATATAATACTTTATTATACTTTCAAAAACATTCTGCTGTCATCACTGGCTGTCTGCTGTAACATGTCCCATCTTCTTTCTTTAAACCTGCAATACTTGTTTGCATGTTTTGTTGCCCAAGTCTCATTGCCGACTGTTTTTGGTAGTCAGAAGCATTATACAAATGGCTGTCATTCACTGACTGATCTAAATGTTGGTATTTCTTTGCCAATAGTTTATCATCTTCTTCAGTAACCTTGTCCATCTCTGTAACTGTTTCATTTCCTTTATAGCCCCTGGTCCATAAAAACGTCATTTATCTTTGCAGGTCAAGTCTTGATTCTGACATAATCTGAGGGATGCATTGTCTAGTTTTCCTCTAAAATTGAATTTTAAACTGATCCCACCCCATAGCCAAACTCTGTTTGTTGTGTTGTAATTTATTAGTATTACTTCTTAATATTTCTTTGCACCATCCAGAAAAGTATTTTGCTTCAGCAAATATGTAGGGGATCTGCGATATTCTTTCTAACAAAGAAGAAATTTGTGCACATGACTGTACTTGAAGGAAGAATGATTTAATATTGCTGTTGTATGCAGTATTATTTCCTTAAGTGCATGTTAATTTTATCTACTACTGACCTTGATTTAATCTGTAAGTTTAGTAGTTAATATGACTCTAATATATGAAATCGAGGTAAGACCCACTGCATTCATTTATGTTCTTGTACATGTTCCCATCCATGGTACATGACGGACGTTAGGTCCTTAGGCCCTCCTTTTGCTCACCAGTTGTCACATTCCAGTCTCTGTATATACTGCAGAACACTCTTGAAAGGCTGTCCTTTCCCTTGTCATTATATTAAAGTCTGACTTATCTATCCCTGGGGGTAAATGTTCACTTTAAATCATAATGCCCATTGCTTGTTTTTACTCTTTGATTCCCACATTTGCATCTAACAAAATGCCCTGTGTTTGCATGGGACACACTCTTGAATTCAGTAGGACCACTCCTCTTTTTCTTGCCTTGACACATGAGGGAAGTACTTCACATAACTACTACCCCCTTTATTAATGCACTGTGTTCCTAATCATATTCATTTGTTTCTTCCAGTGTAACTGTCCAAGGCTGTAATCTATTAATAAGTAAAGCCTTTCATTTTTTTGAGTGGGCAAGTTAACCCATCAGCATTCCTTATTACAAAAGTTATCTCTTATCCTTGACAAAGTATTTGTTTTTTATACTTTCATTTATATTAATATTGGCTCCCGCTACCATTTTTAAAATTTCCATTTCCTCGTTTTAAACTCAAGAAATCCAGTTTAAATTATTTAGGCCCAGACAAATCCATCTACTCTATCAAACATAATACAAGCCTATTTACAGCAAAGTTCAATTGAATAGCCATAATTTAAAAATAAATAAATAAATAAACCAAACCCTCAAAAGACAATCCTACCTATTTCAGTATTAAGTAATAACCAAAACTTTTTAAGTGCTTCCTTAACTTCCCCATTGCTCTCAGTTTAGACCTTTTGAAATAATTTGAAATTGTTTCATAATGTTCACAATAGAACATAATTTTTCCTTCTCTGTCCAGACAAGCTTTGCCTAATCAAGTAGTATTTTAATTTCTGAATGGCTTGTGAAAATAACTTCCCACTTTTCATTTGCTAAATAAGATCACTTTTCTATGTCAAACCAGGGGATTTATTTCCTTATCTTTATTTCTTTCACAATTTAGTCCATTTTCCTCATCATTTTATTATTTGAAATGTCTGTGAGAAGTGTTCACACTGCCTTTGAATCTTAAGCCTTGATCTCATTGCTGTTTAAAGCTATGCAAGTATGTATTTTAACAACCATTTGCTCCTACCAATTTTCGTAAAGATTAAGTATAGCCACTTACAATTTAACAAAATTAAGTATTAGGTTTGGCATAGTGGTTAAGGTGCTTGCCTTACAAGCAAAAGGTGCAGGGTTTGATTCTCAAATGGGATAATTGGCTAGGCTTAAAATGTCTCACAAGGGCAGTTAGCTTAGTAGTAATCTATGAACCTATGAACAAGTAAACCGCAAAAAAAAAAAAAAATAAATAATATCTGTTATTATAGATGACCATTTTACATTTGACTACCACATATCACTCATGCTTAAAAAAAAGTATCAAAAAATAAGTACATTGTGTACAGAGTAAAAACCTATCTCACTATTGTAGCCAGCCCAGAAGGTGTACACCCTCTACTTTTTTCCTGCCATGTCTCCTCTGTCCTACCCCAATCTTTACTAACTTTCAAGTCTCACAACTGTCCTAGCTTGAGCAATATTATAATAAAATAGACAAATTTGCAGTAAAACTGTAGCGATCAGAGAATTAAACTGGTTAGAATTACCATATCACCTGTCTGTCAGTTTACTCCAATATATGTAGACTTATGTATAAGCCAGAAAACTGGCTAATCCTTAACAAGTTAATGCATCATTACTCCCCCAGTGCATGCTCTAGAGAAAAATCAGTAATCACTAGTAGCTACAAATATTCTAGTACTGTAAGTGGCACTGTATGTTCAAATGGTGCAGCTAAACTATGGGACTACATCCCACTACCGCTGACATCCATTCAGAATACAAATTCATTTAAAACAGAACTAAAACTTCACCTATCAAATCAATGAATCTTCTCCTGTACATCTCTAGGATAAATGCCAGTGTTATCTTCAGCCTGCCATATTGTTAAACGATTTCTCTTCATTCAGAATCCTGTGTCTCTCTTCACAAATACGTGAATAGTTTTACTAGCATCTCCCAACTATGTACATTGATTTTTTTCATAGCACTAGTCCATTAGGGCAAAGAAAAAACAAGTGGTACTGAACTGTTTTCTATTTTGCGTATGCCTCTCTTTGTGTGGAGGGCAGTGAGCAAATGTGAAGGGACTCCCATTTGATCAGTGACAGTGGCTTAGTGGGGTTACTTTCATTTTTCTTCTGTTTACTGGGTTTGTCCATCTGGTTTTAGTATTAAAAAAACACTTTTCAGTGGGGAGAAAAGCTCCAGTACAAACATTTTTAAACAGATATTCAGTAGTATGCGTGAACAGAGAGCTCTTTGAAATGTGTACCTTTAACTCCCAGTGGGTGAGGCTTCAGTCTTTAAAAAATGAAGTTATCACCTTACAGTTCTACCATATACTAACTGACAGAGGTCATATATCAATACAGTTGTGTTTGCCATCATGTATGCTTCAAGATAAAATATTCTGATATCTTGTATGTAGCATGGAATTATTAATGCAAATATGAACAGGCAATATTTGACGCCTAGAGGCGCAGTAGGAGGTAACTGCAGAAACGCCTGGAGACGTCATTCGGCTGTAATGATGATATGTGGCCTGTAGTGCATCTTACAAATCTGTGAAAATCTTAAATCCACCAGGAAAGTACACTCTAAACTGCGGGATAAAACATCCGAAATCATTGCTTTTTTTAATCAACATTCCCTCAGAGCATAGCTGGCCTTAGGCATAGGCCAACTAGGCAGCTCCTAGGGCGCTAGTCTAGCAGGGGCACTTTTTCAGTATTTATTTGATGTAGGTAGCCAGGATGGGGGCACCAGGTGGTGTGGTGGGGGGGCACCGTGGAACCCTTTTGCCTAGGGCACCAGTTGACTTAAGGCCGCTCCTGCCTCAGAGACACCAAAAACTGCACCCTTTGTAGTTTCTTAAATGACCTACAGTCATTATTAAAATGCACTTATTTGTCACCAATTCTACACATATTCTCTGGATTCCAAACCAGATATACAGGCTGATCCTTTACTTGTTACATTTCATATTTCATCCACACATTTCACAGCACAAAATGTCCATGTGCTCTCTCAGTTTTAGTTTGTGGAGCATGTAAACCCATCAAGCTCTCTAGTTCGTGTTGCACAAATGTCATAGAGTTGTGTCCTTCATCCTTTTCCAGAACCCCAGTGATACATATATTTTTATAACATGCCTCATCTTTAAAGCCCTTTTGCATTTCTGTTGACTCCTGTCCCTCGGAAGCTTGTCTTTTAAATCCTGCTTCTCATTTGCAGTGACTTTGTGGCATCTGCATATTAGCTCGATTAGCTGCTAATATCTACCAGCTCGTCTTCTTGCTCTTTAGTTTCTGCTGTCCTCATGTTCCATATTTCACTTTTAAACTTCTCTATCAGTTTTAACCCATGGCTCATCAGTTTTACTTTCACTTTAAACATTTTCAGCTGGGCAACTGATCTTTGTTTGCTAGGTTATCCATCTTCCCGAAGATCAATTGTTTCTTTCATTGTCTCTCTCTTCTACTTTTTCAGCAGTTTTCTTAACATTTGGTACATCACTCTATTCTTTAAAAGTAAATACCGCTGCTTTTACAGTATTTCTGTATCACTTGTGGGGTGATTAGGGAACATATGTACTCATATTTGATGTATCATGATGCTTTTGGCCAGGCTGTAATCTTAGATGTGTAAGTGCAAAGCCTGACATAGTTGAGAATGTTCTCCTTTAAGAAGGAGCTCAACAACATAATGGTAGATGTCCATGTTCTGGGTGATATTCTCTTCAGGCTTTAAAAAATTTAAGTAATGTGGGCATAAACTTCCCTTGTCTGATTCACACAATTTATGCATTTATTGCTTAGGCCATGGTCATTTAAAAATTGACTGTGACATCTGCAAGTCATTTAACCCTTGAGCTGTTGCAGATCACAAAAATAAGTTAATTCTGAAAGGTCTGTTCCCTACTACCTTCTCAGAGTCACTATCCAGGGCTCAGTCCCTTAAACAGATCAAAAAGAGCACAGGAAAAGGCTGTTGGATCCACTGGGTCTTCTATTCCATCCTCCGATCTGACCATAGAACCTGCTCGAAAAATGTCTAAAAAGTCAGACCTGAAGTCTAAATATTTGGATCAGTCAGCATTGAATTTCCGATCTACTTCCTCGGATCCTGTAGGATCAGATCCGAAGCACTTATCCCAAACAAGGTATGCAACATCCTTGAATCCTATACCTTCCAGGACCATCTGTGTCAGATCCAAAGATTATGGTATCTTTGACTCTGATACATTCTTTTAGCGTGTCTGAGCCAAAGTGCTGTTGTCGGGTCTGAGGTGTTAGAGTCAACTTCAGAGTTGTCAGAGCAATCTCTGCCCCTCAGAGCCTCAGCATTGGACAGCTCAATTCCAGCTTCTGCCTTGGGTAGACTGCCTTCAGGTCAGAGAGAGCTGATGGTCCAGAACCATGTCTTATTGGCTCCATCAGCCTCCTTCTCCCCAGAATGCTCTGCCTTTGAGGTTGCAGCGAGAGCGTTCTCTACTTCTAGATGACCGACTGTTCCACCCCCTCCCTCGGACCTCCCTTCTGGATCACATATGTCTCTGTGCCTTGACCCTCTTTGTTGTACTCCACAAGGACAGCCGACCCAAAGTCACCAGGCTACCCAGCAGAGTATTCTTATTTCTTCCAATGCTTCTCCATAACATCCCAACGAAGAAATCCTTAGGCAAAGAAAGTGCAAGAGGAGGCACTTGGACTCTTCTCAAAAGTCACCTGATGACTTCTCCTTTGGAGACATTCTAGAGATCCTCAAACAAAGCGATGGTTGGTCTACCGATAACCCTTCTGAAGAGGAATCGGTATTTCTGGAAGCCTTTGGGTCTGGCCCATCTACCTCCTGGGTGACTCTGCCTGCTGACTAGCTCATTGATTTGATCTCTAGGTGGGCGTGGGAGTAACCCGATGCTGTTGAGCTGATCCCCAAGAGATCAGACAGGATACTGGCACCACTGAAAAGGAAGAGTGTTTTGGAGCAAAGGAGTACCAGTAAATGTCATTGCCGTGGCAGAGGCCACAAAGAAAGAACTTGCGGAACAGAGTTCACCTGTTCATCCCCCTAACAGAGAGTCCAGGGGGGTTGGACAGATTTGGGAAGTGTATATACAGTATGCTTCAGCTACCATTGTTCTCAGGTCACATAGTTATGTGGCACAATTCACCAGATTGCAGAGGGACTTGATTAAGGAACTCTCCAAATCCCTTTCTGGGACCATTACTTCAGATGGCTATGCTACAGTCGATCATGAATTCATCCACTAGGCTCATTTCATATGCAGCTGAAGGTACCTCAAGGGCATCAGGTTCAGACATTTCTGTAGGAGGCATGCCTAGATGTGCTTGTCTGATTTTGCAGAGCCCTTCAAGTCCTCATTCGTCAATGCTGCTTTTGAGAGCAGGTCATTGTTTGGCCCTAAAAGTAAACACACTTTCCAGGTGGGAGCAAGATGGAAAGACCCTTTCTGCAGTGGCCGTATGTTTTTCAGTCCCTCAAAGAACCTTCTCCAGGAATCAATGATGTGGTTGAAAGACATGTTTCAGAAAGTCCCAGGGTCCTTCCAAAGATCCACGTGGATATAGTGTCCCCAGGGGCAGAGGGGGAACTTAAAAAGAAGACGCCACCCACACAGCCAAGAAGGCCTGCAGAACCAGGGGTCCAGAGACTCTTTTTCTGATGGACCTTGTTGGTGTTCCTGAAAGGAGGCCCAATTTTTCATCTCTGGAGGCAGTCAAAGTCATCTATTCCTGCACCAAGGAGCTGGTTTAGATATTACAAAAGGTACATGGGTGCAGAGGATTATTTCCAGAGGTTATACAATTCCCTTTTTTCTACTACCTACCTTAACAGTAAGCAAAACACCATCAGAGGACAGCAGTAGGTCTAGAAATAAAAAAGCTGCTAGAAAAGAGTAATTCAAGAGGTCCTTCCAGACCAGAAAGAATCCAGAACTTACTCAAGATTCTTTTTAGTACCAAAGAAAACGGGACTGGAGACCAGTTTTGGATCTCGGCAATATGAACAAATTGTTTCAGTATACAAAGTTCCAGATGGTCACAGTTCATTCCATTCTGCCTTTCCTGCACAAGGATGACTGCATGTGCTCAATTGATCTATAGGATGCATACTATCATATAAAAATAAGCAGGTGATTCAGAAAGTATCTATGCTTTTGGCTGGGAGCTGGTCATTGCCATTTCAGAGCACTGCCCTTTGGGTTCGCCACAGCCCCCAGGTTGTTCACTATATGCATGACAGTAGTAGCAGCTCACTTGAGACTGCAGCGATTCCAGTTGTTTCTGTATTTGGGCGACTGGCTCATAACTACTGTGACCAGGCATCATCTGTTAAAAGTGCAAGACCAGGTACTCCAAATTTGCTCTCTTCTAGGGATTACCATCAATCACAACAAATCTCAGCTAGAACCAACTCAAACACCAGAGTTCGTAGGGGGCTTGTTCAATACAGTATCAGTAAAGCCTCCCTTCTTTTACCAAGAGTTCAAACTATTCGATTTCAAGACAAAAAGATAATTCAGAATACTTCTCTGTCAACTGATTGATTCTACAAGCCTTGGAGTCAATGTCAGCTGCAATAGATCTGGTACCGTTAGCAAGATATCATGGACTCTAGCAACTCAGTGGTCTATTCTACACCAACCTATGTCCAAACAGATCAGGATAAATCAGGCATGCAAAAAGTACTATTGTGGTAGATGCACTCAGATCAGATATTACAAGGCCGTCCCTTTATTCTTCCCCAGCCCAAAGCCATAGTGACCACGGACACTTCCCAGATAGGGTGGGAGGAGTGCCTCTTGGGAAAGACAGTCCAAGGCACATGGTCCCCTGAAGAGGCCAACATGCATATCAATGTCTTGAAAATGAGAGCAGTTTACCTAGCATTGTAGGCTTTCTAGACTCTCTCTCTCTTCCAGAAGTATTGTGATTCAGACAGACAGTATGTCAGTGGTATGGTACTTCTACAAACAAGGAGAGACCAGATATTACCCCTTGTGTTGAGCAGCTCTGAGTGTGTGGCAATGGGCAATATCATCCAACTGATTTCTGATAGCAATGCACATTCCAGGGAAATCCAGTGTGATAGCAGACAAGTTGAGCAGGTCCATTTGTTACCACAAGTGGTGTCTCAACATGAGAGTTTCAGAAAAGATATTCCACTAGTGGGGCCAACCCTGCTGTGACCTCTTTGGAAAGCCCCTCAACAACAAGTACAGCAGGTTCTTTGCCCTGATCCCCCATTGGGTGAATAACCGAGAATTGCTGTCCGCCACAATTGGCCCCCGCTGTCTTCTCTGAGCATATCCCCACCGCAGTCTTCTCTGAGCATATCCCCAACCGCCTTAATCACCAAATTTCTCTAGAAACCATCTCGATTGAAGAGCAAAGTCATCCTCATTGTCCCTTAATGGCCTCATCAGATTTGGTTCCCCTTTATTTGGCCTCATCTAGTTCACCTTCCATGGATTCTAGATCCAATTCCATACACGACAGACATGATTCACCTGGATATTTCAGACCTAAAGCTGACTGCCTGATTTCTCCACTTCCATTGATAGCCAGGCAACCTAGACTATCCCCCCGTGTCCATCACATACTTTTATCTTCCTATAAAGCTTTCACTAGAAAGATTTACAGAGGTAAATGGAAAATATTTTTTTTTTGTGCAGCAAAAAGACATTGACCTTTTTTCAGCACCAATACATAAACTTCTTGAGTTCCCCACTTCAGTCTTTAGTGAAGGTTCTAGTTCATCAACTGTTAAAGTTCAACTAGCTGCCATTTCTGATTTTCATGTAGGAATTGACAATTCTGCCATAGCCTCCTCAAAACTTTGTAAGGCCTTTATAAGGGGTACTCTTCTTCTGAGACTACCTTTTAAAGATCCATCTCCACCATGAGATTTTAATTCAGTGTTACAGGCTTTGCCTCAGTCTCCCTTTAAACTAGCAGCAAAATGTGAACTAAAGTTTTTAACCTGCAAGGCTATCTTCTTGGTAGCTCTAACCTGTGCTCCAAGACTTTCTGAACTTCAAGCTTTGTCTTCTAAGCTCTGTTCTTGATTTTAAGGTGGTATTCACTAGTGACTACAGGGTGAATTGGTGAACTCTTTCTTATGTATTTATTGTGTTAAATCACAATGTGCATCAGACATGGAAGTGAACATCCTAGAGTGCCAGATTTTGTTAATTCAGTTGTGGCGTTTTTGTTGAAATCATGCCAAATTCTGATTTATTTAAAATAATATCCAACCTAGGGCACATCAGAGAGGGATAGCCAAGTTATCAACTGATTTAGTAAGAATGTGCCTTTTATAGCAACTTATTTTGACCACTGTAGTTTGCTTTTCCAACATGTACCTCTTCACCCCATCCCCACCTTTTTTTTATTCAACCGGACTGATTCCTTTCTGCCCACCTTGTAATTGTTTTCAAGCCACATTGAAGGCCGACTCCCTCATCATTACCCATCACTTTAGCCTTGGTGTCCTTGACAGTTGAGCCTAAACGTTTCACTACAAGGTGCTGTCTGACATGCATACCAGACTAGACCGGTTGCAGCAGCAAACCATATAAACTGTACTACTCACTGGCTGTGTCTGGTACTTTCTCTGTAGCTGCTGCTATCATTTTATCAGCTAGCTGATACCTTCTTCATTTTGTTAGTGTCGGTACCACAGTCATGCTGTGTCATTTTCCTGCCAACCTTGTGTGAAACCCATTGCCATTGACCTTACTGAAATCTAGTTGTGCTATAGCATCTTGCAATCACCAAGTTATAGAACTGGATCAGGCAGGCTAGACTAACAAAAACCTCTCTGTGAACCCATGTTGTTGCCTGTCAGCTAGACATTTTGTATTCAGAAACTTTTGTAGTCTAATCCATGAAAAATATTTGCTGTAGGGTGTATAATGTTGGTTGCAAATAAAACACATTCTTAGAAAAATGTCATACTTCTGTCATAATTTAATAACAGAAATGTTTCTATGAAAGTAATATGTAATTTATTGTTTTCAGAAACAATGTTCATTTTTGTAATTTTCAGATATACACAGACTTTGATGAAATCAGACAGGAAATAGAAAATGAAACAGAAAGGATATCAGGAAATAATAAAGTAAGTAATTCAAACTGATTTGCTTTGATTCATTTCTTGTAAATGGTTTCTTAATTAATGACAAACAAAACAGCACTAGAATTACCCATTCTAAAGACTTAAACCTTGCCTGCGTTATAAATAGGACCTGCTGGAGAGACAGGTATGTATCTCAGAGACTACCCCTTCTCGGGAACAGGCTCCCCATCCATGTGAAGCAGAGTTCTTCCCTAACCCAATTCAAGTGTAACTTGGACAGTTGGACAGGGAGCAGCAAATTCATCCCTGGCGTTGGCACCTATGTCTCTAATGGACACAGGCATGCTGTAAATGGTTCATCTTCCAGACTCATGTTTGTAAATGTTTCATCTCCCAAACCCCTGCTTACACTTATCAGGGTACCAGAACTTATCAGAGATTTGGGATGCATGGTTAGGCTTAAAAAGGCCCTTGTAGCCATTAGCCTAGTAAACACATATGAACCTAAAAAAGAGCAACAAAAAATCCCACCACACCTTCTTGTCTTTGCTTTGTACAGCCTAGCCTGCTAAGTCTGTGTACTTTGGAAATCTCATCTTCAGTTTGTGTTTTGTTCATAGGTTCAGAGGGTGTGTACTAGAACCTGTGAACAAAACACATTTTCTGAAACATCTGACTTGCATGTATAGAACTGTACATAACTATAGATGTATAGGTAACACTTGTGTTTTGCAGTTGTCCACGTTGTTGTGTATTTTCATCTTAGACTTCTGTAATTGTAATATCAGATCTGGTTTGAGGAGGTCATCCTTGACAACAGTATAACTAAGGTCAGTAGGCATTAGGCAGCTTTGTATGTGAAATGATCCCAAGCTGTTTCCTTTTCCCCAGTGTGCAGAGAGGTTTCTTCCTCTCTAGATGTATTTTGCTGCATGCAGAGATAGCATCAGAGCAGTGGCCCCAGGCTACTTTCATCATGAGTTGCTTATGCTGTGACAAAAAAAATGAAATTTATTCTTAAAATCAGTGTAGCCTTACTTGTTTTCTTTGTTCCTTGAACCCCAGTCAAGCTTTAGGTCAGACCATTTCTTGTTTCTTCTTCCAACAGTTTAAAATGTATTCACTGCCCTTTCCTCAGCCTTAACACTTTTATTGCCTTGCCATGCCAGTTGTTCTTCCTGCTAGTATTTTATTGTTAGAAAGTTTTTCTTGCTTGGAGTAACAATTGTGTTTGTTTGGCTGTATGCAGAGGATAATCACCAGAAGCCACAGTATTCTCTTTGATTCCCTTCCACAGAAGAGAAACAGAATTCCCAACATTCCATCCAGTCAGATGGAATTGTTAGCAGCAGAGGTAGCAAAGCTGCTAGAAAAGAGAGTCATCCAGGAGGTCCCACCGGACCTGCAAGGATCCAGAGTTATTCAAGGTTCTTTTTGGTTCCGAAAAAAAACAGAGGACTTCAGGCTCATTCTGTATCTAGGTTATCTCAACCAGTTTGTAAAACAGAAGCAGTTCTGGATGGCCATATTTCAGTACTTTCTACCTCTTCTAAGGAAGGATTACTGCATGCGCTCGATAGATCTCCTGGATGCATACTATCATATCAAGATAGCAAAATAGTCCTGGAGATTTCTACATTTCCTTCTGGGAGCCAACCATTTTCAATTCAGAACACTGCCCTTTAGCCTCACCACAGCCCCCAGGATGTTAACCAAATGCATGACAATTGTGGCAGCGTATCTAATGCTGTAAGGGTTCCAGGTGTTCCCCTAGTTGGATGACTGGCTCCTCCCACATCAACCAGGGATCTGCTAATTCAATTCAGGGACTTCTTGCTTCATGCTGCTCCATGTTTACAGATTACCATCAATCTTGTCAAGAGTCAGTTGGCATCAGTACAGATGGTAGAGTTCATAAAATGCCACCTGGACTCAACTACTCAAAATAGCCAGACTCCCACAATACAGAATCCTATTTCTGCATCATTTGGCTTCTGATGTCCTTCATGATCCCAATCCACAAGCAAGACTTATTCTTTGGCTATTGGGCTGAGTGGCTGCTTCAGTCACACTAGTACTTCAGGTGAGATTTCACAGTGGACACTTTCAGTTCAGTGGTCCTTAAAGATTCACTCCATTCATGCACCAGTACATCTCAGATCAGTATCCAGAAAGCACAGCAGTTGGTTGATTTCACCCATAGTGTAATGGGGCTGACCATTCTCTCAGCTACTCCTAGTGGCTACCATAATCATGGACATTTTTCCTGCGGTTGGGGTGGAGACATTTCGAAATAAAGATGGTTCAAGGTTATTGGTCATCAGCAGAGGCCAGCCTTCGCATGGACTCCCTCCCTGAGGGTGTGATTCCATCCAGACAGACAGCGTGGTGGTAGTCTGGTATGTCAACAAATAAGGAGGACCCTGTTCATATCTGCAGTGCCTGGAAGCCATCAATGTGTGTGTCAGTGGGCAATGTGTTCCCAGATCCTTTCTAGTTGCAGTGCACATTCCAGGGATTTCCAGTGTTTTAGCAGGCAAACTGAACAATTCAATTCTGTTCTTCCTCTCCATGAGTAGTCCCTCAATAAGTCGGTAGCGACACTAATTTTTACTAGCCAGCTCCAACCTTGCTGTGATCTTTTTGCTTCTCAATTAAACAACAAATGCAGCAGCTCATTTACCTTGACTCCTCCACAGAAACTGTCCGCTAGGGATGTCTAGTACATAGTTGGGACGAGTCTCCTTTATGCATTCCCAACCTTTCGTCTGATAACAAAATTTATTCAGAAAGCCAAGAGGTGCAAGGCAAAAGTTATTCTCATTGCCCTTTTGGCTGCAGCAGGTTTAGTTCCCTGTTCTCTGGCCTCATCTGAAACAAGCTCTGTGGGTGTTGGACCCATGTCCAATCGTCTATATCACCCATCCAGTCAGCCTCACCAAGACATAAAAACCCTGAAATTGACCACATTATTTCTGCATTTTTAGTGCTGGCCGTGATGCCAAGCTGTCTGTTCCAGTCATTCATATTTTTTTCCTCACAAAAAAACAAATACCAGGAAGGTTTACCATAGCAAATGGAAAACAATTACCATATGGGTCTGTTCCAGAGGTTTGGACCTTTTTTCAGCCCCTCCTGTCTCTATTTTAGATTTCTTGGTAGAGTTGTTTCACAAAGGCAACAGTTTTTTCAAATGTCAAAGTCCAGTTACCAGCTGTGTCTAATTTCCATGTGGGACAGAACCAGACATCTATTGCTTGCTTAAAAAATTTCAAAGTGTTTTTGAAGGGAACTTTCCTCCTAAGACCTCCAGTCAGGGATCCAGTTCCCCCTTGGGATGTAACTTTCATAATGCAGGCTCTGACTGGACCTCCTTTTGAGCCTGCTTCTTCAGTGGATCTAAAATTCCTTAATTGGAAAGCAATCGTTTTGCTATGATGATTTCTGAATTACAAGCTCCATCTTGTATACCTGCTTACCTTGTCTTTCATCGAGATAGCTGTGGGAACTAATCCTCATTTCCTTCAGAAAGTGGCCCCTGAATCAAATCTTAATCAACTTACAAGTGTTCTTTCAAAATTTCTCAAAGGGGAATATACTCTACACGTAATGGATGCTCAATGTCAACTTGGATTTTGTTTGCACTGTATGAAGGATATCAGCAAGTCAGATCTGCTTTTTTTTGTCTTTCTCAAAAGCTAAATTGGGACAAGGAGTCTCTAAAGTAACATTGTCCAGGATTCATTTTTGACTGCATTGTCTTTGTTTATGACAAAATGGGGTTAACTTTACTTGGCAAAAGAAAGGTGCATTCAGCTGGAGCAGTGACTACCTCTAGCTTTCTTAGTTAGAGTTCCCATTGATGAAATTTTTGCAGTAGTTACTTGGTCTACAGTTCATACCTTTGTGTCACTTTACAGGTTGGATGTACAGTTCAGATGTCATTCATCTTTTGGCTATGCCATATTTTTTCAGGTAGCCTGGAAATCTGTCCCAATTGTTGAATCAGACGAAAAATAAAACATCAAATATGAAAGTTATGTAGTTACCATAATGCTAGAGCCATGCTGTCTTGGTTTGGCTGGTACAACATCCCTGCCTCTGCCCCCCCCCCAATCCTAAATTGTCACTGTTGAGATCTCAGCTGCTCAGTTGGACCTGACTAGAGGCTTTGTAACAACAACTTTGTAACAATTTTACCTACTGCTGCTACATTGATACTTGTAAATCTTTCTTGCATCCAGTTTTATGCACAGATTTTCTGGCAAACTGTTACAGAAATTGTAACACTAAAAATGTAGTCTGTATGGCTAGATGTTCAAATTGTCCAGCATTTTATGTCAGAAAGACGAACAGAAAATTTAAGGAAAGGATATCCAATCATATTTTGGAGAATAAAAAGGAGAATTGACACAAACGTTTTATATCGACATGTTCGTGGAATGGATGATACGCATGTTTTTAAGTTTTTGGTACTACTGATTCTGAATAAGCCCCTACGTGGTGGGAACATAAAAGACTTAACAGAATTAGAGGAAGCAAAATGGATTCTAAGATTTAATGCTAACTCACCACCTGGTTTAAATGACTATTTTAGTTTAAAACCTCATTTACGTTTGCAAAAACAAGTGTACTAAGATCACATGACTTTACTTAGTGCTGTTTAACTGTGCACATAATTACTGTTGCATATCTTAGCTTGAAGAAGCCTAAGAGGTGAACATCTTGATTTTTGACTTGCGTTTTTAAGAATTCTAATAAAGCCTTTGTGTTTTAATTTCATCGTTTTATTAGTGTTTACTATGACTGTGGTCCTGAGTTATCCTCTAGGTATTATTGGTTTGCTTTTCTAGGACTCTCGGATTTATTGCATGCAACATTTGATTCTCTTCTGTTGAGTCAGTACATTTGTATAGATGCTTATACAAGGCATTGGTATAAGTCCCAGTGTAGCTATCCATGCCATCAGTGAGTGCAGGGGCTATGAAGCTATTAATGCTGTCACGTATTAGGTTGTAATTGGCTTTGGAGACTTTTTTTAGTCTAGTTGCTGCTAATGGGAGATCAGATGTTATTGTTAACTTCTAATGAGACTGAGCTATGATTAGACCCCATCAGGGAGGGCTGCACACATAGGGTGGTGAAATGATCACCCATGTTAGTGAGGATCAGATCCAGAATGTTTGGGCTTTTTGTGGGGGTGTCAAACAACTGGTTCATGGCTTTGGAGTTGATGAAGTCCGAGAACCTTTGGGCAAGTGTTAGTACACATATACTTACCCAGTCTATGGATGAGTAGTAAAAGTTACCAAAAAAACAGGGTGTTTGGTTATATTTTGAGAGATTCAACTAGATCCAAGTATGCAGTGTGGGTATCCTGGTTCATGGAGGGCATTCTATAACTGGCAATAACTTAGACAGGGGTCTTACCACCAGTCAGTTGGATCTGGATTGCTTCAAGGGAATCATTGTGTTTAACCAGTACAGAGGTATATTTATCTTTGATGAATATTGATAGTTCACCTCCTTTAGTTCTTGCACTTTCAGTTTGTGGTCTGAATGTGTGGAAGGCATTATAACTCAGTATGTCCAAGGTGCTTTCCATGGCCTTAAACCAAGTCTCTGTGACTGCACAATGTCAGCATCATCTAAGGCGAGGGTTGCTTCCAGTGAGTGCTGTTTTAGGTTTAGACTCCTAGCGTTTAGCAGCATTGCCTTGAGGTTGCTTTTTGAAGATATTTTTACATCGGGAATTTTGTTGTTGTGACATTGCCTAAAAAAAAGGCACTGTGGTGGAGGCAAGAGTCTTGGCCAGTAACCAAAATCCTAGAGGTGACAGATGAAGACCATTTCTGGCAAAGCAGTGTGGCCTATTTACCATGTCATCCCAGGCTGACAGGTACTGGGTGCCCTTAGAATGACACCAGAAACTAAGCCAATTATTGAAGTAAATCATTTTTTGTTTAAATTGTGGTATTATCTTAGGTGAAGGTAGTAAGCTGCTCAAGGCTGGGGACATATCTGCCTGAGACACATAGTCAGAGAGCTCATTCATGTCTCCCTTCATATAGTCCAGTGAGGTAGGTCTCGTCATTCACACCAACATGAACTATAACGTGGTCATAACAGTACTTGTGGAGGGATTTCTGTGCGTGTGTGATCTGGTGGATCTGGCACCTGATAGACAGCTGCCTGTAACCTCTTCCTTTTACAGCCTGGTGAGTGGGACATTTGTGCGTCTCACTATAGAGTCGTCTATGACCAAAACATTTGGTTTAGATGTGCTTTGCCTTAAGGTCTTGTTTGGTGAGACACTTGTGCTTGTGTTTTTAGGTGTATCAAGTGCTGTAGCTGCAGTATTAGGTGTAGCATGTTTGTGTTTCAGAGGTCTCTGATGATTAGGTAAATTTCTAGTGAGTACCACCATGTATGACGGTTTATGTGTTGAGAGCAGGGTTTGTGCAGGAGGTGTTGTGTGTGCGCTGACAACCTGTTCAGTGTCATTGTTCTGTGAATGATAGAGCAATGATTCCAAATTCTTATACATCTCTCACAAATTGACCTTGAGTGGTTTAGGAGTAGTGGATTGTTAGTGTACATGAGGCAATTGCTACATTGCTTCAGGATACTCATGTCAATCAGACTGGCAGGAGAAACTGAGAAGAACTGACCATCCATAATACTAAGTGTAAATTTGCTTACTTTAATGAGGCAGGATGTAGTTTAACTGAGGGTTTAATGCTGGATCTTTACCAATGGGGCTCTCAAGGGGTACAAGACTATTTAGGGATTAGGAGATTTCAGTTGTAGTGGCAAATGCTGTAGAAGGCCCAGCGGAGGTGTTCTCCAAGCAGCTAAGTGCAATTTTAAGGGACTCCTCAGTTGTTGCACAGGCAGCTTCTAAGGAAAAGTAAATCTACTTTAGCTTTTGCCTCTATAACCACCAATGGTTATCTCCACTGTGCTGTGCTGCACTCTGTGCAAACAGATGCCTTGGATTACTCAGATGAAGATAGTAGAGCAGTGGCTGGTCGCCAAACTCTGTGGAGCTGTGTTAAAACAGGTGCAAACCCGTGCACATGTGGCACTTATGTAGCAACTGTAAGAACCCTTTTTTAAAACAAGTTCAGCAATTTCAAACAAACTAGCCAATGGAAATGCTCAGTACTGAGCCTTATCTCAAAAATCTTCAACTCAGATGGGTCTTGTGCTACACTATTTTGCCACAAGAGTGCAGTGGGGGAGGGGGGGGCTCTCTTAATGTAAGATGGCTGGTTTTAGTGCTCAGATAATGCCAATCAGTCCAGATTCAGCAGATCTGAATCTAGCCTATGCTGTAAAATACACAAGTACTAGAAAATACAAAGTGCAAGAAAAACTGTCTCAAACAGCAAACAGTTGAAATAGTGAAACAGCAAAACAGTTAAATGGCTAAAAACAGTTAAAACGTAGGCAGCAATTCAGTGATCACAGTTTTAAAAGTGCAGTACAGTGAAAAAAATACTTATTTTTCTGTAGATTTCAAAGGAGGCCTTGTATTTCATTTGGATTCACTCTAGAGATCAGAGAGAGTGCACCAGTCCTCGAGCAGCTCTTGTAAACTGAGCACAGGCCCTTGCAAATGTGCTTCCTAAATACAAGCTAAGTTAAGCAATTTTCAAACAAGCTGGCCAATGGAAATTCTCAATACTCAAATCCTACAAGAGGGAGGAGATACACTACTAGAAAATCTTACACTGCTAAAAGAGAAGGTTTTCCTTTTGGTGCCCCAAACATAATCAAGGCCCCCTGTTATCACAAGTTCTTGCTGTACTGCAGTATCTCTGGGAACCTCTTTGATCAAGCTTGGCCTACTCTTCTTTAAAAGCTCACCTGTCAGGCTATCAATGTTTACCTCCCTCTTAACCCTCCACTTATGACTAGGCCAGAGGTCAGGCTTTTCCTCATGGGAGTCCTGCATCTTAACTCACCAAGTAAACCCATCTCTCCTGCTTGAGACCTTAATTTTGTGCTGGAAAAGCTTCTTTTGTTTCTCTGAAATTCTGTACTTGGAAAAATATCTTCCTTTTGGCTGTCACCTCTGCTGTGAAAGTTTGAGTTACAAGCTGCCATGGCCATTACCCCTTTTCTTAGTTTTTACAAGGACAGGTTGAACTGTCAGGGCTAATCCATTCTCCGTGCCTAAGGAAGTACTGAAACCGTCCCTCAATCAGGCTGTTCACCTTCCAGTTTTCTTTCCCAGTCCTCAAAACAGGTGGGAAAGTATCCTGTGTTCTCTAAACATTCACAGGCAACTGAGATTTTATATGGACAAAACTAATTCCTTCAGAAAGACTGACTAGCTGTTTGTATCATTTGTAAGCCCTAAACTCAGCCAGCCAGTTCCCAAACAAAGTATTGCAGCCTGGATTTCTAAGGCTATCACTTTCTGCTCCTTGCACTGCCTTCCCTTTCCTTTCTGGCATAAAGCATATTTTTATTTTATTTATTCCAGTTTGATTACTGGGGAAGTCCACTGGGTCAACCTGGCCCATTTTCAGTGGAGGCCTGAGGGGAAAAACTCAGAGAATGCATTAAAACATATTGCATACAGGATTTCAACACAATCAAGGTTATTTAGAAAGCATTAAACAGTTTACAGAATACGATTACAAGGAATACAAGACAGTATGAAAGTACAGTTCATATAGAACTGATTACAAAGTTGCTTTTTACATTAAAGTTATGCTTTTTACATTAGGATAGGTAAGCAGTAATTCTTTGAGATTCTTAAACTGAGCGATTACGGTTGTATAGATTTTGCCTGTAGTAAGAAGTTACAGGGATTGAGAAGTAGCGGAGGTGCTTGAGTGCATGTATTAGAGAACAAAAGTAGTACTCAATATTTACAATATTTACATGTTTTGTTGAGCAGGTATAGCTCTAGGAGTTGAAGGACTGTCTAGTATTTACAAGTTTTGTTCAGCAAGTATAGCTCTAGGAGTAGAAGTATTAGGTAGTAGTTACCAGTTTTGTTGAGCAAAACTAGCTCTGGGTGTAGAAGTAGTTAAGTAGAGGGATAGAGCTGCAGGGGATTGCAGGGAGAGTTGAATATAGTTGTAGGAATATGTCTATAGGAGGAAGATGGGGCAAATGTGTCAGTATGAGGAGACTCTTATACTTGAAGTGATCCAGGATTAAGTAGGGAGGAGGCAGGGGCATTTCCGTTTAGTAGATAGGTGTTTGAAAAGTAGGGCCTTGAAATTTTCGGGGTTTGGGGTGGTTCTTAGTGGGGGAGGAATGGAATTCCATTTTTTGCCCAGGGCATAGGAGAGGAGCAGCTGACCAGCAGGATGTTTAGGTTTGTGGATAGAAATTAAGTTCTGATGCTCAGATCTAAGGGCTCTGTTGGGAATATATTCCACTAGGGCAATTGCTTCCTCAGGGACATTTCACAAGGGACTGGGCTCTAGGTCTATTTTAGAGGTGGCCACTTAGTCCTGTCTACACACCTGTACTAAACAGTACAAAACTAATGCTTTCTCCAGGTTCAGGACATCGTCACTCAGTCGGTTCAGCCACCCATATATCAGGAATACTGCAACAGTGATTTCAGACAGGACATAGTGCTGTTGCATAATTACTTACTATAACAGTAGATATCCTACAGATTACTGTTGCAATATTCCATCCCATTTCTCACTTCAGCCTTCTTTTTTCCCTGCCCCCTTTTGCTTTAGCCTTTGCTGTGTTACATGGGAATGGGAGAGTTTTCTTGCCTATATGAGCTACACCACTCTTAGCTAACCAGTCTGTTTTCTCAGTCGTCTTCAGGCCACTGGCTTGGTGATGGTGTGAGTATTCATGCTCTTCTGTTCATCTGTATATATACCCCAATGCATAGAAGTTGAGGTCATGCTACGACATACGGCGATCAGCAGAACATCTACTGTTAAGGTAATTTCTTACACAACTGCATTTTTGTTAAAGTTTTATGTTTCTAGATCCCATTATTAAATGTCCTTCTGTATTACTGTCGCAGTACTGTTCACAGTAGGGATTTCCTGCCCAGGACAGCCTTTAAATCTTGTATGCACAGTACGCCACAAGTGTGGCATAAAGGAGATGGGTGGACACAGTTGCCCAGAACTACTTTGCCACCAGTCCAAACTCCATCATCGCTCATAAGTCTAAACACCCTTTGCTGTGCTGAGTATCTAGCTGTTAGATAAGTGCTCCATTAGGGTCTTTTTTTTTCTTTTTGGTCTTGTTCTTTTTTGGTTACCTAAAGAAGGGAAAATGTTAATGTGGGAGGCATATTCCCAATAAGGATCGTCACAAACAGTGCCTTTTTTTCTTTCTGGGTGCTTCCCACAACCTTGCATGCTGTGGCATTTGTAAAGCATTTATGGCCAAGACTCAGAAGCTAGTGGTCTTCCTTGGCCATCTATCTCAAGAACTAGAGGCTTAAACTCTTAGCCCAGGGTAGCATGGTCGATCTTCTAACATCATATATTGGCAATAGTTGCACTTTCTACAGCCAAAGGTGACTAACCTGTCAGACTGTACTTTTCAACATGATTTTCATAGCAGAGAAGTCTTTTCAATGACTTAGGTTGTAGAATGTGCAACTACTGCCAATATATGGCGAATGATAGTACCTTCTTACATCCCAGCACAAAAAGGAAATATGAATTTAAGCATTATGCCGATTTTAGCTCTAGAGATCTGGTTTATTTAGCAAAGTGCACTAAATGTTTGATATTCTATATAGGTAAGACCAACCGTACCCTTAAAGAACAGGTAAGAGAGCACTTATATGCCATTAACAAAGAAGATGACAACAATGCCCTAGCGAGACATGTGTTGAACACTGACTTCATACATCTGACCTGCTTTGTGTTTCTTTTCATCCCAGGGCATTAGGTTTGACTGCTTCTAAGCAAATCATCTCCTCCTGGATATCCAAGGCTATTTCATTTTGTTATTCTTTTCATGGCAAATGCCTGTCTAATTCTAATAGGGCTGTTACCTCTTCTGGTGCTTTCTTCAAGGGGTTGGACACCAGTTCCATCCTTGAACCTACTACTTGATCTTCAATGCATACCTTTAATAAGCATTATAAATTGGATATGGTTTCTAGGGCCAGAGCAGGTTTTGTTTGAGCCATTCTGCATGGATTTAATGAGGGCTCTTTCAAGCCCCCCCAAGTCCTAATCCTTATGAGCTTTTGTACTCTCCTTATTGCAACAATTGCCTCCCTCAGCCATCTTTTTTTTCTTTTGGGTTTTGTTTTGGTTCCTTTCCTAGCTGAGGGGGTCTCCCTTTTCTGTCTGCATTTTCTCCTTCTACATGTGCATAGCCTATTTTTTCCCATGGAATCTGTTCAGCTCTGGGAAAATTCAGTTCTGGATAACTGTATTCATATATCACCATTATGCCCTACATTCTATACAGGAAGCAAATATGTGACTACAGTGCATACAAAATCAAAAGGGTTTGGTATACTGCTAGCCGGACATTGGTCTGACATTAGCAGGAGATCTGTACTGCAGGAGATCTGTACTGCAACAGTGAAGAGAAGGACATCTACTGTTATGGTAAGATTTTACACAGCTGCAGGTTCTCTGCCGTACCCTTTAGACTATCCACTGCACCAAGAGGTTTCACAAAGTGCCTAGCTCATTCCAGGCTACATGGTATGCACATTTTTCCATATTTAGACAACTTGCTTGCCTTTGCAGAGTCTTTTTTTAAAGTTTCAGGAATCCACAGACAGGGGCTTCTACTTCTGCAGGTTCTTCCTCCTCATCTGCTTCTCTATGTAAGAGAGTGGATAAATCTAAGCCAAAAGAAAAACCCAAGGACAGAGATAAGGAAAAGGAGAAAGGTGGTACCAGTCGGACTTAGGGTTGCCACCTTTTCAACTGCCCAAAGTGGGACAATTGTGGTACAAACATCAGATTTTGAAGGTCAAAACATACCCACAGCCAGTACAAAGACAGACCTTCACTTTTTTGCCTAAATAAAAGCTTAGTCTTGTAGTATTTTAGTTGCTTATTCTGTTTCTTGTAATATTTAGGTGTTTCAGATGCAGAATAACTGCTTTATGCAACTCTTACGTAAAATATAGGAAATAATTTTGCCCTAAAATCTCAGGACATTTGCCATTTTTATAATTTTTTTGCAGGACGCAACTGCCCAAAGAGGGACTGTCCCTCGCAAAGTGGGACAGGTGGTAACCCTAGTCGGACTGGATCCTGAATCTTCTTTGAGGTCAGAACCGACAGCTCCTAGGCTCCACTCCTCCTCTCCTCTGCCATGGTTCACACTGGAACTGGTTTGCCCGAGGCTTCATTCTCCATTTCTCCAGGAAAGGAGATTCTTTTGACCACCTTTGGTGGCCTCTTTCTCCCAAACATACAGAAGTCTTACCAAACAGGATGTTGGTAGGATGATGAGGGAGTTTCTCAAGACTCATAGCCAGCTTGGAGTTCTCTTGGTACCATTCACCAGGAAAGTACTGAGTACTGGTCCAACAGAGCCTCCATTTTTTATCTCTGGTACCGGTCCACCCTATGCTAGAACTGGTCCCACCCTACACTGAAATTACTTCATTGTTTTTGACAGTAATAGTTACTTCATCCCCAGCAGTATTCCTTTCTCTGTCTCTCAACTCAGAAGTGGTCAGACCATGGAAAGACTTGAAACCGAAGTATTGGCACCAGGGTTTGGGGAGGGGGGCTCAACACTGACTCTTTCAGAAGCATCCCTGCCTTTTGGAGCATTAGCTCTTGACAGCTTGGATTGAAGGTCAGCTTTGTGGTCGAGGAGCATTGGTGCCAAGGGATCTCCGTTGTCCTTGGACATGGTAAGTCATTGGAACTGATTGCATCCACAGCCTTCAAGGCTTTTGACTGGTCTTAGCTATGCCTAAGGTGAAGGCCCCACCAGCAGTTCAGTACCACCCAAACCCCAACAGATTTTTGGCTGTTTGTCCTCCTGTCATCCTGCCATGCAATGATAGTTGGAACTATGAACTTCTGAGATTCCATGCCATCTTAGTTCCCAGTCTGGTTCTGAGCCTTTTGATTTCCCACCAGAAATGATCCATAAGAAGCACATGTGCAAGCAGAAGCACCTAGACTTATCTCCAGAGTCCTTCACAAAAGACACTGATTTTGATGAAGAAGGGTCTCCCACACCCCCAGAAAATGTCACCTTTAGCAAAATCTTGGAATTGATGAAGCAGAGAGGGGGATGGTCTACCCAAGATTCCTCACCCGATGAGTCAGTTTTCTTGGAAGCTTTTGGTTCTCATCCAACATCATCCTGGTTGTTAACCACTCGTTGATTCATTCATCAATCTTATAGCTCAGTGGGCATGCAAGGACCCTAATTTTTTTGTAGCCCATCCCTAAGAAAGCAGACAGAATTTTGGCAGCTCTGAAAGCTGGAAACTATTGAAGCAGAGGTCCTCTGATAGATTCTGTGGTGGTAGCAGTGGCCAAGAAAAAGGAATCATCCAAGGAGAATTCCTCTGCTCATTCCCCTAACAGGAGGTCTAGAGTGATGGACTGGTTCAGGAAATGGATTTATGCATCAGCAACTTTGCGCTCGGATTGCTAAATTATTTGGCTTATGTTACTGGGTTCCAGAAGGATTTGACTAAGGAACTCTCCAAATCCCTTTTTGGTATATTGCCTGCACATGTCCAGAAGATGGTGGACTCTCAGCTGTCTACTCTACAGTCAGCCTCCAATGTAGCCTTGCGACACCTTTCCATCAAGGCCAATGGCATGGCCAGGGTGGCATTTTTTATTATGTGCCATTATGCCAGAGTGTCCCTTATGAAAAGCTTTAAGATGTCCTTTGTAAATGCCCCCTACTATGGGTTGACACTTTTTGGACCCAAAGTTAAAGACACTCTTACCAGGAGCCACAGTATGACATGACTCTCTCTACAGTGGGAATCCATTTTTCTTCTCCACAAAGATCCTTCTATAGGAATCAAAGGACAGGGAAAAAGACGTGGTTGTAAAAATCAGAGTTCTTTCCTTGACTCTGCTGGTGATGGACTTCATCATGGCAGAGGTAATCCTAAAGTATATCTCCCTAGAGGCAGAGGCAGACTGCACAACCATTTCTTTCACTGTCCTTGTTCAGAGAAGTCCTATCAGTGTCCCTGAACAGTTTCCCCACTGCTGCAGTCTGAAGGCAGTTGGGGGCAGCTTGCCTTTCCACCCAGTAGCCTGGCAAAATGTAACTGCAAATTTATGAGTGCTAAAGATAATTTCTAAAGGCAATTTGATTCCCCTTTTTCCTTCCTTCTCAGAAGTGGGGAAATGGCCCATATGTTCCGGCCAGTCAGTAGGCACTAGCAGCAGAAGTTTCAAAATTGATAGAAAAAGGTCATCTAACCAGTCCCCCAAGACCAGTTAGAATTCAGAGTCTACTCAAGGTTGTTTTTAGTGTCAAAGAAGATGGGGGACCTCAGATGCATTTTGCATCTCCGTCACCTAAATCAATTTGTAAAACAGGAAAAAATTTTAGATGGTCACAATTCAGTCTGTGCCACCTTTGCTATGGAAGGATGGCTGGATGTGCTCAGTAGATTTCCAGGATGCTTACTATCATGTGAAGATAGAGGGGCACTCCAAGCGATTCTTCATTTTCTGGCTGGGAGCCAATCACATAAATTCAGAGCACTGCCTTTTGGTCTCACCACAGCCCATAGGCTGCTCACCAAGATAAAAGCAGTGGTGACAGCTCTCTTGCGACTTCTAGAGAACCAAGTTTTCCCTTACGTCAACGATTGGCTCCTAACTGCTACCTCTGATCATCTTCTACTTCACCACCTGGATATTGTGCTCCAATTATTACTGAATTTAGGAATAACAGTACATTTTTCAAAGTGTTATTTGATACCAACCCAGCAAACTGAATTTATAAGATGCCTCTTCAGTACCAATCTGCAAATCATCAGCCTTCCAGATTCCAGAGTTCTATGTCTACATCTAACAGCTATGCAGAGTCTTCATCATCCCTCACCTCTAAATAGGTTGATCTTACTCCTCTTTGGTCTAATGGCATCCATGGTTCTGATGGTTCCTCTAGCAAGGTACCACTTTAGTGTGCTCCATTGAACCCTAGCAATTCAGTGGTCTAAGAACATTCACTTGTTACATGCAAAGATTCTACTAACTCAGATTTGCAGAGGACATATCACCTGCTGGATTATGTCCTCTTTAATGACCAAGGGTTGCCCGTTCTACACGGACTACTGGTAGCAGTAGTAACAACAGACACCACCCTTCTAGGCTGGGGGGACATTTCAAAAGGAGGATGATCCAAGGTACATGGTCATCCATAGAGGCCAGTCTTCACATCAGTATCTTGGAGAATGGTGACTCCTCCACGATTTCCTCCCCAAGGGTGTGATTTCCATATGGATGGATAATATGACATTGGTATGGTACATCAATAAACAGGGGAGAAGCCATTCCTATCTGCTGTGTTGAGAGGCCATAACAGTTTGGCAGTGTCTTCACACCACTTTCTGATAGAGTACATCCCAGGATCATCCAGCGTTTTAGCAGACAGATTGATAGGATCCTCTTGACACCTCACAGATGGTCCCCTCAGTCCGACAGTGGAAAATTTGATTTTCCCCTCACTGGGACATGGCTTGCTGCGACCTCTTTCCTTCATATCTCAACCACAAATGCAGCAGTTGCTTTGCCCTGATCCCTCTAGGGGGTGAATCACTGAGGGATGCTGTGGTCCACAATTGGCCCCCAGGTCTCCTGCATGCCTTTCCATCCTTAACTTTTATGAACATGTTCATACAGAAAGCCAGACAGTGCAAGGCCAGGGTGATCCTTAATGCCCTCTTCTGGCCCTGACAAATATTATTCCCTTTCCTGTGGACTCTACTAGTACATCCCCATGAATGTTGGATCAGTATCCAGAACTTCTAACTCAGCCATCTGGATTGCCACTGCCAGAACAGAAGTTCATGAAATTAACTATTTGGTTTAGCCAGAGAAGGCAGCTACAAAAAAGGTATACCATAGTAATTGAAGAGATTCTCTATCTGGGCCATCTCTAAGGGATCAGACCCTTTCTCTTCTCCTGTTCTGTCCATATTAGAATTTTTATCTGAACTCTTCGGTAAAGGCTGCAGTTATTACACCATCAAAGTTCAATTGGTAGCTATCTCAGACTTCTACATTGGCCATAGTTACTCTTCCGTTGTTTCTGGAAAGATTCCTAAAGCCTTGTATAAAGGGAATTTTGTTTTATGACCTCCCATCATTGACCCAGATCCCCCTTGGGATATTATCATTATGCTTCAGGCTCTAACTCAACCCCCCCTTTGAGTCTGTGGCCACAGTAGATCTAAAATTCCTGACCTGGAAACAATTTTTCTGGTGGCAGTTACGTCAACCAGGTAGATATTGGAATTACAGGCACTCTCATGCAAACCTGCCTATCTGTTTTTTCACAGAAATAGAGTTTCTCTTAGATTTAATCTGTCCTTTCCCCTAAGGAGACTTCTGAAGCAAACAGTCAGTAAATTTACTGGTATTTTTCCCATATACTCAAAGGTGAGCACATTTTACATATGTTGGATGTTCCTCGTCAACTCAGGTTCTATTTTCATAGAAAGAAACAATTCAGGAAATCTGATCAATTATTTATAGCCTTTTGAAATCCAAAATTAGGTAAAGCTGTTGCCAAAATTACTCTTAAAAGATGGTTGTCAGACTGCATTTCCATTGTTGATAACAAAAAGAATTTGACTCTCCAATCTAAGTCTAAGGCTCTGTATACTAGAGTGATATCTAGTTCAACAATCTTTTCTAGAAGGCTTCCCACTGAAGTTGGTGATGCACCATCTCAGTCCCTTGTTCATACTTTTGTATCACATTATAAACTGAATGTACAGTCCAGCTCACATTCTTCTTTTGGTTCCACCATCCTCCTGAACGTCCTTTACTTAATTCCACCCAGATAAACAGCTTGGGAATCTGTCCCATGTATTGAATCGGATGAAAATAGACATCATTGGACACAAAAGTTATGTACTTTCTATAAAGATAAATCCATGTTGTCTGATTGTCATCTGGTTCAAACTCCTTCCCTCCCCCTTCCTAAACTAGCACATACTGTATGACTTTGGAGTGACCAGGGGGTTACTACTCAACTCTCTGTATATGTTTAGTGCTGTTCTGACTGTTGACTTCTCTTCCCCCTCCTTTTTTACTAGAAACTGTTATCATATTTACAGTTGTAGATCCCTTTGTGTTAGATGGAGGCAAACCTGATCTGCGGTATTAGGGTGGAGTATAAGTAATTATGTTTGGGGGGGGGGGGTCAGAGCCCTGGAACCTAAAGAAGCTTCAGAGTCCATACCGAGGTCAGATCCAGTTGGATATGATTTTCCATGTGTTGAACTGGATGAAAATCAGGCAACGTGGATCTGTTATTATGGTAAGTGTATACCTTTTGTTTATACTCACCACAACAAAACTATTCCAGGCAGGATCAAGGACCATTTTACCATGGCCTTGACTTCATCTCTGTCTTTTTGTGAAGGGTTGGATTCTAGAAGTATTCTAGAAGCTGCTACTTCATCTTCTGTACATACATTTACAAAGGAGTATAAGCTTGATCTCTAGGTCCAAATCAAGCTTTGCTAGGACCATTCTCCAGGGGCTTCTGGACTCTTCTCCTTCTACCTTCCAAATGTAGTTGGCTAGGGCTACTGCAGCAGTGATCAATATGATAAATATAGTACAGTTGTTTAACTAAAACTTGCCATAACATTAAATATTTGAATGATCACTGCTGCAGTAGCTGTTCCTTCCATCACCCTGTTTTTGGATTTTATTTTTTTATGCCAAGGTGTGGACATTGATTTTTTTGTTATTCCTAATGTTGTCCTTTCAGGGCTTAGCTTCCATGTCTCTGCTGACAGGAAAGCTCTGATGGGCTTTGTGCCCAAATGTGCATTTTAGTCAGCTCAGCTTAACGTGCCAGACAGTTTGGGAACATGGAAAGTGACTTGATGATTTGGAAGCTGGGTATCTGTTATATCATTGGCAGGATATAACTCGTATAGCTAATGCCACTCCGGCAGTGATCACTCCAGTATCTCCAACATCTACTGTTATGGTAAGCTTTTCTTACACAACTGTACTTTCTTCAGCCCTCCTTCTCCAAGTTTGCCAAGAGCTTCAATGCTTCCTCCATGCATTTCTGTAAAAGACGCAACATAAATCATCCCAGCAAGCTGCTGGTTAATAAACATTTAAAAAGCAATGGCAAGGAGGTTCCAAAAAGATATCAGGAGCCTGCAAAACAAATGCAGTCTAATACGTCTGAATTTCTGGATGAAGGATTTCCAGTCCCCTTCCTGCTGTGGCAATCCTTAGTCATTCCAGAAGGTCTGAGCATCCATTTGTCTTTTGGTAGCAAGAGATGATTTCAGACAGCTGATTTCTGAGAGTAAATCCATCAAGGCTACAGATGGCAGTTGGAGTCTCTCTCCCTCCTTTTGGGAGGATTCTTCCTTACTTGCTAGACCAGACTCCTCACACCCCCCCATCCTTCATCTAATGCTTGCTCAGGGGGGCAATAGAAGCTGTACCTCCTCCCCAGTTAGAGGAAGGGTTTTATTCACAGATATTTCTGGTGCCAAAGAAAGAAAACTCTTGGAGACCAGTTCTGGATCTTTAATTTCTAAATCTGTTTATGACAGTACCCAAGTTCAAAATGCTGCCTTTTTCTGAACTTGTTGCTCTTCATTCCCTGTTTGAGTTTTCTAGTTACGTTGGGTTTAAAATATGTGTATCATCATATTGCTGTATATCCAGATTTCAGATGTTTCTTAAAGATTTATGTGTCTGGATAACATTATCAGTTATCTGTATTGCCCTTTGGTCTGCCTACTGCTCTAAGAGTTTTCTCAAAGTGTCTGTCTCTGGTGATAGCAGACTGCAAGGTATTCATATTTTTCATTATTTGCATGTCTTGCTTATCTTTGCAGAGTCTTTTTTAAAGTGTCAGGAATCTGTCAGTTGGGTATGTGATCTCCTACATAGGATAGGATTCCAAGAGAACTTACAGAAGTCTTGTCTGACTCCTTCTCACGAGATTGTTTTCCTGGGATGTCTACTGGACATCACAGTCCAAAGACCTTTTCTTTAATACAAAAAATATATATCTGTATTTAGAGCTATTCCTGAGGTTTTTTTTTCCATTCAGACTACCATCTCAGCAAGGGAATTCACCAGGATTTTGTGTTTCATGGCATCTTGGATACAAATTATATCTCTTGCAAGACTCTACATGAGAAAAATAGTAATCATTTGAAAAGGCAAAACACAGAGATAGAGACTGAAGGACCAAAAAAGCAGACATATATACCAAGTCCAAGATGTCCATTTCTTGAAATATTGCCTTTTCTCTGAGGTATGGAGATCTCAGAGTTGGTTATATATAAGTTTGGGGGGCTGCGACAGGACTTGCCCCTTGCAAAAGTGGGAGTTTAAAGAAGAGTGATTTTTGAGATTAACTTTTCTACAGGATTTTTTATCTTTTTTCCAGTATGCCAGCACTTGACATTTCAATAGGGAGCTGAGAAGAATCCACTAGCACCTGAAGTCTCTATGGTCCTAGCATCAACATCCCGACATTTCAAATTCTAATTTTGGGATTTGTAGAATGGGAGATTTTGTGGTGGAGATACCAGATTTCTCAGAATCCAGGTCTCCTGTTCTACCTTCTTGGTCATAACAAAGACAATTCAAACTTTTCTTTGGGAGCAGTGTGTATGCAGAGTCTTTGGAGCAAAAAAAAAAGACAGACCAAAACTCAAAATGAAAGTGATGTTAGCTGTTTTTATACGTTCTCAGTTTTAAAACATCTGCAACCTCTTCAGGTTTTTACAGAACACCACAGTAATGTGGTACATAAACAAGCAAGGAGGAACCATAGCTTACTCTCTGTACAGACTAACCACGGTAGCATGGGATATATTTTTAAAGCACAATTTCACTCTACATGCATCTTGTATATATCATCAGAGCAAAACTATGTGGCAGTCAAGCTGTGCAGGACTAGGACAAGCCATCACAAATGAAAACTGAATCAGGGGTCTTCCAGGAATTGATCAAACTGTAGGGCGCAGCACAATTAGATTTCTTTGCCTCTGTTCACAGTCATTTGGCAAATTGTACTCCAGTACTCCATGAAAATAGGCCTGGAAGATGTGCATTTTCTTTTCCTTGGGCAGAAATGTTCTGTATGCTTTTCCGCCCTTTCCACTAACAGCCAATGTCATTATGAAGATGTAGAACAACTTCCCAAAGATCAATTTGGTGGCTCCCTTCTGGCCAGGCAACAGTGGTTTTCACTTCATTTGGAAATGGCCAGGGGAAATCACCACAAACTTTCTGACAGACTAGATTTGCTCACACAAGACCCACAGGTGTTTGATACATCCCGACCCCAACTATAACTGACTGCCTTTTTGATAGAATTTTAATACTTTTTTTTTTTCTGGGGACATTCACTAGAAAGGCTGCTATTAGGAAGTCATACATTTTAAATGTAAATGGTTCTGTAGTTTGTGCCAAGAAAAGAACCAGCACTCAGGGCTAGTGTTTTTTTTTTTTAGTTCTACAATATTTGTGTGAGTTACTGTGGCCTATCTTATTTCTCAGCAGGCTTCATTTTTCTGCCATTTCAGCATGTCTGCCCATGGATCCCCATCTTCCAATACAGATGTTTCGAAAGAGATGTTGCAAAAGAAGCCTCCTAGGAAATTGGTGCTTTCTCTTTGGGATCTTAAAAAGGTGACACAAAAAGGATAGAAAAAAGCTAACAAAACCAAAGCCTAATCTAATTCGGTAATAAATTTTTTAATTTTGAGTTTTCTTTAGTCCCTTTTTTCTCACCACTTTTTGGTATTGAATTTTCCTTAGTGTTTAATCTTTGGTTTTGCGATCGTAATTTTTGTTAGATAAACTAATTCTTGCTCCATTTGAAGCTCCTTATCATACTGACTTGAGGTTCTTAACATGGAAGACAACCTTACTAATTGCTCTTATCTCTGCAAGAAGAGTATCTGAATTGCAAGATTTCATGATGGGTTAAACTTATCTCATTTTCCAAAAAGATAGGTAGCCACATTCCGTAAACTCTACACAGACTGTTTACACCGTACACTGTTTTGGATTCAATAAGTGGCTCTTAGATTGTGTGTAGAGCCATGCAAACAAGGTAAACACTGTGGCATGCTAATTATAACATAAGCAGCTGAACTGTATGCTAATCAACCAATCCAAGATGGAGGAGCTATTCAACAAGCTATCAATCAGTCGTATAGAATACAGCCACAGATCGGAGTCTAAACAGATATAATGTTAGGAGCTGCTGTTGCTTTAATTCATGTGTATGTACAACAGGCTGAAGTCGATGCTGCTGCTGCTAATAGACCATGGCAAAGAAGGAGAAGAGTTTTAAGACCCTGTTTAACTTATCACAATCTGCATGTGCTACAGGGTTGATAGAGACATACTACAGGAACTCTGCAACTTCTGTTGTCCTCAACTCAGAGCCAGGGAAAACCAAGGGAAATCCATACCAGTGGAGACAAAAGTATGTATAGCACTTAGAATTTCAGCTACATGAGCCTTTCAAAAAACAGGGGACATGCTGAGGATGTCACATGCAGCAGCATCCAGCATCCTCTATCAATTCTTAAATGCTGTGCTCCAACATGCCAGTGACCACATATATTTTCCCCATATTCCTTTGGACAGGGCCACAAATATGCAGGAGGTCTACCCTATAGCACACTACCCTGAAGTACTGGGTGCCATAGATTGTACACATGTAGAATAAGGCACCACCTCCATAACAGGGAAGGCTCTACGTAAATAGGAAGGGCTTCCACTCTATTAACTGTCAAGTTGTGTGTAATTCCAAGGGAATCCTCTTGAACGTGTTTCCTGGCAACCCAGTCAGTTACCATGACTCACATATCTGACACACTTCACAAGTGTATCAGATGTTCACGGTTTATTCCACAGTATAATTTACTGGGGGACGCAGGTTATGCACTGCAACTGTGGCTGATGGTGGCCATCAGAAATGCACACAAACCCACTGAAGAATGCCATAATGAGGCACATGCTCAAGCCAGAAATATCATAGTGTGTGTGTTTGGGCTACTGAAGTCACGGTTCTCGTGCCTAGATACATCTAGGGAGCCGTGCAGTATAATCCATGTACATGTACTGAAGTATTCACCATCTGTGCTATGCTAAACATCATCATCCTGAAAATGCAGCTTCAGCAAGGGGAAGGGGCATACATCCCACCAGCAATAGCAAGGTCACCACAGCTACACACAGGTGAGGAGGCAGAGAGGGAACCAGCAACTGCTCTAGGTGCAGGCAGATATAGGCATGCTCAGTATGCACTCACATTAGCTAAGAGTCAGCACATAGCATACTCACTCGCCACCTAAGGGGCTAAAGCCTTTTTCCTACACACATACATATAGTAACATTGAAGCTAGGCAACACTCACTACCTTTACCTAGCCATGTAATGGCTGTGTACTTCTAGCATCAGACAGAGTCAACCCTGAACTAAAACTGTTGCAACTGCTGAATTTGCAAGGTAAGTGTTGAACTTGGAATGTATTATGTAATAATATGAATGAATGGCATATCCTTGCATGTTGTTACTGGGTAACGTAAGCAAGCAAAAGGTGGGTGATTTGTACAGAAATTACTTTTGCATGTGACAGCAGAGACTGATGTGACTACATATATCCTCTGTCAAGTAGTAGGCCTTAGGCATCAAACAGTCACACCTCTCGAAAGTACTGATGGTCACCAAATGGCCTCAGTTTAGCATCATACTTTTGGACTGGAAGTCATTAAAGATAGAAGTTAGAAAGTAATGAGACACATTTCTGTTTCACACTTCATAACCATCACAAGATCATTAACAAAACTGATGGAAAAAATTTTGATTTGCTCAACTGTAACTTTATGAACACACAATACACTAGGTTGTAAGTCCAGATACATCAAACAGTAAAAAAGCAAAAGCTAAGTAATCCAGAACCACAAAGTGTTATAAAATTGTAGAATTTAATAGTCACAAGTAAAACTTTTGCATAAAAATGCTTCCTCAGGTAAAACATCTCATATAATGAAAATACTTATATAACTAATAAAAGACATGATTAAAACAAATAAAACATCTTGAATAAACAGTCATCTAGTTTGATTATGTAATTCTTTTAACACTGGTGAATGCTTCATTGAGTCCTGGCTAGTGCTGTGCCCAAAAACGAGTAATCCATTTAGTCTCCTCTCCTCTCCTCTTTTTCCATTAAATTCTTTATATCCCCTCTCCTAATATATTCTGGTACTACATACAAAATCATAAATTCAAATGCATGTGTGTTATCTGTATTACTAACGTGATAAGGCATTATTATCCACTCGTTTTTTAATTTCATACAAATGGCCACATATTCTTTCTTTACATTTCTGATTAGAGTCTTGCCTATATAAAAGGCATCACATTTGCAGCACTTTGCCATGTCTATGAGATTCTTGGTTTCATGTGTACCATAGGCTCGAGGAGAAAAATCAGTTCCCTTCAATGGATGTATGATCGTTTTCCTAGTATATATGTATTTACAATATATGCAGTTGTTACACTTATAGGTACCCATTTTGCTTGGCCTGTTATTATTAACTATCTTAATTTGCTCCTTATAACAAAGTTTGTATTTTAATTTAGTTGATTTTTATAACTGAAAGTCAATCCATCCTTACAAATGTCCTTTAATTGATACTTGGAACAATATTAACCAATGCTATTTAGTAACATCTCTATTTTTTGGAGTGTTTTGGTCATATTTTAAAGTACATCTACAATTATTCATTCTTTTATTATTTTTTGCTCTTCGGTCAGTCTTACTTTTATAAGTTTCAGAAAATATAGGTTTTAAACTACACTGTCTGTTGCTTAACACTTCATACTTTTAACAGTCTTAAGCTAATCGCACTTTAAAAAGCCGTTTTTTTACTGTCATTTGCTGTATTTCTGCTGCATTGTATTGTAAATCCGTTTTTACTGTGTGCACTTGTTTTACCTGTTTAAAACTTAAAATTTAACTGAATTTAAAACTTTAGGCATCACACTCAAATGTGACAGCCTTTTCTGTGCATTTATACTGTTTTAAGTGTTTTTTTTCTGATTAAATTCAGAAAAAAGCAAAAAATACTAAAAAAATACTATCTGTACTGCTCGTTTCCTGCCCTTTTCTATACTAGAATAGTCCGGATCCCAGATCTGCTGGTTTCAGGACATTAGTTTGTGTTTCTGAGTGATGAAGACCGTGTTGTGCCAGTGGGAGGTCTTTGTGCTTATCAGTGAGAGTGGTAAGCATTAGAGCAGTCTATCTGCTGCAAGAAGAGTGGTCTCCAGCTCTGAAATTTATCTTATTGCCTGTTTTGGGCTAATTCCTATCCCTTTCAAGTTTCCGAGTTAAAAACCCATGTTTGAGCGAGTTCGTGCATCGCACAGCACCGCTTAGCTAAGGTTAAACTATTCCTGGTGCCTTAAAGTCTGCTCTTTAGTTTTCCCTTAGAACTAGCTAGTTTCTTAGTTGTAACACTTGAGTCTGTTTTTTTTTTTTTTGTGCTCGGCACTGGTTCAGAACAGCTGATAACACAAAATAAGCCACAAATTTCTGAAGCACTAAACCTTTCTCATTACCTAGTGGCTAGCAGTTCTTTTGTTACTTATCTTTCTCATAGTTACCTTGAGGAAACAAGCCCGAGTACTTACTACCCTCACTGTGTAGATGAAAAAGTGATTACCCAAGTATGTCCAAGGGACAGCTCCCGGTGTTCTTTCCTGTCTACCTGATGAATCTGGGCATCCTGGGGCAATGTAGCAATTGTCTCATGTACACTGACAACTCTTTCCTCCTACCACCAAACACTACAACCTGTGAGAGATGCATTTATCTAGCCAAACTGGAGGTAAATCTCTCTCAACCCAAGACTGAACTTGTCAGTCAGGAGGAGAAGGCAAATACCTACTCCACATCACATACACCACATAGTCCCAGTACATCTACACCACCACGACCTACACATAGATACACAAAATCATTCTCAGAGGCTCTCAGTAAGAATCTACCCAAACAGAGACCTCCAAAGCAGAAATGCAAGCAACCTCCAGCCCTCACCACAACCCAAAAGACACATAACACACAGGCTCAGTGTGCCACTCAACCACTGCCCATAAGGCAAAACTATGTACATAACACATTGCTCATAGGTGACTCTATAGTCAGGCACACTAATGTTCCACTCACCAGTCAAAACGACGTACCTAACACATTGGTCATAGGTGACTCTATAGTCAGGCACACTAATGTTCCACTCACCAGAATAGACAAGGAGAAGGTTACTGTTAGCTGCCTGTCGGGTGCCAGGATCTGCCACATAACCCATGCACTCGGGTCACTCCACAACAAGTACAAATATGACTTGGTCATTGCCCATGTTGGTGTGAATGACCTGAAACATACCTCCCTGGATTACATGAAAAGAGACCTGGAGGAGCCCTCTGATCTTGTAATCCAGACAAGTGTGACCCTAGCCCTGAGTAGCATCCTACCTTCGCCCAGAATGATGCCGCAATGCAAGGACAAAATGATTGACTTCAACAATTGGTTAAGCTTCTGGTGTCATTCAAAGGGGATCCAGTATTTGTCTGCCTTGGATGACATGATCGACAGGCCACATTGCTTTGCCGGAGATGGCCTCCATCTGTCGCCCCTGGGATTCCAGATACTGGCTAAGGCTCTTGCTGCCCCTATAGTGCCTTTTTTAGGCAAACCTCAAAAAACAAAACCACCACTGTAACTGATGCAGGCAAGCAAAAACTGAGGGTAATGCTACTCAACGCTAGAAGTCTAAACCTCAAAATGCACTCATTCGAGGCACTCCTTAAAATGGAGAATATCGATATCTGTGCAGTGACTGAAACCTGGTTCAAGGTCCAGAGAGCACCCCTGCATTACCAGGATGCAACTCATGCCATACCTTTCAGCCATCAGACCAGGACTGGAACACCAAGGATGGAGGTGTGTCCATATTCATTAAGGACAACCACACCTCCAGGCTAGTTGCCCAACATAATTCTTCCGAAATTATCCACGTGGAACTAACCCTGGGCAAAACTACAATCCATATAGTAGCTTGCTACAGATCCCCCACCATGCCCCAGGATTCCCACTCTTTTCTTGATATAATAGAGAATGTCAGGGTCCAACCTAACACCCTAATATTGGGAGATTTCAACTACCCCACCATTAACTGGGAAAACTACTCTTGTAACAAGTCCTTTCCTCAACGCTTCCTAGAATTCATAAACTCCAATGCCCTGGATCAAATTGTCCACACCCCTACCAGGGGCAATAATATCCTAGACCTAGTAATTACCAACGAGTGACAGGTGCTCCACACCTGAAGTCAACTCCTCGTTGGTCAGATCCAACCATAAACTAATCACCCTAGATATCCACACCCCACCCCCACACCGCACTAAGGAAACCACAGTAAAAAACTTCTCCAAAGCCATCTTCGTGCTTCTTAAGGCAGAAGTGGCCAATTTCACAACACCCATGCAGACGGACAATACAGTTACCACTGCCGAATCTTGTACAAATGCACCGGACCTACACGGGTGCATGGATCGTGCTATCCCTAATAGAACCAAGATGCAGTCTTTTAAAAAAAAGTAAACCAATGTGGTGGTCCCCTGCTATAAACAAACTCTACAAGAGAAGGAAGGAACTGTTGCAAAAGAGTAAAATCCCACAAGTGGAAAGCTGCCTGGTCAGCCTCAGCAGGAAGCTGAGATCCCTCATAAAATCCTCCAATGCGAACTATGAAAACAAGATTGCCACTGACTCTAAGGACAACCACAAAGCATTCTACAGCTATGTCAAGAATCTGAATGGCAACACCCAGATCTGCTCTGAGTTACAGCACAATGGCACAAAATTCATGGAACCAACTGATATCGCCAACATCCCGGCTGATAGGTTCTATGCCAACTTTACCCATCCCTCACCTCCTAAAGAGCCCATATCCATACCGGAAGAATACAGTGTCCCTGCAATCACAACTGAACAGGTGAAAACTGCACTATTGAAAGCGAAGAACACAGCATCCATGGGACTGGACAGTATCCCTGGCTGTGTTCTACATGATTCAGAATGAACTAGCCACCCACCTAAGCACCATGTTCAATCATAGCCTCTTGACAGGCTTTGTACCCACTGAATGGCACATGGCAGCAGTTATACCACTCCACAAAGGGGAGCCACCAAGGGAACTATCACCCTATTACCCTGATGAGCCTGGTCTGCAAGGCCATGGAGCGTATTATCATGGAACTCATAAACAAGGATATTGGTAACCTCCAAACTCTGGACCTCACCCAGTTCGGATTTGTGAAGGGCAGATCATGTCTCCTGAACCTGATTGACTTCTTTGAAACAATCACCAAAGCCATGGACAAGGGTAAGGCAGTCTGCACAGCCTATCTCAACCTCGCCAAGGCTTTCAACACCATCCCCCATTCTGGTATCATAGATAAACTCACCAAAGTGGGTATAAATCCATACGTCACAAGATGGGTCACCAACTGGCTCACAAACAGAACCTACACTGTAAAAATTGAGGACTTCAAATTTGACTCCAAACCTGTGACAAGTGGAGTACCATAAGGTTCAGTCTTGGGTCCTCTCCTGTTTGGGATCTACTTCTTTGAAGTACAGGCCAATACAGTGGGCCTCTGGCTAAAAAAGTTTGCAGATGACTGCAAATTGTGTGCCATAGTCAAGTCCCCAAATGACGTGGACATCCTGCAAAAGGGCTTCACTGAGACTGATGCCTGGTGTCAGAGCCATGGCCTTAAGCTCAATGACAAAAAGTGCATTGTCATCACCTTTGGTAAAAACCCTGTATCTATGGACTACAACATAGGCGGCAGCCCACTTAATGCAGAAGGTGTGATAAGAGACCTCGGGACTCTAGTGGACAGTAGCCTCTCCTTTGATAATCACGTTGCCGAAGTAGTCAGGAAATCCTTCTACATGGCACACCTCATTTATGAAAGGGTTCTCATCCAGGAAAAAATAAGTAATTGTCCCCCTCTACGCAGCTCTCATCAGACCCATTATAGAGTACAACACCCCATGTGGAATGTACCTTAAAAGGCATCTTCAACAGCTGGAAAGGCCACAAAAATTCCTCACAAAGAGGATTATGGGACTCATACAGTTATGCTACACTGACTGCCTCAAAAAACTCCGGCTTTACTCCGTAGCATATCGCCTAACATACAAAGCTATGTCGAAACCAGAGCTGCTGGACAGACTACACCTAAAGAAATCCCAGTCCCTCAGAGCCACATGCTCTAGAGACCTAAATCTCATCACCCCAATTAACAGAACATGCTGGAAGGATAAATTCCTGTCCCAGAGACTTCTCATACTCTGGAACAAGCTACCTATGTCAAGCAGAGTTCTTCACTAGCACTCTTCAAGAAAAATCCTGATGAGTAGATGGGTGATGGGAAATTCACCCCAGGAATCACTTCAGAGCCCTTGCTAGACAGGGGTGCAGGTAAATAGCATCCATGGGCAGCAAAAGCCAGGGAACCTTGTTGGCTAGGCTTACACAGACCGTAAGGCCGATAGTCTCATACCTACCTACGAACCTGTGTTCTAATTTATTTATATGGTAACCTCTTGCATTAAAATCTAGAACCATTTATTGTTTGAATTACCATATTGCCATCTTGAGTGTTCAGTATTGCTAGACGTGTCATTTGATTTTTTACTATATTGTCAAAAATAAACGTGGGTGCATGCTATCTCCGGATACATAGGTGTATCTTTTAGTTTCTTTCTTATAAAGAGTAGTTTCTATTTGTCCTTTGGTATTTTTAATCAGTTCTATCCAGAAATTTTATCTTCTTGTAATGATTTTTTTTTAAATTGTGTAGTTGTATGCACATAAGATATAAATTCATCCAGAAAATGTAATATAATATCCCAGATCAGGAATAAATCATCCACAAACCTTTTATAGAAAATAACATCCTTAAAGTATTCATTCATACTCTCTGACAAGGCACAAGTATTTTCCCATAAATTCATCACAATGTTGGCGTAAGTATTAGCCTTGGGTGTACCCATGGCTACACCTGTCATTTGTTTAAAAAACTGATTTTGGAACATGAAGACATTATTAGTTATCACAGTCACTAGCAGTGTACAAATTAAATTCATATTCAGATTACATAAAGAAGGATGATTTAAAATATATTGCTTGATGAGGTAAATTCCCTCATCATTTGGAATAAATGTAAATAAGAAGTCAACATCTAAGGTAACCAGATAACAGGTAATAATGTTATTTTTAGACCATTCAAAAACTCTTTGCAGAAAGCCACTAGTATCCTTGAGATAGTTGTAGATGTTTGCAAAACCATTTTTAATTAATCTGAATATTTTGAAATGGATTCAGTAACCCATTCCTTAGCCGACACAATAGGACATAGTGGTGAGCCTTGCATTTGCATATTTTAAGTATTCCATAAATTATAGGAGTAATAATGGTGTAAGTGTACATATATTCAAGCATTTCTTTAGAATTCTCACCATTTTGGAACAAGTAAATAATCTTTGAACTCATTCCATTAGTAATTTGAGTAACCATAATTTTAGTTATTTGACAGTAATCAGTTGAACATAACATACCCAACATAGTATTTACATAATAAGAAGTGTCCAGCACAACAATGTCACCTCCTTTGTTAGCGGGTTTTGTAACTGTTTCATTTTTCATATTTAAGGAGAGTATCTCTTGATACTGTTCTTTACTTAAATTATGAAATGAGCCGTTACATTTTGAACTGTATAAGTCATATATTTCTTTCTCAACAACTTTCTCAAAAACTGAAACAGCATTATTGCTAATGGGTATAAAAGTACTACTGCTTTGATGAATGTTAAATAAAATATCTTCTTGAGAGCCAAATGCACTTTTTAAATTAAGTTTTCTTATAAACAGTTAGAATTTTGTTAATACCTGTGAGATATATATGGTTTTAGCAGGTGTAAAAGTCAAGTCATCATTAGGAACATTGTATTCATGGTCATTCAATAAACATTTAGACAAATTAAAAATGATACCATAAAGTTGTCCAGATTGAGCAGATTAATTTAACGTTTTGCCTGGTTCTGGGTAACTGTTCCTGTATCTTGCTTGCTGTTTTCTGCTGACCTTTGGTGGCTTTAACTCCTTAGGGGTATGGGCGGTAGAGGAAGAATATCTTGCTGTAGAATAGGAAAATCCAGGGGATCCAGAGCAGAAATGATATCTGCATTAATAATACTCTCTGTGTTTTATTGTGAGCTGACATTCATAGGTGGAGTTAGAGGTACTAAAGTAGAAGTGGTGTTAGTGGGCAATGTAAATGTTGCAGGTAATACAAGTTCTGTAAGATCCTTTTGAGCTGGTTGTAGACCTTCCACTTCTTTCTTATCAGCACAATTCCAATTGGGCCTTGCAAACACATGGCCATTTTTAAAATCATCGATATCTCTTTTAAATTTATTTTTTTTACTTCAATTAATTTCTGAAAGGTTGATATTTTATTGATTCTTTCACTAAATAAAGAAGAATGAGTGTTAGACACAATTCCATTTATTAGGCAAGTGTACTGTTCCATCACTTCCACCTTTAGATCCATTTCAGTGGGTTCAAAAATGAGTTCATCAGTTTCATATATTGCAGGGAGCAGTTCAGGTTAATTGTTTGCCATTGTTTAAGTAGATCAGTATATACTTATCCTGATATGTGGGCATCTGTAATGTATAAAGCCCATGAGGAACTGTCTTAGTTTGAATATAAGCATTAAAACCAAGACGCTGCCACTGAAGTCTCTTAAGCAATTGCACTTTAAAATCAAAAGTCTTCAGTTAACTTCTGTATTCCTGCAGTGATTTATCAATGTTCAAATCTAATGCATGGTCATTAGAGATAGTAGCAAACTCTTGTAACCGAGGATTTTGTGGAATTTCAATAAGATCCTAATTTTCTAAGACCAAAATATGTCAAAGGTACAATTAGCAAAACAATATCACAAACACAGATATTCTAAGCAGTAGGTCAGCTATGCACCCTGAGCATCCAACACAAATGTTATGTATACCTGAATCCAAAATATTGAAAACAAGGATATGCCACAGTTATCACTTGCACAGGGTGTTGTGTGTGAGGGTGGGAGGCAGGAAGCATAGGCTGACACAAAAGTTTGGTGAGTGTGAGTAAGAAGAGAAGCAGACAGACATTTGGATAAAGTAACAAATGGCCAGTGAGACAAAATGAGCTTTAAACTTCATGGCTGAACGATGTAATTTGTGTGAGTGTGAGTATGTGTCTGTCTGTCTGTCTGTATTGGTCTTCCAGGTGAAATTGGTGTGTGTGTGTGTGTGTGTGTGTGTGTGTGTGTGTGTGTGTGTGTGTGTGTGTGTGTGTGTGTGTGTGTGTGTGTGTGTGCGTGTGTGTGCGTGTGTGCGTGTGTGTGCATGTGTGTGCGCGTGTGTGCGCGTGTGTGCGCGTGTGTGTGTGTGTGTGTGTGTGTGTGTGTGTGTGTGTGTGTGTGTGTGTGTGTGTGTGTGTGTGCATGGACGCAGCCAAGCTCTGCGCTATATTTCTTGGTATGCCAGACAGGTGTGAACTATGCATGGTAGAGTTGGCAGTTTATCGTTGTTGTACCCAACCCTGAGAACTGGCTTTCCCAGGACTTGCACTGACACATCCACACCCATGGTCAGATGCAATGCTGTTACCTGAACATGCCTAATGTCTGCTGGATGAGTCCCTGTCATGAGGATTCGCAGGACCACGACCCCATGATCTGCCACATGTGTGTGTGGACATCTCAACCACTGATGGAGCAGTGGAAGTACTGCCAGTATGGATGCATGATCGGGCATGGTGATGTCGGCTAAGAGTAGATGATGTAGCTGACCTATGTCCACGAGGATGGCGTTTCCCTCCCAATAGATGTTCCATCACAGACACTGCCCGTTTCAACATGTCATTCATCTGAATATGAAAAACAAAACATAAATTGTTCACTTATGTTCTGAATAAAAGTACTATTCAGTTCTTAGATATTTTTTTATATGTGGATTCTAATAATATAGTGCAATATAGACCATACAGGAAAGTTACTGCAACCAATAATTTTTTACATGCCACTAGCGCTCACCCAAAACATCTGATTGAAGCACTACCTTATGGTGAGTTTAAACGCACTTTGGAGCATACTTCTGAGATTAATCTGTTAAATTTTGAATTTAGGATGGTTAGAAACAGGCTCTTGGAAAGAGGCTATTCTGAGGTTTCCTTAAAGAATAGTAGTGATAGATTGCTCAATCCTGATTCTGTCATAAGGAAGATGGACAAAACCTATGACTTTAGGGAGAATAAATTCATTTTGAATGAAGAGAACAGAATCTTCTTAGTTAATAAGTATTCTTCTTTTTCTCCTATACATAGTAGATTTTCTTTGGCCTATTGTTTGTCAAAACGACGAAATTGGCCATTTGTTTCCCAACAAAGTATGTTTTTCATATGGTAGATATGCAAATTTAAAAGAAAAGTTAAAATTTAAATAAAAAATTAGGACAAACATGTTAAGTGGGTTTCCATCTACTAAAGGTATGTTCAAATGTGGAAAATGTAGAATTTGTTCAAAGGTTATGAATTTAACAGGGAGTTGCATTAATGGCATAAAATATCAAGCTTTGGATACTTTCAATTGCAAATCTTGTGGGGTGGTTTATATAGTGGGTTGTGGGTGTACTCCACCTAAATATTATATAGGGCAAACCAAACGCCAGCTAAAGTTAAGAATTATGGAACACATGGGTGACATTAGAAATGGCAGGATGGAAAGTCCAGTTTCTGAACATTTTAATAAATCACACAATGGGAAGCTGGATTCCTTGTTTTTTTGTGCATTGGCTAGACCTGACAGTTATAATACTGGGAATTTTCTACGTAAGTTGTTGAAATTGGAAAGTATGTTTATTCTAAACTTTGGTACTTTGAAACCTAAAGGTTTAAATTTAGAAAATAATTTGACTATTTGAGATATGGTGCAGTGTTATAAATATAAATTGTGGTATTATGTACTATACATTTTATCTTGTTAAAATATCCCCTATTGTCTGTGTTTTAGCAATTCACTGTATGGCCCTTTTATTCTTGTGAATGATGCATTGTATGATTATCCAATTAATTAATTAAGAAAATTTGTATAAAATGATGCATCTGTTGGGAAATGGTTATTCCTTTGAAGGCTGTGGAAGCCGAGGTACCAGAATAAACCTGTGTGCATCTAGTTCCTGCTCTCTTCTTTGGTGGTTTTCGTGTCATTCATCTGAGCCATTGAATCAGCAGCACAGTGGAGACAGTCACGCAAGTCAGCCTGTACCACATCTGCAACCCTAAACATTTCTGTGGAGGACCTATGGGAATGTGCCTGCACCTCCATGATGACTCTAAACATATGTCAAGTGGCATGCAAAGACACACCTGAATCAGTTGCAGGATGGACAGCAGGCCTTCTATGAGCACCCCTAATAACCCTCCTGTGTGGCACCTTGCCCACACGTATGGCCAAACTCAACAGGCACTGAAGCCACAGTGACCACACTTCCATGATAGAGTGTCTCACTCTTCACCTGTCCAATATCTGAGGGGTGACTGGAATGGGTTGGTGTAAGCCTACTTGCTATGTCGGGTGGAATTACAAGGGGATGGCTGAATGTCACCCTTAGTGTCTGATTCAACCTGTACAACCCTCGACTATGCCTCTGTTTGAACACCATCATCATCTTCAGAGTCTGTCGATCCTCTAACATCAGGTGGTAAGAGTCCTGTACTTCCACTGTCAGGATCACCTGTGATAATAAGCAACAAACAGAGGAATGACATTAATAGTTATGCTACTTTAATCAAATGTATGCTAACAAACTAACAGTGGTGCCACTACTACAGACAGTACAGCAGTCCACATAACAATCCTGACATCCACATCACACATATGGATAAAATGTAAAATTCTTTGAACTGCTCATCACTACTGGCAAAAACGATATTTCACTTACCATATATGGTTGATGCTAAGCTTTGCATGGGTGATGGTCCTGGAAGAAGTTAAGCAAAGAGTAAGAACAGCATCATCACAATTAACAGTAACACAGGGGCTTAAAATATTTGCCCTGTATATGTTTATTAAAGATACTTCTAACAACAATTTGGATGACAAGTCCAACCTATGCCCATGTGTAATCAATCTGAATATTCTTAACTGTAGCAGTCTACAACTACCCCCACCCGAACAAATTTATTGTTAAACAGAACTTACATATTGTTGTCAGTATGTTACTATACAAGAGTGTTTAACAATTGAGATACATAAAACTATCTGGAAGCTCTCCCTGAAACAATAGCACCAATGTCAGGAACATGCTGTTCTGTACTTTCCTGGCAGTTGTGTTCTGGATCCCTGACAGGGGACAGGCACTCTTCATTTGCTGTTAGTGGTGGCTGTGTAGCAGCCCCCCCCCCGGTACCATCAGATCATGGACCACTGCAGGTGCCATCCACCATGCATATGAAATCCTGGTGGTGGCCCTGTGGCACACTTGATCATATATATGTCATGCTGAGGCTGCCTACTGCATTCACATCAGGAACTCTCTGCTGCCAGATCTGCATTCTGCCTGGCATATCTCCACATCCCCCTCAAGCAAAAAAGCACCATATTGCCTAAAAACTTCCACAATAACCCAGTTTTCAGAGATTGGGATGCCTGGGTGCCATATTCCTAGGTGACCAAAAACCACAACAGAAGGATATTACACATAAGTATCACATAATTGAAAGTCATGTTTCCAGATAACACATAAAGGTAGCATTTCACTGTTGGAGAAACCTAAGCAGTCAAGATATTGAAATATTAAAAAGGAATTGTGTGTTTGTAACATATTACATTCACACACAAAGCAAGGTTGGATGATAAACAAGAAAAGTAATAATAGCAACATGTCCTTGTTTGTGCCAAAACCGAAATGCAACTTTGCTTCCCCACCCCTAAAAGAACAGGCAGATGACACATTTTGCTGACAAACCATCAGTGAAATGCTAAAAGTGCTATCAAATGAACCATTCCAGAAACATGTCTACAGATTTAACACAGAACATTCCATTTTAAGCTATTGCCAATAATGTGTATCTGTGGTCAGCAGTCCCCTAGAGGTGTGTATGGTCCATCTTAGAAGGCTAACACCCGTGTGCTGTTGAGAATGTAGGACATTTACCATGTCACACAAATAATAATAGAAAACAACTGTAAGTTGTGATGACAGTTAATAAGGCTGTGCATCTGAGAAAGTGAAATGCCCTTACAAACATGCCATGTCATCTAAAGTACACTTCTAAGAAATGCATACAGACAAGAGTAGCATTTGCTAATGCAAATATATATGAACAGATTTTTCTTAATGACACTTCAGCATATGCAATATATAGCTGAAAATGCAAGGATGCCTTCTCAAGATCAGTGGCCTTCTGTGCGGGTATTTCCCAAAGTAATATCCTTTTCTGCGTTATCCACATAAACAAGTCTCCTCATCTTCAGGTTCCCTAGCTACACAGTTCCCATTTTATGGTGTAGATTCAGGACTGTGAGCATGGTGAAGATGCAGATGAGGTGTGAACTCAAAATTGCTGAATCCCAATTACTTGGCTCCATGTACCATGTTAACATAGTGCAAACACTCCCTCAGTGTTTGTTGCTAATGGATTGCAAATGTGAATGATTATTGGTAGAGAGAAGAAAAACACAACAGCAATTCATACTGACCTACTTCCAGTGGGTGTGTCGGTGAGGTTAGACATAAAGTATAGAAGTATTTGTAGCAAGGTTTTAAATGTAAGTAAGCAACATGCATTTCACAGTTTCTGTTCAGTAACATCCAACCTCCTCTTTATTTCTTGACAACTGACAGTTATTGACATTTAATATCCTCACACATTTTATGGACGTGGATGCAGAATGCCTTACGGATTGCATGTTTCAGATTACTGCTCAGATAAGACAACAGTGCACAACAAACAGAGAGAGAGTTAAGACAGAGCTGCATTTATGCAAGCAGTAGTCATAAATGGTTGTGTGATTACTCAGTGTAAGGCATTTGAAAGTAATAAAAGTATAAACAACTGTCATATGTTTTGTTAATACTGTTGATGATGTAGCTAGTTGTATGAAGAATGATTTCAGTTCCCTGCTGCAATACTATTAATGTGGCAAATAGAAATAAGACCACCCATACTCTTTTCTGAGGGTTCATTGGAGTGATATTTCAAATCCAGACCTGTGTAAAAATACTTCATGTGTACCGACAAAAATTTTGTAGTATTTATTTCATACATTGCTTTTCTTTATTTCAACTATTTTTCCTGTATTTTTATTTTTTATGCCAGTGTTTGCATGGTGAGTGGCTTAATTCAAACAAGGGAAACAGAAACACAATGAATGGCAAGTTTAGCTGTGCTTTTCTCGTTTGCATAATGCTTAGCATTGGCCCACACAGGAAGCAGACAGAACACCTGCAGACAGTGTTAAGGTCAAAAAGGATACATTGTTGCAGTTTTTCTTTTCCATCACGCAACACCGCTAAGTGATGCTGAGCTGTGGTTAGCCAGGCTCCCCAACACCTGCAGACAGGACACAGACGGTCAGTAATTGAAATGAAATACATTCTGTTGAGCACTGCACAAGCAGGCTAAGCACCGTTGTGCAGCAGGTAACACAAAAAAATGTATGAATGAATAGGGAATTATGCAACTATCGTTTAACTTTCCTGTGACAGAAAGTGTAAGTGTAGGGCTGTAGTACTGATGGTCCTGGGTTCAAATGCAGGAAGTTCAACATATTTTTACTGTTGCAAAATTCCAGTTTATAGCAATGAACATTAAAGTATACAAGTGTTAGTTCAACATTCTTGTGGCAACAGGTGAAAGTGTAGGGTTGCCATGCACATGGTGCTGGGTTTTAATACAGGACATTCCAGACATTTTGCTGCTGTTCCATTTCACATTACATTAATTCCCACTTATAACACTTTAGATTGTGGAGCTTATATATGAATTGTATGTATGAGGGATAAGACACCCTTATTGTGTTTTCTGATGTATGACTTAGGGTATACTGTCAACTATATTTCTGTAAGTATAATTTTATCTGGAATTGGATGGCTTTCACACTATAAAACATATAACACAAATTAATCTATATACAAGAATCTTGTCAGGTCACACACACATGCCTCAAACTTTTTTTGAGCAGCAGTTCTTCTGTGGAAGAAAATGTTTTGTCACTTATGCATAGGTTTGAATCCCAGACTTTAAAAATTAATTTTATCAGTGTATAAAGCCAAAACAAAAATGTGTCAGGTCATGAAATGTATGCTGCCAGTGAATGTCTGCAAAGTTAACTTGCCTAACAGTTACCTTCCAGTTTTGAAAAATGATTTCCAGTCTACAGCAGCAGCAAACACCCCTCAAACTAATGTCAAATATCAGATTAACATTCCAGCTTTAAAAACTGCTTTCCTCCCTGCTTTGCACTGTTACTCTCCACTTAACATCGCGCAAATTTGGTTGGCATCATTTCAAACCAGAAAAGGTTGTTGGTCAAGGGGCAGTTCGGCTATCAAGAATGCTTTCCCTAGATGACAGGTTTGGAATGGAATGTCAGAATTTAAAAATATTGTTTCTAGTTAGGGGTTACCCCTGTAGAGATTCAAAATGAAGTCCAGCTCAAAAGGACAAATGGGCATTTTGTTCCATTGTTGGGCAAGGGACCTTGCAACAAAGTTAGCAAAGCTGCTGAACCCATTTCTGATGAAATTGCTAAAGGTCTAACTTTAACTTTTACATGACTTCAAGGCCATCATAGTCATTGTTTATAGGAACTGGAATATCTTTTCTGTTGATCATGAATACCTGAGTATTTTGGGGAAAGCTCCTAGGATAATTTATAAAAAAAACACCTGTTTCAACACCTTATTAGAATATAAGGGGTCGAGGAGTAATATATCTTCGATGGTCAAGTGTGGGCAATGTAGGGTTATTTTGGAGGATACTGCATTCAAGGTTTTGGGGTGATCTGTCTTAAATGTAAGTACTCGTGCTGTAGTAAGGGTGTTAGTTATGTTGCTCAGTGTCAACAATGCCCTAGCTTTTATACTGGTAAAACCATCCATCCTTTAAAATTTAGGATTTATCATCCCCTTTATGATATTAATAAAATGGCTGAACATAATGCTTTATATAGGCACTCAAAGGACAGCATGTTTTATGTGAAGGATCAGGTTGGGCCTGGGTCCGCGGGGGGTCCCGAGAATGACATTCTTGATCTTATGGAGCTCAGATGGCAGTTAATAACTAATTCTACAGCTTATACAAGACTTAACAAAATAGTTTCTATTTCTAGTGTATTGAGACTTAAAACAGATTTTTTATGTAGGGTGAGCTTGTGCCCTGCTCAATTTGTTCACAATATCTGCATACAATGAATGCATTCCTGATGTTTTTTTGCTTTTACACATCAAGAATAGAAATGCATTTAAAAAAAAAAACTTAGTTTATTATGTTTATCAAATTTTGAGCTTAAATTCTATTTGTGATGTATGTTATTTAATACTTAAATATTTATTTACTTTTTCTTTTCTAGATTTTAAATGAAACCTTCATGGTATGGTAGGTTGTGTTGTGCTCGCATGTGAGAATTAAAAGGGTTTGATTGGGAAGTGAGTTGAATATATAAGAAGTGTGTTAAAGTTTTATCAGTTCTGATGAAGTCCTCCTACCTGGATGAAAGTGCTTAACTTTGTTATTGCAGTGGTTTCTAACTTGACAGTCTGGCATTCTTTGACTCAACTTTTGGTTGTTTTTAAGTCTTGGTGTTTAAAACCTTCCTGACATGACTGAATACACACTTCAACACACCCTCCCCACAGACTATGTTCCCATAGAAGGGTGTACATCAACATGCATCTATCTGAGTTGGGTGGGGAGAGCACCTGATGCATGCAAGTATAGACACATCCTGACTCTTCTCTTCTATGAAGCAGACCAACATGTCATCATTGACCTTTAATGCGTGGACACTAGTAATATCCCAGTTGTGTGCAACAGACCTGTGTGAGGTATTAATGCTACATCCATGTCTGTTACATCTGTTAGATGTCCTCAAATAAGTAATTGAGGGCATGCATGATGACAACACTGTCATCCTATGGAACTTGACCAGGCCAAGGTATGTGACACACAAATCCACACTGAAGTGTTCACTCATCACCGTCAGATGTGGCCAGAAACACCTATATCACCAAGTGGGTAGACCAGAGGATCACATACGTGGCATCTAAATATGTTGAAATGTGTCAAGTGACCTATATTTCTGGTCCAGTGATCAGGTCCATACATCAGGGCTGTCTGCTAGGCCATTTCCTGTCTATTATTTAAGTCACAGACATTGCAAATGACATACACATCCTGTGTCCAAACAGCTATCTGAAGGACTGCAGATTGTGGGCAATCATTGACTCCCATCTGTGATATTAGTAAAATACAGACAGTATCAACACACATTACAGATTGCTGCCACAGCCATGACAACCCATGCAGTGAAACAAAAACATGGGGGAATTGTTACGTTGTGAAAACAAATGCACAACCCATGGATAATGTAGACATCACACCCTATAAGCAGACCAAATGGTATGTGACCTGTGTCCTTGGGTAGATTGTATGTGGAACGTCCACCAGCATGTGACCACAGTGATAACTAGACCCTTGTATGTAACACAACTACTGTGTGAAAGACATCCACATCAAAGGCCATAATCCCTCCATAATTCATAGTCTTCATTACACCAGTACAGTGCACCCTTCTTCATGTACCTACCTACACATCTTCCAGTGAAGTGTAACTGAAATGTACCACCTTTGCCAAACTGAGCTGTCACACATCTTATTGAACATACCTAGGTATTCTTTTGGTTGTACAAATATCACTGTCTAATGGTGCTAAATACCAGATGCATGTAAGATTCCTGTTCTGGTGATGCACACAGTACATAGATGGCTGTTTGATAGCATTGTTGACATGGGTTACATTCGTGACAGTCTGGATTGTGCCATACATGTCTGCTATGCACACCAGTCAGCTAACCTGTAGTGATCCTGATCCTAATGTCACGTACAGATATAGCAGTGTCCCTCCTAACATCTCCAGCAGATGTTACAGTGCCAGGATGGAGTACTTGATTACCCTCATAGATTGCTGACATGTCATAATAGTTGTACAAGTGTGTTTGTACAGAACCATCTATGATCACTCAGAATGACATCTGTTGTGTCACAGACATGGGATTACTGGTGGTATTATTCTGATATTGTCCATGATCGTGCATGCTTCCTCTACTGTTGTCGATGAACCTGTAACTGTGTCCCACTTGTTGGAGACCTCTGCTGACAATGACAGTCATATTCAGGCAAATCAGTTTGCACAGCTTCACAATATGCACCCAAACCCAACTGTATATGACATCCCTGATAGATGTCCTCTGCATTGTTCATGTCAGGATGCTTATCTCGCAAAGACATCTTCTCCATTGTTATGTCACCTTGTGTGACAGTCACATAATATATATTTTTTGATATGCAGTTTGTATTGTACCATATTGATATGTGATTACTGTACCTGCTTCAACTATCTTCCATTGACATGCCCTCACCTGCTCTACATTAGGATGTTTCACATGTCCTCTTTCCCTATGTTTATTCCTACAATTCATCTGTGTGTCCCTGTTCAATACATACACTTTTCCTGACTGTTTATTTTAAAACGGCAGTCCATGTACTGTTACAGATCATTTACACATTTTTTGTACAGGATGCCTGGAATGGATTTTGCAATACTTTGCACTGCATACACTGTCCTGTACTGTATTTGGACCATATATATTATGATATGTTAAACCCTGGTAATCATTGTGGGATTCCATGCAATCTCACTACCTTAGTTTGCTCTGAGGTACACGGGATTGCTATCTGTGTTGTTTTACGCTGTTTCCTGGCCGGCAACACTGTTGCCAGCCACGAAAATGCACTTGTTTACATTTAAATGTGGTGAGTGGCATGAATATGTAATTAGTGCTGCTGCTCACTGCGCAAACACGTAAACTCCATGTAGGCTTTTGTACAAAGCCTACACAGAGATTATTGAATCTCAGAGATGGTTTCCCTATTTCTGTACATTCTTTATGCCAGGGTGTGAACTTTTATTGATATAGTCCTATCTTTGTCCTCTCAGGGCTTTAGCCTCTCTGTGTCTATTGGTATGAAAACTCTGAAGAGCTTGGCACCCAAACCTAACTTTGTTAGCTCAGCTTAAGCTGCCTAACTATTTGGATGCATGGAAGATAGTGTGAAAGGTTTGTGACATGGCTAACTGTTATCACCATTGCAGGATATAACCCATATAGCTTAGGGTACTGCAGCAGTGATCATTTGAGAATTTGTTGTTATACTAAGTTTCTTATAAAGCTGTACTTTCTAAGGTGATTTTAGAGGGTTGAATGGGTTTCAGGGATTTGTGGAATTTTGATTTATTGTGTTTGCAGTAAAGTTAGGACTAAATATATCTGCAGGTTTGTTAGCCATGTCTTTATTGTAAGAATGGGTAATGTCATTTTGAACTAGTTCTACACATTGCAAGGTGGTATTTTACAGTTCCCAAATGTAGCTAAAGAAGAATTTGTAGTTGTCTTTGGCTTCTGGTGCCAGTTTTAGTTCATGTTCAGCTTTGGTCTTTCTGATGGCTATGTATATTTCCTTGCTGATCTTTTTGACTAAGCCTTTAATGTGGGTAGAGTTGTTACAGAACTTTACAAAATGTATTTTTTTTTCTTTGTTTTGTTATTTGTAGTGGCGGACCACCAATTTGATTTATTTTTAAATTTCCTTTTGTATTTGATTCTAGTGTGGAGTTCAGATGTACAGTTTTATGTGAGAGTCTAGCCCAGATTAAAAATTAACAGATGGGGAATGGAGAGACTTTGTGAGTAAATTTAGCTCATCACAGAGTGTTAGTATGTTTGTGTGTTAAGCATTTGCTGTAGTGAATTTGGAGGCTTTAAAAGAGGAAAGGCTACTATATGGTTTGACTAACCAAAGCTGACATTTTGGACATACCATGCATTGTCCTGCCCATGATCAGAGAAGTTAAAAAACTTTCAAACTGCACTGTGTTATTGGTGTTCATCGCACACCCATTAATATGACCCAAAAATCTGTCAAATGCATCTCTCTTCCTGTACTGAATATCTCTGAATGGAGATATTAAATCAGCTAGAAAAGGAGAGTAGTTTTGCTGGAAATGAATTCCTCCTCAAGTCGTGGTCACATGGTTGACTCTGCACAAAGTCTCACCTAGATGATACTGATGAATAGACTGTATTTTATGTAGCATCCACTATGGAGAAAGGTTGGTTAAAAAATAAAAACGACAGCTGAGCACACAGGTCCCAAGATAATAAAGTACCCAATCCTGTTATACACACTGGTGCCAGGACTGGAAAAAGACAGTGTAGAATCCTCAGGACAAGGAAACGTTCCTAAAACAGGGTTAGGCCAGGCTTAGGGGGAAGATACCACCCTCCCTTGTAGAAGGAAGTAGTAGTCCAAAAAAAACAGAAAAACTGACAGGCCAAAAAAGAGCCATAAAAATGACAAAGTGGTTTTCTGAGGATAAGAAAGAAATTATGTATTGTTACTATTACATAAAAACCTAGAATTTCCAGATAGACCATGTTTAGAAAGATTGAGAGAAATTGGTAGGCTGGTATAATGGTTAAGGTGTTTACCTTACAGACACATGGTGCAGGGTTTGATTCTCACAGGGGGTAACTGGCTAGGCTTAAAATGGCTCATAAGAGCAGTTAGCTTAGTACTAATCTGTGAACCTGTGAAACATGCATGTACAAGAAAAAAAACTGTCAAAGGCTTTATAGGGAATTGTATTCATTTATACAACGGATTTATGAAAAGCAGTACACATGTAAAAGAATTTTGGGCCACCTGGGAAAATAAGTGACATAGGATGTGTGAAAATATAAAGGACAGAATCTAGAGATTTTTTGAAGGATATAAAAAAGAAATATGGACATGGGAAGGAAAAAGAGATCTGGTATGGTGTAATATTTTTGCAAATTAGAAAGCCAAGCTAAGCAACACAAAAAAAGCAACCCCAAAGGTATTTAAAGAGAAATACAAGCCAGAACACCCATACAATGCAAAAATATAAGAACACAAAAGGGGAGTGTCGAAAACAGGATTAGTAAGGCATAGGTTAAACAAACAGAAATTGAAGTTATTGATTATCTGCAAAATAAAGGATTTAGTTTGGAGAAATGAACACAGGCAATGTCACAACATGATGGAATTACAGGTCCCCAGGGTAAGAAGCAACAGGTGGAGCAAGAGGCATCTGAAGAAGATTTGCAGTATGATGGTGCTCCGGAACATTCTGTAAGAGGCCAGTATGAAAGTCAGTTGAAGCTGCACAGCAAGGGAACAAGAAGGAAAAGGAAACAGTGGCAGCTCTGGTGCAAGTAATGTTCTGGAGTGATGTGCCAAAAGGTTCCCATATAAAGGAGCAGCATCTGAACAGGATATGTGGAACTTTCTGTAGATAACTCAGAAAACAGAGAGCAAAGAAGATGCTGTCTAACCAGAAGAAAATTATTTAAGGGAAGACCTGCCTGATTTAATAAGACTCAAAGTGTTAGAAGATTGATAAAGCATGTAAAGACAATAATCAGGACTTTTAAGAGAAATTCATGCGATATAACAGAAATAAGTAAAATATATTACTATGCAGCCAAACGCATAATGGATAAAATGTTACCATAAAAATACAGAGTAAGAAGGAAGGAAACAAGTTAAATTCTACCATGGAGACATCAAATAGAGAAAAGTATTAAGCAATTAAGACAAAAGGTATCACTGTTAGAGTAATATAGAAAAAGGAATGATAAAAAAAATCTTTAGATGTGATAAAAGGAATGCACAGTCTAAACAAATGGTGATTAGGTTATGATATATTATATTAGGATATAAAATAAAAAAGGCATTTTTTTTTAGTTATGTTTGTAATCTCAAAAGCACAATGCAGCAAAGTGCTGAGCTGATAGTGAACAACGTTACCTACACTGAGACTGAAGATATAGCTAACCTTCTGGCCGATAAATGTAACTCTAACTGTACCTCTTTCTCCCCTCCATCCGTTCCTCAAGATATACCTGAAACTGGTTCATTTTCAGCTATCACACAAGATAAAGTCCTAAAAGTGCTATTAAAAGCTAAAAATACTGCATAGATGGGTGCTGACAATATCCCTGGATGCATAGTAAATAGCATGAAACATTATTTAGTTACAACCCTGACAGTGGTGTTCAGTCTCAGCCTCCATACAGGTTTTGTACCAAGTAAATGGACAACAGCTACAGTCATTCCTCTGTATAAGGGAGGACCTTCCACAGACTCATGTCTGACGAGCCTCATATGCAAAGCCATGGAAAAGACTTATCATGGACCTCTATCGATTTGGATTTCTCATGGGCAGGTTGTGCTTATTCAACCTCGTGGATGTTTTTGAAAGGGTCACCAAAGCAATGGATGAAAGCAAAATAGAACATACCACATTCCTCAACCTGTACAAAGCTTTTGACACAATTTCCCACTCAGGCATAGTAGAAAAGCTAGGAATAAACCAGTGTGTTGCCTGCTGGATTGCCATCTGTCTCACAGATAGGACACAGATTATCAAAATAGGGTAAGTTACCTCCACAAAGAGACAAGTCACCAGTGGAGTCCCCAAGGATTCTGTGCTGGGACCTCTCCTGTTTGACATCTACTTTTCTCAAGTAAAAAACAATACTAAAGGCACTGGCTGACTTTGATTGCAAATCAGTGCAAGCTAGGAGCAGTCGTTGAATCTCCAAATGACTTGGCCATCCTGCAGGAAAGTTTGTTTCAAATAACTGTTGTCAGAATCATGGTCTGAAACTAAATACCAAAAATGCATTTGTGTATCCTTTGGGAAGTCATCTAAGCCAGGGAACTACCACATTGACAATACACCCCTAAGGGTTGACCTAGCTGTTCAGGATTTGGGAACTTATATGGACAGTGACCTAACTTTTGACCAACCTTTGTCAATTGTTAAAGTCCTTCTACATTGCACAGCTTATAAACAAAGGGATTGCATCTAGAACTATGGATGTTGTTTTCTCTCTTTACTTATCTATCATTAAGCCAATCACTGAATGTCCCCTTTGACATGTTATCTGTCCAGACATAAGCAACAACTGGAATGCCCACAGAGATACCTTACTAAAATGATACATTGCCTAAATAACATGTCCTGCATGGACTGACTGAAAGCAGTGTCACTGTACTCTGTATCTTACAGACTGCTAAGCAGTGACCTGTATCTGGCACACTGAGCATCCTCCAACCCATTACTAATGGATTTACTCCACATCAGTAAGTCAAATGGCATCAGGAATACTCAGTATGGGGATCCAAACCTCTTATTTGACATCAACAGAATGGTTTGGAGGGACAGGTTTATTTCTCCGAGGATACCGCTGCTGTGGAACAGACTCCTTAGCCACATAAAACCAATTTTATCCCAGTTTATTTTTAAGCACAACTTAGGTCTATGGATGGGAAACAGAAAATTTATTCCTGGACTGCCCCCTGAACTACTAATGGACAGAGACAGTTCCTAAATGCTTTATCCCTTGCATGGTTCCCCTCAAATTATCTATGATATTATCCCAGTTATTTTTATTAGAGGTAAAATATAATTGTCCACTGTGCGATGGTTAAGGCCAGTCTACAGAAAATGTATTCCTGGACTGCCCTCTGAACTACTAATGGACAGAGATAGCTCCTAAATGCTTTATCCCTTGCATGGTTCCCCTCAAATTATCTATGATATGATCCCAGTTATTTTTATTTGAGGTAAAATATAATTGTCCACTGTGCGATGGTTAAGGCCAGTCTATAATCAAATGGGATAGGTTATTTCAAGCATAAAAGGAAAGCTGGCTAGGCTTAAAATGGCCCACAAGGGTAGCTAGTCTTGTACTTACCTATGCACCTTTAAGATTTATCATATACCATTACCAGTGATACCCTAAAAATATCAGCACAAGCAGAAAATTTTAGAAGGTATGCAAATAAATATAAAGGAATAGTACAAAATAAGCAATCTATGGATTGTGTAAAAAGATTTTATAATGAACTGGGAAACAAAGCAAATGGAATAGAAACACCACCAAAAAGAAGTATGCACAGTTTGGAGAAGTATTTATGAAGACCCTTTTGAATGTAACAAAGAAGCTGAATGGATAGAAAAATGAAAAGAAACAGTGAAGAGCTGTAATGTAAAGGATGCGAAATGAGATGAAGTCATGTGCAGAGAAACTGAAACAAAATTAAGTAAAGCTGCTAAGTGGAAAAACTTCAGACACAGTACCTAATTTCTGTCTAAAAGCATTAACATCTTTACATAAAGATTTAAGCCTGAATAAAAATTACTTATATGCGCATCCTGAAAATGTACCTACCATCTTTAACAGGAAAAATGGTATTCCTCATTCAGAGTGAACCTGGAAACCATCCTAAAAGCTATAGACCAATAACTTGTCTCCTCACAATATACAAGCTGTATACTGGAATTATTGCACACATTTTATGGTCATTCAGAGAAAAAATAATTATGCCAATAGAGCAAAAGGCTAACAAAGGAATGTCACATGGAACAAAAGAACATATGTTGCTAAATAGAGCCATAATAGAGAATTGTAAAAAGGGGAAGAATCTATGTATGGCATGGCTAGATTGCTAAAATGCATTTGACAGCATTCTACATTCATAATAGATAAGGCAATGCTTACAGATGTGTAAGATCCACCTTATATTGATCATTTGCATTACAGTGACCATGAAACAGTGTAAACTACTTTGCAATTGCACCATGTCAAAGGGCAAATTATTATTCCAGGGCTAGAAATTAAAAGGGGGGGATATTCCAGGATGATTCTCTGTCCTTGTGTGTTTTGTCTTGCCCTTAACCCACAACAAGTTAGGCTGTGGTTGCTGCCAGAAACCATCCTTGTTTAAATGCATCTCATTTACTTTTTGTGGATGACAAAAATCGTATACATCATCAGATTAGGAGTTGAAAGCATGACTACAAATGGTTTAAACTTTCTCAGATGATATAAGAATGTCATTTGGTCTTGAAAAATGTTCAAAGGGAACATTTAAAACATTCAAGCTGCAGTACCAAGAAAATCTTAATCTGGAACAAGAAAGTGATATAAAACAACTTGAGCAAGAAGGAATGTGTAAATATGTGGGACTAGATGAACAATCAGAAATAAAACAATAAATTGAGAATAAAACTCTGTAAAGAATACTTCAGGAGACTAATATTGAAAACTGGCTTGACATCAAGGAATGAAGTCCGAGCTATAAACCACTTTGCACTTCCTGTTCTTACTTAAAGTTGTGGGTTGATTGACTGGCCTCAAAAAGTATTATTAGATCAGTTGGTCAGAAAAATAAGAAAATTGCTTCACATTTATCAAATTATATATAAAGATCAGTGTGTACCAAGATTATGTATGGGCCTCCTTAAAACTGATTACATGTATAGATTTGCAAATGCAGGACTGCATACAGTGTAAAGCGTCTAGTCATTAAAAATAAAAAAGAACATTACCTTAGTCTACAAAATCACTGTAAACAAAATCCCCAAAAATTCTGGAGCTCCATCAGTTCCTTACTAAACCTAGACTCAAATAATAATCCTTGTCCAAATCCAGATAAAACACCCCCTGAAATAGCCTCTCTCTCTAACTCATATTTCATAAATACCATAGCTAATCTCACTGCCAACTTTCCACAAGCCAACTTAGCTCATTCAGATCCATCCACACAAAATACCTTTACCTCCCCTTTACCCAGTTTTTCTGTCTCACCTATACCTACCACCACTATAAAAAAATACCCCTTAAACTCAAAACTTGCACCAACACCCCTGACAGCCTACGTCCACAATTCCTGCAAATATCAGCTAACTCCATTGCCTATCCCATCCATATACTTCTTAACAGATCTATTCAGGAGTCCCATGTAACTACAATTTGGAAAAAAAGCATATATTGCCCCCTTCATAAAGGTGGAAATAATACTGACATCTCTAACTTTCGTTGCTATCCTCTAACCCATCTCTAAGGTCCTGGAAAATTGCATTCACACTCAACTTCTTAATTATCTGCTATACAGCAAAATCCTTGCTCCCACTCAACATGGTTTTAGGCCAGGTCATAGCAGTACCACAGCTCTTATATCCTTCTTAGAAAAAGTTAACTGGGCCCGTGATGCTGGAGAAATTGTCTCTTCACTCTTTCTTGATCTTTCTAAGGCTTTCAATATGGTCTTCCACCCTCTTCTTTTCACTAAGTCCTCTAAGTTAGGCATCTCTCCCCTACCTTATATTGGTTCTCAGACTATCTCACAGATAAGCAGCAATCAACCAAGTGGCAATACTCTTTCTCTCCATTTCTTAACACAGCCAAAGGTGTTCCCTAAGGATCAGTATGGGCCCCTTCTGTTCAGCATTTTTATCAACAACTTCCACACCACTCTTAGTCAAGGTACTGTCATCCGATACGCATATGACTCAACCATCATCTGTACTGCCAATTCCACATCTGAACAACAGCAACTCACCCAAAGTGCCCTCATTACTACCGAAACATGGATGACCAATGATCATCTTGCCCTAAACCCCCCAAAAATTAAACTTGTGCTATTTATCCCTAAAAAACACTTCCCTAATCAAAGATGAATTTACTCTTCATTCTCAAGATAGCACTATCATTGAGATTGTCCCAAATACAAAATTTCTAGGTGTCATCATAGATGAAAACCTAACATTTGACCTGCACATTCACAACAATATAAACAAAATGTCAAACACTGGGCATGCTCTCTAGACACAAATACTTCCTCAGCCACTTGACAAAACTATCCCTAGCCTCTTCCTTTCTGCTACAGACTCTTTTATATGGTGCCCATCTTCTCACCAATATCCAGTCCTCTCTTAAATCTACACTTGACTCATGCTACAATAAAATTGCTACATTCATAACCAATGCAAAATATTCGTCTCATTATTGTGCCTCATTACAACTACTAAACTGGCTAGAAGTCATTCATTATCTTACATATTTACAATTAAATATTGAACACAAATTTATTTTCAAGCCATCAAATTGCCCTGCCCTCCCTTCTTTACTTACCCTGTACCATCCAGCTAGATCTTTCCGATCCAAAAATCAACTGCTCCTGAATGAAGAAAAATCTAACCTTTCACATGGTCAGATGCTCTACTCCTTTACTATTGCTAAACTATGGAACACCATCACTCAGGACTACCAGCAATGCTGCTGTCTTTAAAAAAAACCCTCGAGACAGCACCTTTCCTCTCTATGGCAGTGCACATGTACCAAAACTGCACTTCCCAAAACCTGACACTAACCCTACACCTTCACTACTCTTATATAATGCTTTCTCCTTCAATTTACTTAACTGCAGTACTGGTACTGTCTGCTACATTTAATTATCTATATTTAAGATGAGGACTTCTCAAGGGTCAGTTATTCAGGTTATGTTGCAAGAACCTATGCTACTTGAGTAACTTCATTATCCTAGCTTTATATCCTATCATGTAATATTATAATTGTATAGACCACTTTATGCTTGATGCTGTAATCTAATGATGTACCAAGATTTTTACCTTGCTCATTCAGTTGTTCACTGCAACTCATGCATAGTTATGTATTTGTCATATTGATCTTGAATTGTATGTATTGTCTGTGTTGTATATTTGATTGTGGATCTTTTCTCCCTGGGCCTCTAAGGGAAGTGGGCCCACTGTGGTCCAGTGGGCCATCCCACTAAACAAATGCAAATAAATAAATACATATCTCCTGACCTCACCAGGTCTGAGCCTACTGAAAGTTTTAAAATATGAGAAAAAGAAGTCTAAGATGACATCTTTCCATAGTTTAGTGAAGCATTTTGTGAAGTGGAAATGGAAATTAAACCAGAAGAACACAGAAATCAACCAGCAACTAAATGCGTCAAAAAAACAAAACCAACAATATAAGGAAAATGATCAGATGAGAAGGAAAGGAAATTGGAAAATCCATAAACCTAGTGGCAAGGACAGAGATCTGTTGACTAAGGTGATGAAGGAATGGTTATGAATAGGTGAAACCAAAAGATGAAAGCTAATAATGGTGGCCCAGGATCGTGGACTTCATATATGCTGGCTTGCAAAGTCCATTGATTACGTGAGAGAAGCAGAAAAAAAAAAAAACTGGCAACAATACAAATCTTGGTGCTAGATGTGATAAACTCATGACAGAGAGCCTGTATACTCAAAGGTACAATAATATGCCAAGACTGTTGCCTTGAAGATTCTTCAAACGCTCCAATTTAGAAGAAACTGAGAAACATTGGAAACATGAATCAAAGAGCAGTACAGAGAATGAGAGAATGTTGAAGTTCATATCACATGGGATCACACATTACCAATAGTTAGATGTGAGAAATCCCAATGTAGTTGTCCATGAAAAGAGAAAAGTAGCATTGATCATTGAAATTGCTACACCTAGTGATTACAGTGTCTACAGAGAGATACAAAGTCATAAAACTCCAGAATATGCAGACAGAAATGAGAGCAACGTGGAAGAAAGAAGTTCAGACAGTTCCAATAGTAATAAAAGCAAGATGACTAGTAAAAATAATTTACAGTTGTACTTATGATTTGCTAGCAATACATGTAACTCCCTATGAATTACAGGAGTTAATTCTGTACACATTGCAGGTGCTGAGAATCGCACATTTGGCTAACATCAAAGATCTAAACAACACTAACTTCATGAACTTTAATTGCACCCTTACTTAGGAATGGGGTCCATTCCCGTCATGGAATTAGAAATCCAAAATGCTTGGAGAAATTAAACCATGAGAAAATTTGGTACTGACCTTAACACATAAAGTTCAGCTTTCCCCTCCATTACTCACATGACTTTAATGAAGGACCATTGTGTTCTTATCTTGCTGGAGTTGCTTAGTTTCTCTTTTCAGTCTTTCTGTACTTCTGTGACTTTTGGCCTCATTCTTTTTGCTTGAGTTCCTTTTGTACCTCAGCTACGATAGTCCTTCAGCTGCATCAGCCCACAGGCATTTCATCTTCAGCTGTGAATTCTTTTATTCTAACTGGGATCTGAGATCATCTGAGGATGAACTTTAGTATCTTTTGCATGCTGTGCATCTCACTACCTGGCTGACTATAGTTTTATATCTATTATTTTATGACAGTAGCTTAATGGACTTGACCTTCATATGAACTTCCCTTGATTTTATACTCCTTATTCAACTGTGACACTGAGATTTTTTCATAATGCACAGAGCTCATGTTTGCCATTTCCTAACCACTCTCTGACTAGAAAGTAAAGTAACTACTGTATGTTACTTTGTGGATATGACAATGTACACTGCTGTATAGGTTGTATTAGCCCAGTTTATAAGATATGACTGCTGCCAACAATTAGTCTATGATAAACAGGCATTTAATCCCACTGCTGCCAATGATTACTTTATGACATAAGCTACGGATTTTCACTCCTGCACTGCTGTCCTCAGTATTTGATGTGACATATCAGGTCAGCTGGTAAAGCAGGCTAAAGCCCTGATTATGATCCAACTGACATGAGTTTGATTAGAGGTGATGAAATAGATGGAAGATAAGACTTCCTGTTTTGCTAGGGATGATGTACACCTGTCATACCAAGACTTCTACATATTGGCTAAAGTATTTATTGCTGTTATTGTGCCATTGTTAGGCAGACTCCCTCTTAGACATTTCTACGTAGCAAGCTCAAGCCCAGGTTCAGACATGATGGTGGCACCACTCAATGCTAGACGTCTAGACAGAAAGATTCACATTCATATCTGTGTAGTTACTTGGACATAGTTTCAGTGCAATGACAGCATGCCCTCTGTAGCAGGATTTAGCACCTGTCATGCTTTCGGCTCTTGTTTAACTGTGAGGGTGGAGGATCTGTATTTGTCAGTGACACCATCATCTCCATAGGTTCATAGGTATATACTAGGCTAATGGCCCCCGGAGCCTTTGCAAATCTAACTGTGGAATCCAACCCATTTGTGTCCTTATGTATTATGTGTATTTATTAGGTGGGGATATGTTAGGAAGTTTCTAGAGTTAATTGGAGAAGTATGTTAGTTTGGGCAGTACTGTCTGCATCTGTTTGTCATAGACACGGAGGCCAGACCTGTGATGAATTTCCAATTTCCCATCCATTGGTCAAGGTTACACTTAAATAGGGTTAGGGATGGACTCTGCTTCACATGGATGGTGAGCCAGGGTTAAGGATGGACTCTGCTTCACATGGATGGTGAGACTTTTCCAGAGCACGGAGATCCACTGAGACACACATTTGTCTCACCAACATCTTATTTGTGTTACAAAATTTAAATTGTTGGCTCTAGTGGTCCTGATGCTGTTCATTTTGTGGATGTGCAAATGATCCATCATAGCTGGATCCATGGATGTCTTAAATGCCAGGCATAGCTCGCCCCTCAGTAACCTGTAGGAGACAGAGTCTACAGATAGGGCTTTAAGGCAATCTGTGCAGGACAATGTGTTTAAACCCTGGATCCTTCTTATAAGGAACCTTTGTGGGCATTCCAACTGCTGAATATCCCTGTTTAGGTATAATGCTGAATGGGACACTATACTCATTGAAGGGTCTGAGAAAGGCCGAATAAGGTTGGTAGTATGACTTACTTGGACCTGGGCAACAGAATGATTTTATTACTACCTTGGCCAAATGTTTGTCAAAGGCCAGATATGTTCCCAGATCCCTGCTTACCAGTCTCGCACCAAATTACCCACAACTCTAACTTGGGTATTCTAGAGAGTCAAATCACACTTAATAAATCCAAATATTGTATCATCGCTAGCTACAGATCCCTCTCAATGTCTCCCAGAGATCATGGAAATTTCTTTAACACCACTGAGGGATTGCATGTCAAAATCAAATACCTTATTACTAGGGGAATTCAATTGCCCAAGCATTAACTGGCAAACTGGAATACTTAGACTTTTAAAAGCAGATATGCTCAGAACATCATAAATTTTATTAATAGCCTTGCTTTGGAGTGAATTGTAAAGCTACCTACTTGAGGTTCCAATATCCTTAATTTGGTCATTACTGAACAAGACTCCCTCAAATGCATCCTACCATGCAACTCCACTAATCTGACAACAAATGACTTACATTCTGTGTCAGACTTAAAGCTTAAAGGTACCACTCTACCACCAAATGAAACATCTGAAGGCCTTCTCCAGAACAAACCTACTTATTTTTCTAGAAAACATATGAAAAATTTACACAAGCCTCCAAAAACTGACCCATCTGTAAGGGGTTCTGCATTCTCTTCCAGTTTTTACCAGCAGCAATACAGCTGCATTGAAAAGTCTGTACCTGTCTGATGTAAATATGATTGTAAATTCAAGAAACAACCTCTCTGGTAGAACACCACTATTAATAAACTGCATCAGAGAGAAGGAAAATAATGAAAAATTTTAAGAAATCCCCCTACCAAAAGACCACACTGAAACATGTCTGCAAGGAACTTAAGATCCCTATTAGAAGGCTCCAAGATGGCTGCACACTGAGTAACAGCTCGTTTCTAGCTCTCCCAGTGTGAAAACAGAAACTCAGCAGAGAAGGCCAATATTTGGCGTTTATGGGTGAATTTCAGTAATGGCTGGTAAGTACACTGCCTGGATGCCAGGAATAAAGAAATACAGAGTACCTGGGGAAAAAATCAGCTACAAAAAGTGAGGAAGAAACACTGACTATGGAGAGTTCTGCAGCTGTTCAGCAAATAGTAATACAACCTTCAGACATGACGTCCAATAACCTACAGGATGATATAAGACAACTACATACAGAAGTGGTTAAAATAAACAAAAACTGATAGAATATAACCCAAGCAACAAAAAGCTGGAACAAATGGAAGAAGCTTTAAACAGATATTCAGATGAGATGATAAAGCTGCAAAAATCAGAGGTCAAAATGAAGAAAAGTCTGGCTGAATATGAGACTGCTCAAGAGGAGATGTTTCAAACATAATAGAATTAGAAGACTGAGCATATAGGGAAAACTAGAGATTTTCAGCTACAGCAGAGAATCTGGAAGGATCAGACTGCATTAAATTTATGAAACCACAAATAAGCAGCTGGACTGGTATTCCACAGCAGGACTTGTTAGTTGAACAGGCACATCGTGTTTATGCTCCAAATCTAGCTATAAGAAAGCAACCTTGACCTTTAATAGTAAGGATGCAATCCTACCAGCACAAAGAGTTGCTTTTGTCAAAACTGTGGCAGAAGGACAAAATACTAAAAGTAAGAGACAGCAGAATGTATATGGAGAATGATTACTTATTGTACACCAAGCAAAAGAGAAGGAATTAATTCCTCTGTTCAGAGAATGTCGAGATACAGGTGTGCGATTCAAACTGCTGTATCCAGCTGTCTTCAAGGTATTCTTCCCTGGAGGGACAAAAATAATTTTTTGATGAAGTGCATGCTGAGGAGGAAATACAAAAGTTTGTCCAACAAAAACTGAGCTGTGAAATAGAAGGAGATTCAGCTTTTTATTCCTCTGGTAATAAAGACCATAGAGTGACTGCACCTGTGAAACCTTTTCCAGTATTTCAGTGGAAAATGTTGGAGAGAAGAAAGGGAGCATGAGAGTTGACTAGTAGAATCAAGAATACGTTGGAAATGAAGCAGAGTCAGGATTTGAGTGATGGAGAAGAATAGTAATAAGATCAGTAAATTAATGTGGGATTACAATGCAATAATTATATTTCTGAAATATGACAGAACAAAAAAATCTGGAAATATTGAACTTCAAAATTTGTTTACTGAGTGGGGAACTCTAAAGTGTATGCCCTACTTCATGTCATTAATGTTCAGAAAAAATACTTTGGTTTCTTGATAGTACTGTATCTGTGTTGCATGGTTTTCTTTGCATGCTCTTTTTGGGTGTAATTGGGATTGTAAACGGGTGTTGTTTTTATTTTTCTCTACTCTTCTTTTTCTTCTTGTGCAGTTTTGAGAAACATAGACAATGTAATGATAAGGGAAAAATGAGTCTGGTTAAGGGGACATGACAATGTTCAAGTTACTGTGCTTTTTTCATTCTTGCATGGGGAAATGACTGATTAAGGACCTTTGTTTTAAGACAGAGCGCACGTAAATGAAAAAAAAAACATTGAATATTATAAAGCTTTTTTTCTAGCACTTGCAAATATGTATATTAAAAGCATTTCTGCACCTGATCTTCATGGCTCCATGGAGACAATCTGATAAAGAGAAACTGTAGACAGTCTGGTGGAAGGGGATTGGCCGGGAGAAAAGAAGAAAAATGAACAGAGAAATTGACTAGGACATGATGTTTCCTGAACACAATCAGGGGTTTTCCCAAGTGTGACAGCTTTAAAGATAATGCAAAACCAGTTAGACTTGAAGTAAAGTTCTCTCACTTTTTACATGCAATGGGGATGCTGCTATAAACAGGTGCTTTTCGTTGTTATCGTTCACCCTTCTCTCTTTTTTTTGTTTGGTTTTGAGAAATGTAGGCACTGCAATGAAAAAAAAATGAGGAGGGAAGAGATGGCAGGAGAGCAGAAGGGTCTGGTTAAGAGTATGACAAAAGAAAAATCAGTGCGTTTTTTCTCATGCTTGAATAGGCAAATGACTGGGTAAACCCTAGGCAGTAACATGTTTATTACAAAACATGTAAATGAAAAAGAATATTGAATATTGTAAGGCTTTTTTTCTGATAAACAAGGTACCCTTAGCAGTTTTGTGTTTGGTTTACATATCACTAGAAGACAATTTGATAAAGAGAAATGGCTTGGAGAAAGTGTTTACTGAAAGCATCAGAGGGTTTTCTCAACTGGGAGAGTTGTAAAGATATACAAAATCAAATAGCACTAATAGCACAGGCTGTGCCATGCGTCTTAGCATGTCCAACCTTTCTTTTTGGTTAACTTTAGCCTGTCTGTGTAGCTATCATTAGAACTTACGTTCTTATTTGGAAGCAAAAACTTCAATATTTGAAGGTGTACATAGTTTTGTGCGTTATTGTTAAATTTATAGGTTTTAGGAGGGTTTTTTATGGTGAGGGGATTGTTTGTTCTGTTTGAGGGCATTAAAAAAAAAAAGTTATGTAAGATGTGACACCGGTGCAAATGGATATGACGTGAAACAAGTGTATAAAAGACCAACCTGGTGAACAGTATATACATGTAACATAAAAGTTAGAACTAGATATTTAGTAAAGAGTGGTTATATATAAAAGATGGTAGTAATAACTATATAACAAAATTATGCATTCTATTGTCTTTCAATCTGAATGGTCTTGCAGATAAATATAGAAAAGAAGGAATAGTGAACTACATTAAAAAATGTAGACTGCAAATAGCTATGCTACAGGAAACACACATGGAAATAACTGAACATGTGAATTTGATAAAGAAAAGTTTTCAGGATGGTTATTCAGTGGAATATCTGGGGCAAAGGAAAAGAGTAGTGCTTATATTAATTGCAAGAGGAGCTCCAATACTACTGGCTAGGGAGGAGGATTACACTGTCATGCATTTACATAATCCCTAAAACTGCTATAATGGAGCTTAAGAAAATTCTGGTAGAAATAATCAGTTTTCAGCAAGGAATATTACTTATAGATAGATACTGAAATTTGGTTTGCAACAGTGAAGATGTGTCTGGGGGGCTTAGAAGAGAAAATACAACAAAGGAGGGTATATTTTTGAAGAACTCTATGAAAATGTTTGGCATGGAAGATGTGAATCCACTGCTAGGAGTTCAAAGTGAATTTACATAACTCATTGAGATACAAAAACTAGGCTAGGCTAGATTTTATATCCCAGAGGAACGTGAGCATTTTATTGAAGGTCTTGAAATGCACCCAATAACTATTTCAGATCATGCACCAATAATAACTAAAATAAAAATGCAAGGTAATGAAATAAAAATGAGACACTGGCGCTTTCCCACCTATCGGTTGAAAAGAGAGGAATTTAAGGAATGGTTTGTGGAATTAATTCAGGAGCTACTAGAGAAGATAGAATTATCCTCTGAAAACATAGCTAAGGAGTGGGATAAAATTCAAGTAGAGTTTAAAACTAGGTTGGAAATAAAAGAAAGGGAGATATGGTTAAACAGTAAAAAGAATTATTGAGAGGGATCGACATGTTAAAAGTATCGCAAAATAGCGTGAATCTTTCAGAACAAGAAAAGAAGCAACTGCAGATTGCTAAACAGAAAATAAGGGATTACATCAATAATATGCACGAGTTTAGAAAGATTGCTGTTAAGCAACTATTTTTTGATGATAATTCTAGAGCACAAAAACTTTTATCACAACAACTCAGACAACAGAAAGTGGAAAGGGCAGTCTCCAAGATAAAAAGAGACCCTGAAGAAGTATTGAAATGTTTCAGAAATGTTATGAAAATTTGTATAAAACAGAGAAATATGGAAATCAAGAAAAGGTACAAATGGAAATGTTTATGGAAGAATTAAATATGCCAAAGTTAGATGTAGGTGAGGCTCAATTACTAACAGGATAGGAAGGGGTGAGATAAAAATGGCTATGTATAACCATGCATATCTGCCAGAAACTCCCCAGGAATAGATGGTATTCCTGTGGAAGTTTGGAAGTTAGGAGGAGAAAAACTGAAGATCTGGAAAGTTTTGTTTAACAGTATTTTAAGAGGAGGAGAAGTACCAGAAACCTAGAGGAAGGCAGTGGTAATTGTAGTATCTAAATCGGGTAAAGATCCATTGCATCTAGCTTCTTACAGGCCCACTTCAATACTAAACCATGATTTTAAAATGTTTGTCTATAATGGCTAAAAGAATGGCAAAAGTGATACCAAAATTGATAGATATGGATCAGTGTGGTTTTGTGGTGGGGAGGCAAACATTTGACAATATTAACAGAACATAGATGATCCAGAGGGAAGCAGAATGTAAGAAAGTACCATTTTTATTGGTGGGTCTTGATGCAGAGAAAGCATTTGACAGAGTAGACTGGGACTTCATAAGCAGGGCAATGGAAGCATTTGCTTTTCCTGATACAATTATAACGTTGTTTAGAAGAATATGTGAGAGAGTGGAGGCGTGAATTAAAGTGGGAGGGGTCATTTGCGATAATTTTCTGCTTGAGTACAGGAACCAGGAAGGGTTGTCTGCTTTCCTCTTTGTTGTTTGCATTATATTTAGAACAATTGGCTAAGAAAATACGGGATTTAGAAATTCAAGGATATAATTGGTATGGTAGTCAGGAAAAGCTGTTTCTATTTGCAGATGATATTTTGTACTTGACAAAATCCGCGGTGGTGGTGCTGCGGTAGCGTTGCCGCCTCACAGTGCAACGCTGACCGGTTCGACTCTCAGCTAGAGCATCTTCTGCGTGGAGACATGCGTGAATGGGCATACGTTCGTTGAAGGTTGTGCCCTAGGGCTGGCAACTCAGCACGTAAAAATCAACTGCCAATCATTAGCGGACCGGAGTTCTGCTGTGGCGACCCCTAACCGGGAAAAGCCGAAAGACATGATGATGAGATGATGATGATGATTTTGTACTTGACAAAACCAGAAAGGGACATTACAGTGTTGTGGAACATTTTAGGACAGTTTCAGATCTCCTCTGGATACAAAGTTATTATTCTTCTTTCGGCTTTTAATGGTTATGGGTCACCACAGCAGAACAACAGTCTGCAGAATGTTTGGCAGTGGAGTTTTTACTGTGTCGAGTTGCCAGCCTGGAGAAGGCACACACACGTGCACACACCTAGGGCCAGTTTAGAGTGTCCAATCCACATACAGCATGTCTTTCTGATGTGGGAAGGAACCGGAGCACCCGTTGAAAACCCACGCAACCACAGGGAGGACATGCAGGACTCTGCACAGAAGGCACCCTAGCCTTCTCAGGATACAAAATTAATGAAGCTAAAACAAAGGCAATAGCGATACATTATGTATCCACACATGAATTGGTCCAACAATATCCATATTTATGGGGCGGTGGTGGTGGTGCTGCGGTAGCGTTGTCGCCTCATAGTAAGACGCTGTCCGGTTCGATTCTCAGCTAGAGCGTCTTCTGCGTGGAGACATGCGTGAATGAGCGTACCATCGTTTAAGGTTGTGCGTCAGGGCTGGTAACTCGGCACGTAAAAATAAACTACCAATCATTAGCGGACTGGAGTTCCACTGTGGCAACCCCTAACCAGGAAAAGACGAAAGAATCAACATGGGAACGTGGTAAAATGAAGTATTTAGGAGTATGGTTAGAAATGGCTCTGTGGTAGCAGCTAAGGATATTTGGTAAGAGACTAAACAGAATATGATACGAAAATTGAGAAACTGAAAGTTTTGCTGTATGGATACTAAGATACAAGCCATTAAAATGTTTTTAGTTGCTTTAGTCTTGTACAAAAGTCAGGCATACTTTTATCAACCGGAGGAGAAGTTGTGGATAATAATTATAAAAGAGTTGAAAGATTTTATCTGCGAAGGGAAGACAGCAAGGGTCAAGTGGGATAAGCTGATTCTACCAGTAGAACAAGGTGGACTAGGATTACTTAATTCAAGGGGGTATTTTAGAGCAACACAGTTAAGGCTCTTGTACATAGCACAAGCAGGAAATTATAATTCAAAGTGGGAAGGAATGATGCTGACATGGGGAAGAAGCTCAAGAAATAAGGAAAGATTTGGATTTTGGATGCGGATTCTTAAAGAAAACAACCAAAATCATATAGAATATTATATGCTAAGTTGTCCATCTCGCCTTCGTTCTTGCTGTTTGGGTTCGGAGCCGATCCTGTGCTCCGAGTCGGCCATCTTAGCTCGAGAGCTGTTTAATGGCTCGAGGCTACCCCATATCCTAGCATGCCCAGCGTCAGCTACCCAGATCTCGTTTGCCGCTTCAGCTGTGAGGTTGCTTCCGTTACTCCTCTTTAGGATAGCCATTTAAATTAGAGGCTTTCCTTTCTTTTCCTTAACTGTACAAAAAAAAGGTCTATTTGTTTCTTGTTTTTTGTAGCTTTTTATTATTGTTGTTGTGGTTATTGTTACTAAAATGTCTAAAGATACCAAGGTATCTGGCTTCAAAAAGTGTGACTCATGCTGTCAGAAAATGTCTCTGACAGATGGGCACACTAGTTGTGTATATTGTTTGGGCGCTGTTCACCTGCAGGACTCCTATTCTATATGTCACGCTTTTAGTCCAAGCGTCCTGCAGGAGTGCAATAAAAATTAATCCTTTGGGGATTATTGAAGCATCAGGATTCTCCGGCTAAAAGTACTCCGCCAGCTAAATCCCCTTTGTCTGTCAAGCCGTCTGCTCCACCTTTTTGGCTGACTCCTTTACTTGACCAACCAAGTATGTCGGTGCCGGCTGGCACCAACAAGACAACTCCTCAGTCGGCTCCATCTGCTGTTTCGGAGCTGTCTCGGAGCCATAAGAGACTGAGGTCTCCATCCTTGGAGTCCATCCACTCGGCACCTCAGTCACCTTTGTTAGAGTGAACTTAGCCATCATTCTTCCCACTCCTCTCGATCCTCTAGATTATCGGATCATGATGTGGAGAGAGTAGTAAGTATGTTGCTTAAGTCACAGGCACTGGCTAAAATTCTGTCCAGCCCACCTCAACAGGTTTCGGCTCCAACCGCCTCTGTTCCTCCTCCGACTACATTTAGCTCAGAGCCGGAGACCATGGATCCGCAGGTAGTAGAACCGTCGGTGCAGATCATCATCTCTCCGGTTCCAACGTCTGCTCCAATTACCTCGATTATACCTTCTATCGAGGGATCTGGGCACTGAGGCTCTCTCGTCAGCTCCGAGAGGGGGGGGAGTGGCATTGGACCCTTGTCCGACCCCATACTCCCCCTCGGAGCTTCGGTGCAGGTGAGCTCGGCTCTAACATCGGTCTCGGAGCCGTCACCCTTGACGCGGAGAAAGACTCCCGTTTCTTCTGAGTTTTCTCTGCCTAGAGGTCGGGACACCTTTGAGGTCATGCGGAGTGTGCTGTCCCCTGAAACAGCTCTACTGCCAGCTCCATCAGCTCCTCCCCCTGTGGTGTCTGTTCCAAACCTCTACTCCTCCTCCAGACCCCAAGCGTAGGGAAACTATGCCCCAGGACACCTCATTGGGTGATCCCTCTTCTTCCAAAGCGTCTCCTGATCAGTCGGAAGAGCCTCCCCGGAAGAAGAAGTGCAAGAGGAAGCACATAGACTCCCCTGAGTCTGTCAATTCAGATACAGACATGGATGAATTGGAAGTGTCCCCAAGGTCACCCTCTGAAGATGTTTCTTTTTCGGACATCTTTGAAATGCTTAGACAGAGGAGGGACTGGACTTCCCTAGCCCCTACCGAGGATGAGTCTGTATACCTGGACGCATTTGGTTCCCGACCTTCCACCTCCTGGGTATCTCCTCCTTTCGATCCACTCATATCTGTAGTGGCTCGAAAGGCTTGGTCAGCTCCAGATTCTGTGGAACCTACAGCCCCCCAGGACAAACAATTCCTCTCCAAAGGTGTGCCCGTTGATGCCATGGTGGTAGCAGCAGCCACCAAGAAAGAGTTAGCAGAAACCTTTTCATCTGTTCATCCTCCGAACAAAGAGTTTCGGACGATGGACAGATATGGAAAGCAAATGTTTGCTTCAGCGACCTTTTCAATGAGGTCCTTGAACTATCTAGGCCATTTTACACATCTTCAAAGGCATCTCCTGAAAGAGCTTGGAGATACCCTTCAAGATCCTACAGCTGAGGGAGCACCTGCCAAAGTAGCTTCTCAGATTGCGACTCTTAATTCCATAGTCAACTCCTCCATGAGACTGATTTCCTATGCAGCCGATGGAGCGAGCAGAGCCGCAGGGACAGGTGTGGCTCTCAGGAGAGATGCTTGGATGTGGCTGTGTCAGTTTGCGAAACCCTTTCGAGTGTCCTTCATCAGTACTCCTTTTGATGGCTCCTTTCTCTTTGGGCCTCAGGTGAAAGACATGTTGACCAGGTATGAGCAGGAAGGCAAGACTCTCTGCCGTCGGAGTCTGTTTTTCCACTCCTTCCAGACCTTATCCCAAGGGTCAGAAGAGCGGAAAGATGTGGTTTCGAAAATCCCAGGGACCCTTTCCTGACACACGTGGTGATTTTTCCCCCAGGGGCAGAGGGGGAAACAACAATAACAAATGCCGCCCTCATGGCAGAGGGGGACCACAAAACCAGGGTGACAGAGAAACCTCTTCTGCCAAGCCCTTCCAGCATCCCTGAAGGGTTGCCCAACTGCTCACCTCTGGAGGCAGTCGGGGAAAGACTTTCGCTGTACCCAAAAACCTGGCAAAATATAACGAGAGACAGATGGGTACTATCCATCATATCCGGAGGTTACAAAATTCCCTTCCATCAATCCCCCATAGAATCAAAAAAGCCCATCCCAGATGTCCCACCCAATCTAAGGGATCAAGCAGTCACAGATGTTTCAAGACTGCTAGAAAAAAGAATTGAACAAACAGCACTCCTCGCAGATACAGTATGCTCGGCCAAACCAATGTAAATGAAACGCAAGAGGCCAGCATAAGCAGTCAAAATCCTTTTATTACTAAAAAAATATATATAAATTACAGAAAAAAAAATGTCCTGCAATGAAAATAACAAACCGGTTTCGGCTTAACAGCCTTGTTCAGTGTGATAAGTAGCTAATCACACTGAGGAAGGCTGTTGAGCCGAAACTGGTTTGTTATTTTCATTGCAGGACATTTTTGTTCTGTAATTTATATATATTTTTTTAGTAATAAAAGGATTTTGACTGCTTATGCTGGCCTCTTGCGTTTCATCTGCTAGAAAAAAGAGCCATTCAAGAAGTCCCTGCAGACCAACTAGGATCCAGAACTTACTCAAGATTCTTTTTAGTACCAAAAAAGATAGGGGACTGGAGACCAATACTGGATCTCAGCAGATTGAACAAATCTGTACAAAAAGAAAAGTTCCGGATGGTGACACTGCAGTCCATTTTCCCTTTTCTGGGTCAGGACAATTGGATGTGTACTACCATATCAAGATGGACAGATGCTCCAGGCGATTTCTTCACTTCCGGGTAGGGGCCAGTCATTACCAGTTCAGAGCTCTGCCCTTTGGTCTCACCTCAGCCCCCAAGGTGGTCACTAAGTGTATGGCAGTAGACACGGCTCACCTGAGGTGTCAAGGATTCCAGGTGTTTCCCTATCTAGACAACTGGCTCCTGACTGCTACCACCAAGCATCAACTCTTAGAGGCACGGGATTATACAATCACATCATGCACTCAACTAGGCATTACAGTAAATTTTGAAAAATCTGCCTTGTTGCCCTGTCAGTCTATCACATGCATAGTAGCAGAATTAAACACAAAAGAAATGTTTGCAAGATTACCGCAAGAAAAAGTTTCCACTATTCGTCAACAAGTGTTAATTCTAATGCAGAGAAAAAGGGTTCAAGTCAGACATGTCCTCCAAGCTCTAGGCTCCATGGCAGCTGCCATTCTTGTCCCATTAGTGCATTTCCACATGAGAATCCTTCAGTGGCTTCTTTTCACGCAGTGGTCTTTCCAGGAACTACCCATGTCTCACATGATCCTGATCACAGAAACATGCAGAAGGCACCTTTCTTGGTGGATGGTCTCTCCATTAGTAATTCAGGGCATACTTTTCATACAACCCCCTCCGGTAGCCACAGTGACCATGGACGCCTCCCTGATGGGGGGGGGGGCATTATCTAGGCAGGACAGTCCAAGGCACTTGGCAACCTCACGAGTACCATCTGCATATCAATGTCCTAGAAATGAGAGTGGTTCTCCTAGCGTTGCAAGCCCTTCAAGACTCTTCCTTCCAGGACAATTGCAATCCAAACGGACAACATGTCAGTGGTGTGGTACATCAAGAAACAGGGTGGGACCAGGTCTTACCCCTTGTGTCGAGAAGCACTCAGACTGTGGCAATGAGCGATTTCCCCCCAACGTTTTCTGATAGCAACGCACATCCCTGGGAAATCCAACGTCATAGCAGACAAGCTCAGCAGAGCTATCCTCATGCCTCACGAGTAGTCTCTGAATCAGGAAGTTGTAGATCTTATTTTCCGCAAATGGGGACAGCCTTGCTGCGACCTATTTGCCACTCCTCTCAACAACAAATGCAGCAGCTACTTCTCCCTACTTCCTCTTCCAGCTCATATACCCAGAGATGCTCTAGTCCACGATTGGCCTCAGGGACTCCTTTACGCTTTTCCCCCTTTTCCCCTAATTCCAAGACTCCTACAGAAAGCAAAATTGTTGGGTTGCAAAATGATCCTCATTGCCCCATATTGGCCTCGACAGATATGGTTCCCGTTCCTACACTTCCACCTTCTGGATCAACTGTGGATTCTGGACACAGTTCCAGATCTTCTGATTCACCAGTCAGGCGGGTTGCACCAATCCCTTCAAACTCTCCAGCTCACAGCTTGGTTACTCCGCTTCCAACCTTAGCCAGGCTTTCCAGTATCTCCCCAGCAGTCCGTGATATTATTGTTTCCTCGCATAAGTCTACTATGAGGAAAACGTATGCTAGTAAATGGAAACAGTTTTCTTACTAGGCAGAATCTAGAAATTTGGATCCTTTCTCAGCCCCAGTCCATGAAATTCTTGAATTCCTAGCAAAGCTTTTTCAGTCTGGTGCGGCTTCCGCTACCATTAGAGTACAACTAGCTGCCATTTCTAATTTTCATATTGGTATGTTTAATTCTAGCATAATGTCTGATAAGCTCTGCAAGGCCTTTATAAAAGGAACATCTCTTCTTAGTCCCTCAGTTAAAGATCCTCCTTCTCCTTGGGATCTCAGTTTAATTTTGCCTCCCTTTGAACCAGCAGCATCATGTTCTTTAAAATTTCTTTCTTGGAAGACACTTTTTCTGGTTGCTATCACTTCAACTAGATGCGTCTCAGAACTTCAAGCACTATGTGTTCGTCCTCCTTATCTGGTGTTTCACAAGGACAGAGTTTCTCTGAGGACCAATCCTTTCTTTATTCCTAAAGTCTGCTCAGAGAGCAATTTAAATCAATCCATAGATCTCCCAGTTTTCTTTCCTAATCACAGCAACAAGGCAGAATACAAGCTCCACCATCTGGATGTGCACAGACAATTGCATTTTTACCTCCATAGAACTAAGGAACTAAGAAAGTCAGACCAGTTATTTCTTTCTTATGCTTTCAACAAACAAGGCCTGCCAGTTTCTAAAGTGACCTTATCCAGATGGTTAAATGATACTATTACCTTTATTTATCAGTTACGAAATAGAGCTACCAGCTAAACCAAAAGGTCATTCCACTAGAGCATTAGCCACCTCTGTAGCTTTTCAGTCTAGGTTGCCCATAGAGTCAATCTGTGCAGCTGCCACTTGGGCAAACCCTCACACTTTTATCTCTCATTACAAGGTAGATATGGTCTCCCGGAGTAGAGCTTCCTTTGGTTCTGCTGTTCTGAAGAGTCTGTTCCAATGAGCCACCCGGGATTTTAGGTGCTAGGGACGCTGTCCCAAATAGCAAGAATGAAGGCGAGATGGACAACGTAACATAAAGAAGTTATGTACCTACCATAACGTTCCATGTTAGTTGTCTTCATCTCGCCTTCCTTCTTGCGTCCCTCCCTCCTTCCCCCTTCCTAGAGGATTGTGAGGAGTTCCCTTTTATTTTCACTGGGTGAGCATCTTTTATTACTTCACATGCCAGGTAATTTATAACTCTTTCCTTGTTTAGGTGTATTGGACAACCAGTTTTTAGGAACTGGTTACTTTACTTATGTCTAGTGTGTGCTATCACAAACGAGATCTGGGTAGCTGATGCTGTAGTAAAATGAAAAAAAGGCTTCCACCACAATGAAAAGTTCACTGAGAAATTCTGTTAAAATGCAGGCTTTAATAAAACGAAGAAATAAAAAACACAAATTGTGCTGTTCAAGTTGTAGGTCAAACAGGATAAGTGCTTTCAGTTAAAAAACCTTCTTCATATCCTAGTGTGTAGACCTGACTTACTGCTGTTTAATAAAGATCCGCAATTGCTCAACCAATCACAATCAGCAATCAGATGCACACCTTCCTTAAGCCTCCATTTCATTTCTTAATTAGGCTTCTCTCTTTCAAAATAGGTTTAATAGGAACTACTCTGTTGAGCCCTGGAAATAAATTAGCTCTGAGGTTCATGATCCATTTGCTTTCTTCCTTTTCAGTTTTGTTGATAACGTCTCCTCCACGGAGGTTAGTAGTTTCATTCAAGATAACCATAAAGCTAAATGAATGCCCTGGATTTTCAGACACATGTCCATATAGGGCATTGGTTACCACTTTATTCTTGATGTTTAACAGGTGGCGAAGTATCCGTTCCTTAAACTTTCTATTGGTCTTTCCTACATAATAGGCTTGGCACAAATTACAAGTGCCAACGTATATAACATTCTTGGTGTTGCAGTTAGCAAAACCAGAGAACTTATAGCATTTGTTAGTTACTGGATGAACAAAACTGTTGGAACATTTAATGTGGCTGCAAGCTTTGCAAAAGCCACATTTCCAAGTTCCTAACTTATTTCTTCCTTCTGTACTCTGCTTGTTAGGTATTCCATCATAGTTGCACAGTAAATCCTTTAAGTTCTTGTTTTTATAACCAAACTTGGGTGTTTCCCCTACAGTTCTATTAATTTTACTGTCAGCAGTTAAGACTGGCCAAAATTTCTTGATGGTTTCACGGACATCAAAGGGGTCAGTGCTGTAGGTCATCATGCATCTGAGACTGTTGCTGTTCCCACCTTTCTTCACATCATTCTGCTTCCATTTCGAGTAGTACGGTTACCCTTTGTTGTATCGAATGGACATTGCTTTGTCTTTAATCATGACTAATTGTTTTTCATTATAGCCTCTTGAAGCAAAATTCTGTAAAAGTTTGTCTTGTTCCTGCAGAAAACCATCATAGTCAGTACAGAGCTTGGATATCCTGGTCACTTGATTTTCAACAATATTCTGAAAAACATGTCTCGGGTGCATGCTATTGTAGTATAGCATATGGTTCCTCCAATTTGGTTTCCTGAATATAGTGGTGCCAATTCCTTTGCTATTATTCATTGAAATTTTCACGTCTAATAACTCGATCTCATTTGCTGACGTTTTCACTTCGAATCTTAGAAAGCTAGTCGTACTTGTTAAATAATTGACAAAATCATTTAGGCGTTGCATACCGCCCTTCCATAGGAATATAACATCATCCACAAACCTATTGTAAAAGATGATGCATTCCTTCCATTCATTTTTCGTATCCATTTCCCATTGCCTTTCCCATTCAGCTAGGACTATATTGGCATAGCTGTTTGCACAGGGGGTGCCCATGGCTACCCCCCATTTCTGCCAATAGTAGCTCTCACCATAGAGGAACACATTGCTCTCCAGAACCAATTCCAGGAAGCTGCAGACTAGATTCACATCCATGTTTACTTCAAAGTGAGAGGCAAAGTCCCTTACTGCTTCTATTCCTAGATCGTTGGGTATGCAAGTGAATAAATTGTTGACGTCCATCATCACCAAAATGAGGTTGTCTATGGAGCTTTCTTGCTCCATTCTTTCATACAGTCTCTCCAGCAACTGACCAGTGTCCCTCAATACAGTATGTGCGAAAGGCAACAACTTCTTGAGTTCAGTTTCCACATAGATTGAAATGGGCTCAGTGACCCATCCTGTCCCTGAAACTATCGGTCTCAGAGGGGGGGGGGGGTCCACACTGATCTTATGAATCTTAGGCAACCCTTTCATAAAAGGTATAGTTGGATATACCATTTCAAGAAAGTCATATAGATTTTTATCAATTGCTTTAGTCATTAATTTGTCATACAGGACATTCTTTACTGAGGAAATCAATCTGTCTACTTGATATTTCTCGATTTTGTGGTATGTTGATACGACTTAACATATCCTGGATTTTCTGGGCATACTGTGTTGAATTCATCACTATTAAAGCGCCTCCTTTGTCAGCTGGCCTGAAAATAATTTCTTTCATTGTTTGCAATTCTTTTAACGCCTGAAACTCATCCTGTGTTAACTTGTAATAGTGTTTACTTTTTCCTCTTGACCTCCATTCAAACACCTCAATCACATAACCGTAAGAACATCTCCACAGTGGGATGATTACTGGGGACAAAGGAACTTGTTTTTTTCAACACAGATGATGTACAGTTTGTACCAGTATTTTCATTGTCAAAAAGACACTTCAATGTAACGTTCCTACCAAAGCACCTTAAATCTGTCTCTAACTCACTCAGGTCAGAACGTATTGAGGGTATAAAGCTCAAGCCTCTTTGCAGAGCAATCTTTTGGGTAGCTGTCAACCCATAATCGGATATATTGATTACCAACAAAATTGATTCATCTAAGCTCACGGAGGTTCCTAAGTTACCTTTCTCTTTTTCCTCTCTCTGCTTTCTGACCTGGATCTCCCCACATTTTTCTGTGTTAATAAAAAAGGGAGTTGCTGTAACAAAGGTGCATGGACAGCTCCCTTCTTTGGTATCACGCTCGGAACTATTTCACTTGAAGGCTGAATGCTTCCTGCCGACACAGTGTCTACATTCACTGCATTATCATTTTCCGTTAGCGATGTAATGACCTTGAGCATACCAGAGTCATTGTTAACTATACTATCATTAGTCCTATTGTTAGGAGTATTGCGGGAGGCTAATTCAGGATGTTGCCCATTAGTGTGTATATTACTATGTACTTCCGCATGTATATTCACACTAGAAACAGTACTGCATGTCACAGGTACATTTCCTATGTTGTCAAAGCATTCTTTTCTATCTGGTGCTCTCTTATCCCTCGGCCACTCAAACAGGCAACTGTTAGTAAAATCAAAATAATCTCTCTACACTTTGTTAATTTTTATATTTTTCAATTTGTTCTCATAGGTTTCCAATTTATCTTGCAGAGTTTCTAGCTTAAACAAGCAGCTATCGGGTAGTCGCATAGTTTCCATTTGCTTTTGCTTACATTCAATAATAGCAGAAACCTCATCTTCATGTGGCTTAAGATAGTCTATTAGCAGCTACATGTAACAGAAGCTTGTCTCTATGTTAATCTCCTGCCATTTGGCCAGGAGATCGGGGTAGGTCTTCCCATAGCTGGGCATACACCTAATTCTCAATCCCCTCGGTATCACATTATGATGTAGACACACCTCCATGTGAAATCGCTGTCATTGCAGCCTCTTGAGCTTATAGGCCAAAAGACTTAAAGACCAATAGAAAGTTTAAGGAACGGATACTTCGCCACCTGTTAGACATCAAGAATAAAGTGGTAACCAATGCCCTATATGGATATGTGTCTGAAAATCCAGGGCATTCATTTAGCTTTATGGTTATCTCAAATGTGACTACTAGCCTCCGTGGAGGAGGCATTGTCAACAAAATTGAAAAGGAATAAAGCAAATGGATCATGAACCTCAGAGCTAATTTATTTCCAGGACTCAACAGAGTAGTTCCTATTAAACCTATTTTGAAAGAGAGAAGCCTAATTAAGAAATGAAATGGAGGCTTAAGGAAGGCGTGCATCTGATTGCTGTATGTGATTGGTTGAGCAAGTAAGGATCTTTATTTAACAGCAGTAAGTCAGGTCTACACATTAGGAGCTGAAGAAGGATTTTTAACTGAAAGCGCTTATCCTGTTTGACCTGCAACTTGAACAACACAATTTGTGTTTTTTATTTCTTCGTTTTATTAAAGCCTACATTTTAACAGAACTTCTCAGTGAACTTTTCATTGTGGTGGAAGCCTTTTTTTCATTTTACTATTTCTTTAGAGGTGGTTTTTGGTTTGGTTGTTTGTGGTAGCTGACACTGGGCATGCTGGGATAAGGGGTAGCCTCGAGCCAGTAAACAGCTCTCAAGCTATAGAAGATGGCCGAGTCAGAGACGAGGATCGGCTCCGAACCCAAACAGCAAGAAGGAAGGTGAGATGAAGACAACTAACATGGAACGTTATGGCAGGTACATAACTTCTTTATTCATAAAATAGCAGGGAGTATTTTAAGAACTAAACCAACACGATAATGGAGAAAAGTGATTTTGCCAATAGGGACACTGTGGACAGGGATTCAGGTAATAGGCAAGAGGGGGATGGAATTTATTGGAGAAAACTGGCAAAGGAACCTAGGTTTGGGGAGCAAATAACTAGAAAGGGAAGGTAATAGAATGGGAAGAGGCCAATAATTTACTTGGATTGCAGGTTAGAGATTGCCTTCCCTATCAAGGATTGATATCAGAGTGTAGACAAAGAGAAATAGGGGGCTTCTAAATGAAAGACCAGCACTGGTAGAGTTTTTAATAGACTCTAGAACAGAAGCTGCCATTAAAAAAGGAATGATTAGTAAGGCATATAAAATATTGCATGATAATTATAAGAACCAATTGGAGGAGCTTAGGTTTTGGAAGAGAGATTGAATAAGTAATTCACAAAGAGGCAATGCAGGATATATGTATATCTCCTAAATATGCAACAAAGTCTAGAAGATTCACGATCTTTGCCTGGAAGTGTTTATATAGGTATTTTTATACCCAGAGTAGACTCCAAAGAATTTTTCCTCAGTTGGATAGCAAATGCTGGAGGTGTGATGGGCAAGAAAGAGGTAGCTAAGAACATATTTTTTTGGGAGTGTAATGAGCTGGCAGACCTTAGGGTTTCCCTGCGAACCGCTATGTTGGAGATGCTGGGTGAGCAATTTGGACTGACTGGGGAGATTATTTTTTGCGTTATGCTACAGAATCGGAATTGCCTAAGCATTGTAAAGTCTTGCTGAGTCTAATTATGGTGGTTGCTAAAAAAAAACAATTACGAGAAGATGGAAATCAAAGTTTAGACCAACTTTACTAGAAGAAGTGAATATAGTAACAGAGGTAATTGGAACTGGGATCTTTAGAAAAGGGGAGGAACAAACTACATAAGAAAAAATGGGAATTGTGGGAGCAATACATGCAGAGCAGGAATGAGGTTTAAGAGGCAGAATTTGAATGAGCAATATAATGCTTAACTGACAATGACTGGATGGTTTATAGGTGATGTATAATGTTTGCAACTACAGTTGTTTCAAGGGTGTCTGTGATGTAAACTGCTTATAAAGTGGTATCATTTTGTATGATTTTTCGTTTTGTATAAATGTAAGATTGCCTTTGTCATATGCGAAAATTTAATAAAGATGTTTGGAAAAAAAAAAACGATCCCCATTAGAAAATGCAACACTTTAGGTCACTACATATACTAAAGAAACTGCAAATCTTTTTTCATTTATATCAGGAAATTAAGGAATAATGATCAACAGTGCACTGAACTCATCCTAATATCACACATTCCAGTTCCAGTGCTAACTTTACTTGCCTACCTGCATTATTGTGCCCACAATCTGTGAAATTGTAACTTCCCTTGTAATCACCTTGGAACAAGTCTTAGAATCCTTGTTAAAGGCTATTTTTTAATGTGTCTGTGTGACCAGGTAACATGTCTGGCTGCGTTTTCTCATTAGTTCCAAGTATGCAATATCTAAGCCTTTATTGTAACTGTTTGACTACAGCCTATCCACAGGGTTAGTCCTTGATGCCAGGAAAATTGTCACTATGACTCATGTAACAGGTGTGACTACTCCTTGGACCCAGGTAATTATAGGCCCATCGGCCTCACCAACCATATATGCAAAACCATGAACATATCATAGCAGAACACATTTATGTGGCTTTGGCAACTTACCTGGTCTAGAACCCAGTGAGTTTGATTTTGTGAAGGACAGATTCTGTCTCCTGAACCCAGTAAACTTTTTTTGAAAAGAATATAAAGGCTCCAGACAGTGGTCACTGTGCACGCTTTGCTTATCTTGACCTGGGCAGGGTTTTTTGACCCTGTCCCACATGCTGGTATTATTTAAAATGTTACTCAAACTTAATGTAAACCTCTATGTTGTCTGCTGAATTGCCAAGTAGCTATCCAACTGATCCAGAGCAGTAGGATTTACTGGTACCCTCACTGAGCATAAATTTATAATTAGTGGGGTATCACAGGAATCCTTTCTGGACTCTCTCCTTATAAGTTCATAGGAGATTACTATGGTAACTGCATAATGGCCCTTAAAAGTCTATTCATTATAACTTGATTTTCCCAGTGTATGGCCCTAGGGGTAGGAGGATGGCATGGATTTGTGCCTTTGCATTGAGTATCTTACATATTGCCCCCTCTCCACAAGGGACATAGGCACTACCTGAGGGGTGAATTTCCAATTCCCCATCCATTGATCCAATTTGCGTTTGAAGAGGGCCAGGGAAGGGCTCTGATTAATGTGAATAAGAAGCCTATTCCAAATAAAGTGCAATCGTTGTCATTCATTTTACAGACATCCAAGCAAATATTCCTGAAATGGGGTTAACCAAATTTATTGATAACTATAAACTGGACACTTAACCACTCATCCACTTATACTAAACTACTTCAAAAAATGGCTGGAATGTACACATACATGATGTACTGAACTCAAGCTGAATGTAAAAACATGCAACGTAGTGGTGTTTGGCAAAAAGCTATTACCACCTCATATGTTACAAATGGGACTCCTTTTCAAACAGGGATGTTCCTAAGAGGCTGTGGACAACTATTTCTCATTTGATCATTATGTTTCCACTAGGAAATCCTCTGTGGCCCAGTTAGTTTCAAAGGGAATATCTGTAAGATCCAAAGAAGTTGTCTTACCCCTTGTACTATTCCTTTATCAGATCTCTCTGGGATGGCCCCAGTGATTTTTAACCAAAAACATAAAGACATTAAATCCTTCAGCTATCTGGATAGATTATCACAACTGTCCATATACTCAGTAGTCTGCTGGCTGCTGCATGGTAACATGTCTGACGTTTTGTACCATGAAAGTCCCAGTCATATTTGACCTCCTATTTCTTGGCAAAATCAGTGGCTCTACAAACAGTCCTAGAAGGGACCTAAGTTTATACCACCTAGTAAACAAAACTTGTGAAAACATGGGTTCCTAACTCAATGTATTCTGAAACTATGGAATAATTTACCACTGCAGGTTAACCAGTTATTACTTTCTCTGCCTTTAAGACTAGTCTTGATGATTAGATAGGTAGACATCAATGTACAACAGATTTATCATGTTAGGCCTTGCTTGATTTGTAAGGTGGGAACTATTAAGCACTTATAAGGGGTTGCAAGAGCTTTTACATATGACTTTGTAAAGGTGTATATGACTAGGCCTGTTATGGTCTTTGTGATTGTTTGCTTAGTATGAGTTTCAGATGCCTGTGGAATATGGAAGGGAAGGAGTGATCCAGCAAAATGATCTTGCCACTCAGTGGGGTAGGGTATGGGGTCAATTCCAGGGTACACAATCCTGTTGTAGAATCCCCTGTGGAGACCAAAGACAACATGAGAGTGCTAGAGTGCTAGTTTCCAGGGGGTGGATCAGTCCTGTTAACTTGTGTCACATGTGAAAATGATTGATGTGATCTTTGTGATGTCTGTTGCATGCTGAATCTGAGAGTGTGTTGCCTGGTATCTGCTGAAAGGTTAAGGCTATAAGGAAAAAAAACCCTGATGGCTGCCTAAATGATGCCCTGTCTTGCTTGGTTCTCACCCCCAGTGAAGTATGAATAAATGAGCCTTTGATATGGTCAACCATAACTTACTTATCAGTGTGTTAAAAGCCCAATCTCTTGACCCACAAGCAATTCTTTGGTTTAAATTCTATCTAGAAAATAGACAACAAGCAGTGCTCTGAGACAGTAATCTTTCCACACCCCTCCCCGTGAACATTGGAGTCCCTCAAGGCTCTATCCTAGGCCCTCTTCTTTTTTCTGTTTTTATTAACAATCTCCATACTGTTTTTCCTCAAGTCACCTGTATACAATACGCTGATGACTCTATGTTAATCTGTACTGCTAAGTCATCAACCTCTCTCCAGACCCTTACTCAAACTGTATTTAACTCTGTTGAAAAGTGGTTCACCCATCATTGCCTCCTCCTTAACCCGCAAAAAACTAAATTATTACTTTTTACTCCCACCCAAAAATCTCCACAGATCCACTTCACAATTACCTCTAATAATGGAACTTGTATTTCCCCTGATCCTACTGCACATCTCCTGGGCATAACCATTGATCATAACCTCAGCTATGATGACCATATCAACAATACTATAAAAACTGTCAATAAAAAATTAGGCTCCCTGTATAGAATCAAACCCTTCCTCACACCACTAGCTAGAACCACCATTGCCCAGACTCATCTCACCTCTACCCTATTCTATGCTTCTGCCATATATACCAATCTATCAAAGCACAATCTTACCAAACTTGAAACTAGCTATAATAATATAGTCAGATTTGCCACTGGCTCCCCTTATAGAACCCACCACTGTCTCAACCTTAAACAACTCTGATGGTCAGAACTACAAAACCAACTACTATATAATCAACTTGTGATCACACAAAAAATCCTTTACCATCCTACTAATGCCCCTATCCTCTCTAACCTGATCTCCCCATATAAAAATCTTACAACTCTATGCTCAGCTAATAAGCTACTAATTGCCAATATTAAATCTAATAACAAAGCTGGGGACTCACTCTTTACCAATGTTGTGGGCAGAATCTGGAACAAGCTTCCTAGAACACTCACATCTCTCTCATCTACACCACTCTTCAAGAAACATCTCAGAGAACATCTAAAAATACGTTGGCTTTGTCCCTGCTCTAAGCCTGACTGAATCATACTTATCCTCTTATTTCTCTTCTTGCCATACCCCTTCCTCTTGGGCTATGGCCCCTCTGCAGCATTAATCAATAGAAGCTAACTTTATACTAGCCCTTGTGTTTCCCTGCCTTTTCTCTTTCTCCTTCTTTGACTTAATGAATGATAATTTTCAAATATTGTGTAAACTTGTACTTGATTGTATCTTAAACCTACGAAAGACTTTGTACTTGATTGTTTCTTAAACCTATGCCAAGACTCTGTACTGTTGTTCACAAAATAACTTTTATTTGTTTTCCAACCATTTTTTGCTCTCTAATGTATTGGAATCTAGCCATTTTTTTAATTTTGTATTCTGTAATTTACTTATGCTTGGAGCTTTTCTCCTCGGGCCTCTACTGAAAATGGACATGTATCCAGCTAGACTAGCTCGGTCAACAAATATAAAATAAATAAATAAATGAGCCATTTGGCTAATGGTTGGGTCTGATAGCCATTGGGGGAGGAAAAAATAAATAAAAATTGATGTGACACAGAAAGCTGTATGGGGTTTGACTCCCACCACTGGTACCAGTTAGGATGTTATGGACTTTATGTATATTTCTCCTACACCCCCTGAAATCCACACCTTCCCTGCTGGCTACTCATACTTCTGCCATGATGACATTGTGAAATGTAAGTTTATTCAGTTTGGTTCATGTGTCCTGTTTCTGAGGGTTTACAATAAATATTGTGGGAAGAAATAGCCAGGGAATTGTTATTGGCTAGGTTTGTATAGGTCCTAGGGCCAATAGCCTAGTACCAACCTATGAACTCCTATTACTAGCAGTGAAGTGTTTACACCACCTAATTTGCTAGGCGCATAGGAGGAACATGAGTAAATGTTTAACCATTCCCATTCTGTGGTACATTAATTGCCCCCCCCCCCCACCATGCTTCTACACTGCATGCCAGTTTTCCCATATCCAGTATGAGATAGATTTCCCCCTGTGCATCCCTCTTGGTGCCTGCAAGATGACCTAATCTTTTCCAGAGTTTAATCCTTAAAAGTTTTCTCCCTTACAGTCTGTTCACTAGGTTTGTTCTTTAACTCTTTACTTGATATCTACTATTGTCCCATTCCCCTTCCACAGTGTCTATCTCTAGCTATCCTATTTGATTGTTCAGTCTGTGAAGTACACACACACACACACACACATATATATATGTGTGTGTATATATATATATATATATATATATATATATATATATATATATAAATAAATCGTATATCTGTATTTTGCTATTGTTGGCAAATTTTGGAAATGTTCACAGATTTTCAGTATTGTTCTGTTTTCACCTAGTTTGCTTAGCTAAGTAAGTGATGTATGTGATTTTATTTCATTTACCACAGACTGCATACTGCCAAATCCTAATAGCTGACATGAGTTTTGCTGTTATGAGCAGGATTTTGTTCATTATGGCAACTTCTCATCACCCATATTATGTCCTCCACAGAGACTTGCACAATTTTGTAACCCCCATGAGGGTCCACCCTTTTAGCCACTTGATCTGATGAAGCTGAGCAGCTGTCTGAAAGCATTGTTTTCCTTTTTCAAATTCAGATGCTGAAATCATTTCCCATGACCTCCATCATTCCTTGTTTATCTTCTATCCCAACTCCACCTTAGACTGACCCTGACAGGCTCTGCCCCACACACCCAACAAGTATATCACAATTTTGAGTTTAGGGGTTTACTTTTATTCAGTCTTGTGGAGTGTAACTTGATCTTTAACACTGTTAATTAAGCATCACAAGAGACACTGCATCGATATAAAGAAATCTATAGAACATGAAAATAGTTTTGTAGATGAAATCACTTATCTTTCTCTTAAGTGACTTAATAAAGTTTCATGTTAGTTCATTCAAGCTGTATTTTTATTTGTAGTCATTTGATGAAATAGCCTGCTGAGGTTTACCGCACAGAATGGTTAGTTATTCATCTCAAAAAGGAAATGATTTGATGGATGTTCACCTTCCAAGGAAAACAAGGGCATGCCATTCCTCCCACCCATGTACAACCAGTTCCTGACAGTAGATGCCTTGGTTCTTTAATGGAAAAGTCATTCCCAGAGTCTCAAATTACAGGCCGGGTGATCGAGAAAGAGTAAACTCCACATAAATCTGAAAGAAATGTTACCAGCATAATATGGCAGGTTTTCCTTTCATTGGTCAGAAATTGAGGCCTTCCAGAAATAGACCTGTTTGCATCACCCTCAGAACAATCAGTTCAGCAATTTCTGTTCCAGAAATCCTCAAAGGATTCCTTAGGCAATTGGTACTTTTTCTGTGAATTTAAAAGACAGATTCCTTTACACATTCACACCTCTGTCTCGGATTCCAAGCACGATTCAGAAAATTACACAGGAAAGACCAAGAATGATCCTCATTTGCTCAGACAGCACTGGATGTCCTTCTGTTCTCATGTTGCAGTATTCTCACATGTGGGATCCTCCACCTCATGTGACCCGAACGTCCGGCTCATATACCAGAGCTTACGTCTGGTTGCTGTAGGGTGCGTGAGACGTCACATGCAGGGGCCATAAACCTGTTTCTGCAGGTGAACTTGTTAACAAACAGTGTGTGTGTGTGTGTGTATGTGTGTGTGTGGTGGTGGGCAGATATATTCAAAGCTGTTAAGCCTCAGCTTGGCAGATATAACCTTATTAACATTTGGTTATCTTTGTTATGAAGTTAAGCTTTGACCCCCCATGTACAAAATGGAAAAAGAGCTTGTGGATGGATGCTTAAAAGAGGGAGGCCAGAAAACCAAGCATTAGGAAGTCATACGTGGGTGAATGGAAAAGATTCTCCCACAGATGTCAAAGTAGGGCCCACAAACCCCTGAAGGGATGCACTGATAGCCTTTCAAATAATTATTTCCATTAGGATTAGCATGTCCATCAAAGCTCTTCTGCCTGATGTTGCAACTTGCTTATTCCTAGGTAGCCAGATTAATAGGAACCTGACTTTTGACCACCATGTTGCTTCCATTGTATGGAAAGCTTTCTACATGACCCACCTCATAAGTAAGGGTATCTCATTCAGGGACATGGAGGTCATAACATTTCTGTGTTCTTCCCTTATAAGGCCCATTGTTGAGTACAACGCCCCATTCAGCATGTACCTCGCAAAGCACATTCAGCAGCTGGAGAGACCATGAGACCACAGAGGTTGCTCACCAGGAGAATCGAGGGCCTCAAAAATCTACCATACACAGGTAAACTAAAAGCCCTATCCCTCTACTCTGTTTCATACAGACTCCTCAGAGGTGAACCCTGTCTGGCATACAAGATGATCTCGGACCCCGCCTTGATGGGACTGCTGCATATCCGCAAGTCAAGGTCCACTCGAGTAACCCACACATGCGGCCTCAACCTGGTCTGTGACATCAATAGGACTTGTTGGTGGGACAGATTTGTGTCCCAGAGACTCCCCCATCTGTGGAATAGACTCCCTCTCCACGTCAAGCAGAGTACCTCTTTACCCCTTTTTAAGCACAACGTGGATAACTGGATGGGGAATAAAAAATACATCCCTGGGATTCCACCCGTGTCCCTGCTGGACAGGGGCATCAGGTGCTGATTTGTCTGTGCATGGGCTAAACTCTTGGCTAGGCTTATAAGGGCCTCAGGGCCAATAGCCTAGTAACTTCCTATGATTCTTGACCCCTTTTTAGTCCTAGGAGATTGATAAAGCATTTCCTCGAAGAAAGCCCGCATCTCTCGTCACTGAAAGAACAATCATACCACCCAGGGACGTAAAGTGGCACTGCCTTCCTTTGAGCCAGCAGCTTCATCCCACCTAAAGTTCATGTCATGTTGACTTCCTGGTAGCAATGACTTCAGCCAGGAGGTTCTCTGAACATTGGCCGTGATGAGTAAAAACTTTTCCTTGTTTTCTACAAGGACATGGTCAGTTTCCATCGTAACCTCTCCTTCATGTTTGAGGTAGTAATCAAGATGGCCCTTAACCCAGTGTTTTTACCTAACCTTTAAAACAAGAGGGATAGAGTTTAGTACTTCCCAGATGTGTATAGACAATTTTTGTAGTATTTGGACAGAACTGAGGAGTTCAGAAATACTGAACAGCTCTTTGTGAAGATAGCAAAATGGGATTTTCCATTTCCAGACTATTTTCAAATGTGTTTCTGATTGCATTATCTTTTGTTGTAAGTACCATGGGAAAGTCTGCAGGGAAATAAAGCCTAAGACCCTGTTTCTCAAATACCCTGTTTCTCAGCAGATTTGTGTCCTTTGAGCCTGAAGATGGTCCTCAGTGGAGTCTGAAGGGAAGGAAGGCAAATTGGTGGGTGTTCTGCAAAAGAAATGAGCTGTTAACCTGTAGAGGAGAAAGTACTTCTATTTATCTCTGCCTGTGTGGAAATGAAAGGAGAAAGTATTCATATCAAATTCCTGTGGAATTTGCTTGAAGAAGTAGCAATGCATTTCTCTTCTTTTTTTTGGTTTGCAACAAGACTTAATAGGAATAATACACATGCCTTGTTGCGTGAAAAGCATTTGTAAATGATTGAGATACAGTTGAATTTGCAGTGGTCCTGAATTATTTTACTTACCTTATCCACATCTGGGCAGCTCAGACCATCTGGCCATTATGCTGCTTCTAGCATACACACCATTGCTGAAAAGAGGCAAACCTACAACCAAACAAGTAAGGATATGCCCTGAGGGAGCAGTCTTGGCACTAGGACTGCTATGAATGTACGAATTAGGCAGTGTTTAGAGATGCAGCTGTAAAGAACCACCATATTGACCTGGAGGAGTATACGGAATCTGTAATGGCCTATATTTCAAAATGTGTTGATGACTTAAGTTATCAAACGTATCACCATACATGCTAATCAGAAACCCTGGTGATGTGGTGAAGTATATGAGCTCCTAAAGGTGCAAAATGCTGCATTTAAATCAAAAGGATTATGAATTAATCAGAATCGGGTCTATATCAGGAGTTCGGATGCACAGGGCATCCGAACGCCGTAACATCGAACTGGGAAGTTCGAAATGTCAAAATAACAAAGCTGCGGAACACAGAATTTTTCCCCAGGGAAAAAAAATCAGTGGGCCATTTCCACGGCTTTGCTGTTTCCTCCGCTGTGGTGCGATCTTGGAGTTGGTATATTTAATTTGGGGGGTGTGGGGGGCAAAGCCCCCCCTACATTAGGAACAGTTTGAAGTGTACATGTGTTTTTTGGCTTTGTACCGGAACAGCGATTTTTTTTCCGTGGGGAAAAAAAATCGCTGTTCTGTGTATTCGACATTCTTGCATTTCGAACGTCCTGGTTCGACATTTGCATAGTCGGACTTATTGCAGTTCGACTACATGATATAGACTCATCAGAAACAAGTCATAGAAGAAGTATAACTTTTTTCAAAAATAAATATAAAGATGAATGTGCTTTTAGTGAAGTCATTTAAAGTCTTCAGAAAATAAGTGATTGTGATAATCTAGAATTAAGGAAGGATATTCATCATAACTTGAATGACTTTTTACCTTAGTGAATAATAATGCTGCTCCTTGTATGGATGGGTGAGAGTATGATTTTTATAAATCCTTTTCAAGACAATGAAAAATAGGCTTCCAGTACATTGTCCAAGATGTAAACATCTCTTCTTAGCTGCTCCTACCCCTCTGACATTGTTGTATTGAAATCCACCAAATAAACTACCTGTGATCAGGCACTCAAACCTTATTTCTAAAAAAGTATTCAAAATGAAATGCTGTACAACAATGGCCAATGAAGTAAAGTTCTCTTGGAGAATAGATAGTGTGGTTAAATGATATAAAACTTAAAAGTACATCGTATGTAGCAAAAAACTTGCATGCATTTCCAGTACTTAAATTAAATGCACTTACAAGATATTCACGCTGTGAATGCAGTTATACCGTAACGAAAAGATGGCTCCAAAGTATCCAGTCTTATGATGGCTTCAAAGTATCCAATCTTTTTGGTCTGATATACAAAGTATCCACACTGAAGATGTAGTAGCCGCTATGTGACTGTGATGAACTGTGATAACAGCTTAACCAGTCTAACAGATCAAATAAAAGCTTCTAGCTTTAATGGCAGTTAAAATCCTTTTATTGTAGGAAAAGTTAAAATCTTCATGTCAAGTTAAAAATCTTGATGTAGAATAAAACAGTTCCTATGTATTCCAAACGATAAGCACTTTTGGTATCTTCTTCAGATCGTCACGATCTTGTTACTGATAGCTGTACTTTAGCATTAGGAGGTACCCTTTCTTTATTATTTCAAAAAAAGTGACATTATAGCCTATTTCAGTAATGAGGGGAAAAGTAAGTAGGAATCTTTAAAAATGGTTTCTACCAATTTCAGCACAAACGCCTAACTCTTGAGATGCAGCTGTCTTGTTGATGTCCAGACGAAATGATCAGTCTGAAGATTACCCCGATCATCACTCTTCGATTACCCTCACTGATCTTACAAGAAATAAAAGAAGTGAAAGCTACTCTGCTATCATATTCAGCTAAGACAGAGGAGAATTTAATATCCATTTCTCAAACTCTGAATTTGTAGTCAGATAATTTTCAGCACTGATCTGATGAGATTGTTGGGCATGAGGCTAGATGAGATGCTGTAGAAGTGAGAATACCTGGAGACCCATTTGATTGAAATGGACAATAGAACCAGAGGGAAAAATGATAGACTAGTGGGTGGTCCTAAAATATGAAGGGAATCGTGTTAACTTATCTAGGCAAATATTTACCAAATGGACTCCCTCTCCTTCAGCACGCATTAGAATAGAAATTACAAATTGAGCTCCCTAGAGACCTCAACGTAATGCTAAAGCACCTCCAAGGCATGTTATAGTGAACTTTGCAACTTTTTCAGAAAGGAGACTCTTCTTTCTCAAATCTGGAGACCTAATAATTGGCTTCTATGGGCTGTTACTGCACTGTATGTGGAGCAGGACTTTATTGTGTTTACTTAACAATACTGAAGGTTTTCTTTCTTGGGGGCACAAAATCTTGTTCTGACCATAAAAAGACAATGGAGCCTTACAGAACTATGCTGCATACCAGACTCCATGCAGCCAAGGGGATTCTAAATCTAAGGAACCTCAAGATTTCTTTCCAGTCTTTAAACAACAGTCATTGTTTTGAGAGAGAGACACATTCATTACAGATGCATTCATTACTGAAAAAAAAAAAACAAGGAAAAGGCATTATCATCCTGGTCAAAGGTACACTGAAATTATTTTCTCTAGATTCTCTAAACCAGACTTTTGGAGATGAAGCTGCAGGTCAGGGAGCTCTTATCTTCTCCTCCTCTTTTACTTTGGATATGCCATGGGGGTGGGTGAGGGGTTGTCATTTTAACTGTAACTGAAGAAGCTGGGATAACTCAGTGCACTAGTGTCACATGATGTTGCTGGTAGTACCTTTGTCTCTGTTAAGTTTTGGAAGTAGCTCTGTTATAAAATGACCACTTGAGCAAACTTGTTTCTTGGGATTGAAAGAAATGCTTGACGTTTGTGTGAGTTGAGGATAAGCAATGAATGGAGAATAAAAATACCAGTTTAAGATGAAGGGTAGGGCAGTAACAGAAGGAAAATTGTGTCTCTGGGCATTTTTATTATGCAGCAGCAGACAGCTATAGTGTAAGAGGCAGTCCTTGGCTCAACAAATAGGAGCTTTGCTCTCTTTTATGAAAGACGTTTATTTGACAATAACTTGTAAATATGTCCTTTGTAATTTTTTATAAGTTTTTTTCTAAGCATGTTTGTTATTTTAGTACTTGTATTAATCTGAGCAAGCAAGTACATTTCAAGAGTAAGTCTGACCAGTCTGCATTCCTCGGTTGGAATGTTTTTTGTCTTAATGTTGTTGGCAGTGCTCTGTGGTATTCCAGTCTCTCTTTAGTCATTCTCCTTAACCATGTAGTCTGTACTAAGGAATTATTATTGTTACTTAATTGACACCTAATGCAAAAGATAGAATGGGACCATAGACATACAGGGACTACCTGGTCTGTTCTCTCTTGAAATGTCTATGGCCTTCATAACCTAATTAGGAGAGAGGTAAATTTTACTATGATTAAGAAGGTAAGGGCAGATGTAATTGGAGTACAGGAAGCCTATTTAGATGAGGAAAGGCACAGTTTTTTTAAAAATGAGGAATTTACTTTGCTGTGTATTCATCTTGTCTGGATTTTTTTTTGGGGGGGGGTTAGAAGGACAGGGTAATATTGTTTCTCTCTCTCAACACAGTTTCATGTTCAGTCTCAAATGGTTGATCAAGTGGGATGATATGCTGCTGTGAGAGGAACTCTGAGCCATTTCTTGGTTACCTTGGTTTCTCTGTACCAGTATAAATTCAAATCAGATTAAGAAATTATTAGCAAAAGTATCCCCTTTTTCTGAAGTCTGGTTCTAGTCATGGGGGTTGGAATTTGATTTTATCTCCCCATGATGTTTTAGGAGGATCCTGAATCAGACAAATTTCTCCCCAGAGTTAGTTCTGAGGTTCTGGATGATAAAGGTCAGTTGGTAAGATTTAAAATTGTAGAAATTATCCCCCACAGCAGATATGGTTTGCACATTACTTCCCTAGATGTAAACAATGGTCAAGGATTGATAGGTTTTGTATTAAGATGGAGAAAAGGTGTCTAGTGCAGACTCTTGAAACCTACCCAGTGGATCTGTCTTTTCTCATGTTTTAATTAAGTTTTCTTCAGAGAGAAAGAGAATGGTAAGCCTATATTTCCTAAACATTGGCTATTTCCCACACAACATGTGAAAATCCAAATACTACAAAGTGGGTAGCTGATATAATTAAGCAGTTGCTGCTGAGCAGGATGAAAAGTATCAGTTCAATTGAATGGGATTTGTTCAGAAATTGATAAGGATGTTAATTGGGTAACAATTTACTCCGATACAGGAAAACTCTTTAAAGCAACAGTTAGCCATTTATTGGAATTTAGAACTTTGCAGAATTCAGCTTCGGCCTTTGATGGATAATGATAAAGATAGATTGAGGCATTCAAGAGCTGAACCACAGAATTACCTTAACCAGACATGAATAATTAAAAGAAAAGCTCTTAAGACCGTCTTTTTTGCACAGGCCGCTAATGCATTGATGGCGCTAGGAGTTAAACATAGGCATCGGGTCTCTAGGATGATTAACATCTGCGATCAGGAAGAGAGTGTTTTGCAGCAGACCTCTCAAAGGATTTTAAAAGTATTTAGACAGTATTATCAGGGATTGTATAACCTCTACCCAACAACCCATCTAATCCTTGAATAACCAGATAAAAAGATATTTCATTGATTAATTTGCCCACTTTAACTGAAGTACAGAATTTTAATATAATGGGGGATATTACTAGAGAAGAACTTGGAGGTGGTGTGCTCTTCGGCATTAGGCTAATCCCTGGGATCAGAAGGTGTCCCAGTTGAGTGATGGAAGCCTATTGGCAGTGACTTAATGGAAATTAACTTACTAAAATGGGAAACATTACTAGAGAAGAACTTGGAGGTAGTACACTCTTTGGCGTTAGGTAAATCCCTGGGATCAAATGGTTTTCCAGTTGAGTTATGGAAACCTATTGGCATTGACTCAATAGAAGTTTTTCTTACATTAATGAACCAAATTCTTCAGGTGGCTCCCTCTACAAACTCCTGGAAGCAGGCAGTTATATTAGCTATATGAAAGAACCCTTCATTTCCAGAATCTTGTTACCCCATCTCAATTCTTACCAATGATTACAAAGTATTTAGGCCCATCATGGCTCATAAATTGTCTAATATTTTACCTTTTATCATTCACGTAAATCAGAATGGGTCTGTAGAGGACAGCAACCATTTGATAGTATAATTAGTACTATGTTATTCTTCAAAGATGCCCAAGTGAAAAGAAAGCTTTTATTAAGCTTGGATACAGAAAAGGTATTCAGTGTAGTGGAACTGACCTTTGTTTGCCAACTTAAGAAGAATGAAATTTCTTGAACAATATATTAAATTATTGCAAGGAATTTACAGTGAAGCTACCACTGATGTAAATTCTACTGCAGAATTATCTGACTTGCTTCTGCTGAAGATGAGAAAGAGGCAAAATTGTACCCATCACACTCCTCTTTGCTATATATTTAGAGCCACTGACCCAACAGATCAGAGAGCATCCAGTACGGGGATACAGATGGAACAGTTCATCATTGAAACTATCGCTTTTTGGGGAGGATGTACTAATGACTAACCAGCCCAGATCAGAATCTCCTGCTGTTGTTTTCTGTGCTGTATAACTTTGGTGCCCTCTTGGTCTAGAAAGTAAATGTCTGTAAGACTAAAGCAGTTTCAGTGAATTTGAACTAGTCACAGCAGTTAACCACTAAGCCATCACAGCTACTGTTACAAACTCCTGGATAACTATTCCTTCTTACAAACTCAGAATAAATTAATTGTGTTTAGGAACATGGGTAGTCTGCTCTGCCCAAGCCACATAACATGATATGCTAACAAAAATAACCATTTTCAAAATTGGGATACTTCACTGCTAGACCTAGACCAAAAAGTCTGAAGGTTAAATTGGTTTATTCTTCCTTTATTGTTATATATCATGCAAGCTCTGTGCTTCCCTCCAAGCTCCCAGATGTTAAAGATTAAAAGAAGTGTAAAAATGTTTATTTGGGAGGAGGCTAGACCTAGGGTAACTCATGATAAAATGGAGCTTCCTTCAGCATTGGGAGGGCTTGGAATACCCTATCTGAAACTTTATTGGTCTGCAGTTGTTGTTGCCATATTAACTAAAATTCAGCTCCCCTCATATCATTCCATATGGGCTTCAATGATAGACATGCCAATCCCTGTCCATTGGGAATGGATTGGATAGCTTTTCTTGTCCCTTTCTCTTTCCAATGATATTTTACTTGCTTTTTGCTCACTTATTAAAGGATTACACAGTATATGGACATTATCCCTTAAGTGAAATAAAATAAATACTAAATCAAATAGAGCATAAAAAAGACTGGAAGTGTTTCAAACATCAAGATAAATTGAACAGTATGAAAAACAAGGTTGTAATATTGATATCAGATCTCCTGTATTGGTATGAGGCACAAGTGAGATGCAGTTTCCAAGTAGTGTTTTTACTATGGTCTGGTGTGTAGATTAAAATCACTGTCTGGTTATCCTAACCATGATATTATAGGATTGTATATAATTAACCTGATGATTTTGGCTAAGGAGGAGTATATTTCTGCTAAGGTCCTTGTCTTAAAATTTTATCAGGCACTAACGGTAATTAAATGATCCTTGGCACTAAAGACCAAGGAGTCCCAGGAAAATGTCTTTGATTTGCAGTTAATTCCAGAAAAGTGGTTCCAGCTAGTGGGTCTATGTACTAAGTCCAGAAGATTTAGAATATTTAGCTAGCAGCGTCTTCACAAATATTTTATGCACCAGCTAGATGTAGCAAGATTTACCAAGGTGAGGATAGTAATTGTTAAAGATGTTTGACAGGGGAAAGGGGAAATTGGATGCACATGTTATGTACATGCCCAAGTCTAGTGCTGTTTATGGAACAGGTGGCAAAATTCATAGCTCTGGTGTTAAAATTAAGAATTGCTTTGTCTTCAGCTGTTTTTATTTTTTGGGGGGGGGCAAGATGAATCTAATGGTTTGCATTAGTGTAATGATTAAGTTGTTTACCTCACAGACAAGGTCAGAGTTTGATTTTGATGTTGGTAAGCTTGGCTGGGTTTAAGAAGGCATCTCATGCTGTTACCCTAGTAATCAGCCACGAACCTATAAACCTATTAGTTAGCATTGTAAATTCTGGACTGTACCTAATATTGCTAAACTTAAGCAGCAAATGAATGAACTAGTATCTTAAAAGGAAAAACGTTAAAAGTCCATATACTAGGTCTAAGTATGAAAACAATTGGCATGTCTAGCTTTATTATGTCAGGGAGTAAATGTAGTAAGTTTCATACAGCACTGTGACACAGCAGTCTTCATGAATACTAAGTATTAAAGGATTAGGAATATAAAGTTGTCATGATAATGATAACAAATAATTCATTATAAATTTCTTTTTGTATTGCTCTTTTTTCTATTTTTATCATTATTTTCACGTACTAAGTTTATTTCTGTACTTGTTTGATAAGAAAAGAAACTAATTTCCTGATATCTGACTAGATAGAGAGTCGTAGATTGAAAGATATACTTGGTTAGACTAAGTATTTCTATAATTAGATGCACGTAATACAAATGTATACTAGGGAATAGACAGGGTTATAAACACTTCTATACTCTTTACAAAATTTATTTTAAGTTATTTATATACATTCATTTGTGAACTATTCTTACTGTAATGCTGTTTTTGAATAAAACATGTTTTGCAATATATATATATATATATATATATATATATCTATATATGTAAAAGTGTATTAAACAAGTGGAAGAACAAATGTTTTCAAGAGTGTATTTGTTGTGAAAGATGTGTCAAATTAGTATGGAAATAGAAAATAAGAGACTTTCTAGATAACTGGTATCCTATTGCTTTAAATAATTCAGATTCTGTTGAAAAAGCTGCAGCCTAGATTTGAGGAAGGTTTTGGAAAAAATTGGAATGAAGAAATGTATGGTATCATGAAGACAAGTATAAGAGATGATCTGAAGTAGTTAACTTCATTTGCTCAGCAACCTGTGGGTATCGGATCCAATTCGGATCCGAGCCAACAGCTTTCCAAGCTAAAAGATCCGAGCTCCAAGCTCCTCCCCCTACCCATAATGCCCTGCCATCTCCCTCTAACCCTCAGATCTTGTTTGCCGCGGCTTCTATAAGCTTCTCAGAATGAGCTCCGAGCGTGGTACTGTGAGTTTAGCATTTAAAATGTAATTTTCTGTCAAACTTTCTCTAACTTTGTGTGTGTGAACTCCCTCTTATCTTCCTAGCCTTTTTGGGTAGTTTCTTAAACTTTTTTTGGTTAAGTTAGATTTATTCCCCACCCCCCTCTGCGTGTGTGAAGGTGTGTGCTTGTGGGCCTGTTTTTCTTTTGTATAATGGCTGAAGGCCCTGAAGCTATTTTCTCTAAATGTACCGAGTGTGGCCATAAGCTGTCCCCAGCGGATGGCCACACTCGGTGCGTCCTGTGCCTGGGGGTTGATCACCTCTCCTTGGGCTGCACTATGTGTGCAGCCTTCAACCCCAAGGCTTTGAAAGATTGGAGGAAGAAGCTTATTCTGGTGGGCCTTTTGCCTCCGGATTCTGCTTCATCCTCCTCTGTGGTGCCAGCGGCTGCCCCACCTGCTGCTCCTGATTCCCTGGCCGGGACTCAACCTCCCTCGCTGGCCCAGGAGGAAAGGGATGGTAAAAAGAAGGACAAAAAGGATAGGGAGAGAGAGAAAGAAAGGCATCGCAGCCACAAGAGGCGGTCCGAGTCGACCCCTTCGGCACCGCCATCCAAACAGCTTGCCTCTCCCCTTAAGGTCTCCAGGCCTTCCCCCTCCTGGCTCCATTCTCCACGTTTCTCCCCGGAGTGCCAGAGGAGGAGACCCGGTCGCCTTCGAGGTCATCTAGGCGGCCTTCCCGGCCAGCTTCGGTGGCCTCATCTAGATCTACCAGAAGTTTATCGGACGCAGACATGGACCGGATGATGCATCGATTTCTCCAGGCCCAGCTGCAGATAGGAGTGCTCTTGCCCTCCACCCCACTGGGGGGGAGCTCAACACCTTTTTTCGCCCCCATTGCTCCTTCTCCGACCCGCTGTCGGGGTTCGGAGCTGTCGGATCCGACTAGCTTTGGAGCCGGGGTGGGGTCGGCGCCGACGGTGTTTCCTACTTTGGCGCCGACTGTACCCTCGAGTCTGTCATATCCGTTTTCGGATCCGAGCTCTCAGGGCCAGGAGTTGAGCGTCAGATCCGGAGGGGTCAGTGGGCCTTTGGCTCTGTTAAGTTTGGGGCACACTACCCTTTCGGATCCGATCGAGTCACCTTCGGCGCTGGTCCGCATGTCAGATCCGAGGGGACTACTTTCGGATCCAAGGGAAAGCAGTTCCCCCTTGGCATTCGACATAGTGGAGAGGGTCCTTTTGAGGGATTTGAGGCCCAGGCTCTTGCTACGGATCCACACGCCATTCCCACTCAGATGGGCCTGTCTTCCATCATCTGGCCCCAGGGACAGCCTGCGCCTACATCCCAGATTGTTCCCGTAGAGGAACAGGACATTGTTGGTGAGGCCTCTTTGGACAGCCCCCCCCCCCCAGGAGGTCCCTCACAAACGAAAGTGCAAGAGGAGGCACTTTGACTCACCTGATTCCCTCACGGAGGACACAGACTTAGAGGAAGGGGAAGGTTCCCTAAGGTTCCCCGAGGTCAGGTTCCCCAAGGTCACCCCTCGAAGACGTCTCCTTTGGAGACATTATGGAAATGTTAAGCATTAGAGGGGGGTGGTCTGCCCAAAAACCTTCCTCAGATGAGTCTGTGTTTCTGGAGGCATTTGACGCAGACCCATCTACCTCTTGGGTGTCCCCTCCCGCCGACCCCCTGGTAGACCTCATAACTACCAGGGCATGGAAGGAGCCGGACACTGTCGAGCCAATACCCAAGAGAACAGGCAGGATCCTCAGCCCTCCCACAGGCAGGACAGTTTGGAGCAAGGGGTGCCCCAGTGGATGCCATGGTGGTGGCGGCTGCCACTAGAAAGGAATTAGCACAGGAGTGTTCCTCTGTGCATCCTCCAGACAAGGAGTCTCGGATGATGGACCGCCTTGGAAAGCGGATGTTCTCTTCAACGACCTTCTCTATAAGGTCACTGAATTATATGGCACGTGATTCGGCTCCAGCGGGACCTGATTTAAAGAGTACGCTGGGTCACCCCCAGAGTCCATGTCGGCCGAGGACAAGCGGACCTTCTCGGCTCGAATGGCCACTCTCAAGTTAATTACCAACACATCTATGCAGCTTCTCTCCCATGCGATGGAGGGAGCCGCTAGAGCTAGCGGAACGGGCGTAGTCTTACGTAGATAGGCCTGGCTCCGTCTCTGCGATTTTGCAGAACCCTTCAAGGTGTCCTTCGCGAACACCCCTTTTGATGGTTCTACGTTCTTCGGCAAAACAGTCCGCGATACGCTTCTCCAGAGTGGGAAAGATGGGAAGACGTTGTCTGCCATCGGGATCCGCTTCTCGGCTCCTCAGAGGTCCTACTCCAGGAACCAAAGAAAACAAAAGATGATGTGGTTTCGGAAAGCTCAACAATCCCGTTTCGCTCTGGATCCCTCGTCCTTCAGAGGCAGAGGAGGACAGGGTGGACGCCGGCCCAGAGGCAGAGGGGGTCCAAAGAATTTTGGGTCGAGAGAACCTTTTTCGGATCGACCCGTGCAGCAGCCCTGAGGGGTTGCCCAACTGCTCCTCTCTGGAGGCAGTCGGGGGGCGCTTCTCGGAACACCTAGCAAATTGGAAGTCCATTACAATAGATCGCTGGGTGCTGCGAATCATATCCAGAGGCTATTCAATCCCTTTCCTAACTTACCCTCCCCTATCAACAAGACTCCTCGATCAACAAGACTCCCCGATGTTCCCACCCGATCAGAGGGAGGCAGCAGCATCAGAAATTCGAGGGCTGCTAAGAAAAAGAGCTATCCAGCGCGTCCCCCCGCGCAATCCGGATCAGGCTTTTACTCCAAGTTCTTTTTGGTGCCAAAAAAGATGGGGGACTTACGACCCATTCTCGACCTGTCCACACTGAACCTGTCAGTCGCCAAAGAAAAATTCCAGATGGTCACTATTCAATCCATTCTCCCACTTTCGCAGGAGAACAATTGGATTTGCTAGATAGACGTCAAGGATGCGTACTACCACATTCTTATGGACAGACAATCCAGAAGGTGGTTCTGCTTTTGGCTGGGAGCCAGCCATTATCAGTTCAGGGTCCTACCCTTCAGTCTCACCACAGCCCCCAGGGTGTTCACCAAGGTCATAGCAGTTGTAGGGGCCCACCTGAGGCTTCAGGAAATACAGGTCTTTCCGTACCTGGACGACTGGATCCTAACCACCCTTACCAGGCATCAACTCTGCGCAGGCAGGGACTACTTCTTACACCTAGCCCGCCACCTAGGGATCATGATCAACCACAAGAAATCCTCCCTTCAACCTACTCAAATTTTGGAAATCATAGGGGCCAGGATAGACACTACACAATCCAGAGACTTTCTGACAGCGGACAAACTTCGCAGTCTAAGCCTTCACATTCTAGACCTCTTACAATCGTCAGCTCCCTCAGCGGAACTAGTCCTGAGGGCCCTGGGATCCATGGCAGCAGCCATCAATCTATCACCTTTCGCTCGCCTGAAGATGAGAATCCTTCAATGCAAGTTCAATGGTCTATTCTTTTTCACCTCCTGTCTACACCTATTCCCTTCAGCAGGATTTTCAGGGAGTTGCTTCTTTGGTGGCTCCGCTCCAGAGATCTCCGAGAAGGCCTCCCCTTCGTTATACCCCCTCCCCAAGTCACGGTGACCACGGATGCATCACTCCTCGGGTGGGGGGGTCATTGCATGGGCAGATCCGTCCAAGGCACGTGGACTTTCACAGAGACTTCACTGCATATCAGTGTCCTGGAGATGAGGGCGGTGCTTCTAGCGTTGCAGGCTCTCCATCCCCTTCTTCCTCCAGGAACTATTGCAGTTCAAACAGACAACATGTCGGTAGTCTGGTACATAAACAGGGGGGAACCAGATCTTATCCACTTTGCAGGGAGGCAATGAGAGTATGGGAATGGGTGATATCCACCAGCCGCTTTCTCATAGCAATGCACATTCCGGGTTGGTCAAACATCTTGGCGGACAGGTTGAGTCGAACGATCCTCTCACCTTACGAGTGGTCTCTGAACCCAGCAGTAGCGAAACAAATCTTCCTCGAATGGGGTCAACCTTGCTGCGATCTCTTCGCCTTGCCTTCAAACACAAAGTGCAGTGAGTTCTTCGCTCTGATTTCCCCACCAGGGGAAGCCCCCAGGGACGCTCTAGTTCATGCTTGGCCATCCGGTCTTCTGTATGCTTATCCTCCTCTTCCATTGATGACAAAATTCTTGCAGAAAGCTCGTCAGTTGGGGAGCAGATTTATCCTCATAGCCCCATTCTGGCCTCGTCAAACCTGGTTCCCTTACCTGCGGTCTCATCTAGTACATCCTCCTTGGATCTTAGATCCCAGTCCGGATCTGATCTCTCATCCTTTAGGATTGAAGACCCCCGACCTGGACTACCTCAAGCTCTCAGCTTGGTTGATCCAGTTCCCTTAATGGCTAGGACTTCCGGTATATCTTCCTCGGTTAAGGCCATCCTGGTGGCCGCCCATAAACCGTCTACCAGGAAAATCTACAAGAGTAAATGGAAACGTTTCTCTGTCTGGGTGGAGCACAGGAACTTGGACCCCTTCACGGCTCCTATCCCAGCAGTTCTAGACTTTCTTTCCCATACCTTTCATCAAGGAGCTAGTGCTTCTACTATTAAAGTTCAATTGGCAGCTATTTCCCACTACCATGTTGGAAACAGTTCAGGGCCCCTAGCGTCCTCCAAGATATGCAAAACATTCATGAAAGGAACCTTTTTGTTAAGACCCCCTATTAAAGATGCAGTGCCTCCATGGGATCTTACCCTAGTTCTTCAAGCTCTGACTGGGCCTCCTTTCGAACCTGCAGCTTCAGTCGACTTAAAATAGGTCTTCCTGATTGCCATTACTTCTGCTAGGAGGATATCAGAGCTTTACGCTCTCTGCTGTAAGCCTCCATACATCATCTTTCATAAAGACAGGGTCTCCCTCAAGACTAATCCCTCTTTTCTGCCCAAAGTGGCTTCAGAAGCCAATATCAAGCAGTCCATCAATCTACCTGTCTTCTTTCCTAATTTCCAAAACAAAAGAGAATACAGACTTCATTGTCTGAATGTTCATGGACAGTTACGTTTTTACTTAAACAGAACAGCAGATCTTCGAAAATCTGATCAACTTTTTGTTTCCTTTGCAAAATCCTGTCTGGGGAAACCAGTCACTAAAGTAACCTTAGCTAGATGGATTTCCCAATGCATTCTCCTTGCATACAAAAGTTCTGGTCATCCTGAGCCCCTGAAGTGCAAGCCCATTCTACCCGATCTATGGCTACTTCTACTGCTTTCTGGTCAAGGGTTTCTTTGGATGACATTTGCTCAGCAGCTACTTGGGCTTCCTCTCATACCTTTATTACACACTACAAATTGGATTTAATATCCAGAGGACGTGCATCTTTTGGCTCGGCAGTGCTCTGGAATATCCTTCCATAAGGGCCTCCCAAGTTGCTGGTAGCGGGGGACTCTGTCCCACAGGTTGCTGAGCAAATGAAGTTAACTACTTCAGATAAAGAAGTTATGTACTCACCATAATGTTCCATCTGATTAGGTAATTTTATTTGTCTGCAACCGACCCTCCCTCCATCCCCCGGACCCTTAGTTTGTTATCAAAGGATCAGGATATGTCCTTGTTCAGTTGACATCAGTGGAACGTATTGTAATCCTTTCCTAGGTTATAGAATTTTCCTATTGCCTTTTTTCTGGCAAACTCGATCTGAGGGTTAGAGGGAGATGACTGGGCATTATGGGTAGGGGAGGAGTTTGGAGCTCGGATCTTTTAGCTTGGAAAGCTGCCGGCTCAGATCCAAATCGGATCTGATACCCACAGGTTGCAAACAAATGAAGTTACCTACTCAGATGGAACATTATGGTGAGTACATAACTTATTTTTAATCATCATACAGGAAAGCATTAATTCCATATTATATGAGGGTAAAAATGCTAGGATTGTAGCATATGATAATATAAATTATTATCAAATGTGGATAATTTTAAAAAAGTATAGGATTTGTTCAAAATTATGTTACTAAAAGTGATTATAAGAATAATACTGTAAGGATAATGATAATTGCATGGTTAAGTAGGGCTATTAGAGTATAGAAAGGACTTAGACAAGGATGTCCCATAAGTTCCATTTTATATTCTTTAATTATGAATGCTACTTAGACAATGCGATTAAAAATGTAAGAATGACCAGTTTATTTATAAAAAAAAATCAGTGGAAATTCTTGTGATAATTGTTTATACTGATGTTATTGTTTTAGTAACTAGAACTATTAAATGGGTGGTAGAATCAGTAAATTTCTTAGGTTTGGTTGGCTTGAATTTTAACAGAGGAAATGTAAAGGTCTAGGGGAAATTAAAAAGTGTGCTAATTATTTTTCTAGATCTGAGATTCAAATCTTGGGTATTTCCTTTGGAAAATATTGTTATTAATAACGGGAGAATATTTTTGAAGAAAATAAAATGATTACTAAAGCGTGTACACTTAAGTTGACTTATATGAACAAATTATAATTATTTCAATAATAATTAGTAAATTAAGTTACGTGGTTGGATATTTTTCATTTCTACAAAATTTAGAAAAGGAGCTTTTGCAAATGGTTTTCACTTTGATTTGGGGATCCAGATTAAATCCAATAAAAACGGCATGTTTAATGAGAAAAAGATAAGGGAGGATTAAATTTATTACACACTACATTTGTATTGTATATTAATTTAGTCAATAATCAGGAAAAAAACATATTGGGTAATTTTTTTACAAAGTGGATATGAACAAATATGGCCCTGGTGCAAATAGGTAGAAATTTTGGAGACCAAGATAATTAACACTATTGGGAAAAATAATGGTTGTGTTAAAAATTGTTCTTAATGACATTGGAAAAAAATGGCAAAGAATTTTGTGAAAATGGGTAGGTAGTATTATGCTGATTCATGAGAGAGTTTATAACGCATAGAAAAGATAGCTGTTAAGCATAAAATGATTAGAGTCAATAATTTAATAAAAACAAGACTTTATCTGGAGACTTGTTTTAAATAAACTCTTTGTGAAAGTAACTAGGATGTATAAAGTTAAGCTGGATAGTTTATGTACAATATGTAATATGGTAGCAACAGTTGAATGTATATTTATAACAAATCCAAGGACCATTAAATTGTGGAATATCTTAAAAGAAAATACTTCAAATTATTTGGGGTGATTAACATGAATAAAATATTGTATGAGTTGGTAAAACTGAAAGGGCTTTGAGGAAGTACATTTATGAACATAATTACAACATAAGTAGGATGAATATGAATAATGCCTTAGCTACAAATGCAGGAATCTAAATCCAAAATGCCTTTACATCCACCACAAAACACAAAAAGAGAAAGAAACCAGTCCTGTTCAACTATAAAATGACCACAGTCGGACAGTAACTTAGCGCCTAACAGAATCTATGAACATAATCTAGCGATAAAAAAGAAAGATAAAACTAATTTCTTAACCAGACATGCATTATCATGCACTGATTTCAAAAAGTTTGTATTTTTTTACCCATCCACTCGTCAAGGTTTCTCTTGAAGAGTGTTCGTGAGGGGCTCTGCCTGATGTAATTTGGAATTTTGTTTCAAAGCATGGGGAGTCTCTGTGACAGGAATCTATCCCTCCAGCATGTTCTATTTATTGATGTCCTTCAAGGATGCATCTGCAGTCATCACATATGGGTTGTCCTGCCTCAGGCAGCCCTTCGGTCGGCCGGATTCCAAAGTCTGGGTCCGGCGTCGGCTGAAGTCGCCCTTTCCCTGACATCAGAGTACCTGGGGTATAATAGCGTCAGCCGACGCCATCTTCCTCAGTCTTTCTTGCCGCGTGGTGCCCGAAGCAGAAGCAGTTCGCAAGTGCCGGTCGGCCAGCTCCTGTAATTCAGCTAAACCGAAGACTTCAAAAGCTAAGTACCCCGTTGGGGACTCTTTCTTGCCTCAGCCGATGTCAGATAAAATTAATAATTGCTTAACTTGTGGGAAACAAATACCTCATAAGGATTTCCACTCTTACTGCCTACCTTGCCTAGGCCCAGACCACGACGTCTCAGCCTGTTCCGCCTGTGCTTCCTTCAACCAATGCACTCTACGACGTCGGTCGGAGTTTGCAGAGGAATTTTTTGGGGCTAGTTTTGCTTACAAGATGCCGTCGGAGACTCCGACTTCACATTTAATAAAGAAACGGAAGGACAAGGACCGACACACACGGTCCATGGTTTCGGCTGAAACCACGGCCAGGCCTACCGCGAGTGTCTCTGTCTCGGCTGAAACAGAGTCCTTGGTACTACCATCCACCGAAACCGTACAACCGACAACCTCGGCCCCGGAGGCCACTACTGTATCGGTTGTTGAACCTCCATTGGAATCTGGTGTCCAGGAACCTCCCAACACCATTCCCTTAGACAAAACTACACCAGCACGTGGTGCAGCCAGGCCTCCTGCATCCATGTCTATTAAGGCATTCTCTAGGGCTAAAGCTGCTAAACACTCAAAATCTATGCCTCCCAGGGTTATCCCTCAGGGACCCACTACAGGTTCTCAGATCCTTAGTCTAGCAGAGGACCTTATTTCATTAATTAGGGGCTCTCAGTCTCATCCGGACAGGGGCTCTCAACCTCCTACAGAAAAAAGGCCCAGGGTTGAGCCCTCTGATCCAATAAGAAAATCCACGGAGTCTGAAGCTCAACCACCACAGTACTTTATTGCACAAGCCCTCTGATCCCCTCTCCTCAGATGAGGCCTCTGATTGCTCTGCTCTCTCGGACTACCAGGAGGAGGCTTTTACGGCCTACGAGGATTCAGATGCAGAGGAATCTATCCCTTCGGCCTCCCCTCCTGAAGAACTGTCTTTTGGGGAAACTCTGCACACTATGAGGGAGCATTTCCAATGGCAGGGCTAGGAATTCTCTGATTCCAGGAAAAGATTAAGGACCCTCTTGCATTTGCCTCAGCATAGACCTTTGGCTATTCCCCCTGTTTTGAATGTCATTGATGATGTGTACTCTGAATCTAGCACAACCCCTGACACGCTCCCTCCGGCTCCTGCCAAACCCGATAGGTACTACAGGGTCCTGGAATCACATCTTTTCCTTTACAAGGCCCACTCTGCTGATCCAGAAACTATTTCCCAGGGCCCTAAAGGGGTTGCAGCTCTCACTACAAAAAATCCACTCCCCTCTGAAAGGGAGTCCAGGGCTTTAGAGCGTTGGGGTAAAAAAGTGTATACTTCTGCTACCCTTTCTATGAGGGCTTTAAACTGTCAATTTCATATGATACAGTACCAAGAATATTTGTTAGATGAATTGCATAAAAAGCTGTCTTCACCTGAACCCCTAGATCGCAAATCACTTCAGGATCTGGTACATAACTCTCAACAGATTAGCAACCATTTGTTGCAGTGTGGTTATGATGCATTGGAAGCTTCATGTAGGTCAGCTATGACAGGTGCAGTCATACGTAGGCATGCTTGGCTGAAGGAACAATCTCTGCCAGACCATGTTAAAGCAAAGCTTCTGGATGCTCCACTGGAAAAGCAAAAGTTATTTGGCTCCACTGCTCAGGAGGTCTTAAAGAAATTTGAAGAAAAGGCAAAATCTGTACAAACAGTCAAAGATTGTATGCAAGTCCAACCACCAAGATTCAGCAGAAACTGGCCTTCCAAGAACTGGTCCTTTCCAGACAGAGACAGATTTCAGAGAGGCAAGAACAGGTGTGCCAGAGGTAGAGGGCAAGCTAAAGGCTCCTACAGAGGACGTCAATGGCAGCCTCCCAACCAGAGAGGTAGTGCAGGGCCTACAACTGCTGCACAAGGACAGACTCAATGACTTTACTTTGACACCGCCAACCAGGGCTCAATTGGAAGCACCTTTGGGCGGAAAGCTTTCCTTATTTTCAGAAAATTGGCACATTATTACAAGGGACAAATGGACACTACAAATAATAGACAAAGGATGCAGGTTCCATTTCCACACATTACCGAAAAGAAAAGGCATGCCAGACCTGCCACCAAATCAAAGGGCAGAGGCTTTGAAACAAATCTCCAACTTAATGAAAATGAAAGCAATAGAAAAGGTTCCTCTTGCAGAACAAGGCCAAGGATTTTATTCCAGACTCTTCCTTGTTCCAATAAAAGAAAAGCAATGGAGGCCTATTCTCGACTTGTCCGCACTAAATACTTATCTCATTGTGCCAAAATTCAAAATGCTGACTCTACAGCAACTCCTTCCCATGCTGGGCAAGGGGTCTTGGCTGGTAACTCTGGACCTCAAGGAGGCATACCTGCATGTCCCTATCAGACAAAGCTGCAGAAGACACCTCAGATTTCTTGCAGGTTCAGAGCATTATCAATTCTCAGCATTGCCCTTTGGCTTATCTACTGCACCCAGAGTATTCACGAAATGCCTGGCATCAGTAATTGCACACTGCAGACTTCAGGGGATGCAAATATACCCGTATCTGGACGACTGCCTTATACAAGCGGACAGCAAACAAATTTTGGTAAAACACTTGAATTTGCCATCTATCTTCTTCAGGCCTTGGGATATACAGTCAACATTCACAATTCAAGACTGGTACCATCCCAAAGAATAACTTTTCTGGGTGCGGATCTAGACACAACCACCCAAATGGCTTTTCTCACAGAAGAAAAACAAAACCAACTACCGGATTACTTCAAAAACATGTCAAGACAAACTCAGCTGACTGCAAGGAAAATCCTGCAGGCCCTGGGTTACATGGCTTCTTGCACTCTTCCGATTCCTCAAGCAAGGCTACATATGAGGAAACTCCAATGGTACCTAAGGAGTTTATGGACTCAGCACAGTCACAGCTTGGAAACTTTGATACCACTCATCCCATGCCTTCAAAGGGAATTTCTGTGGTGGGCTCAAGCAAGCCAGTCAAACAGGGGTTTGCCCTTCAGCAAACCAATAACCAGCCAAACCATTACAATGGACGCTTCAGACCACGGATGGGGAGCGCACATGGAGGGAAGATGCATTCAAGGGCTATGGTCACAAAAAGAGCTACGCATGCACATAAACCAAAAGGAAATGCTGGCAGTGATACATGCAATCGAGGCCTTCAAGTTATTTCTACATCAAGGCCACCTGCTAATAAGGACAGACAACACTACAGTTATGTGGTACATAAACAAGCAGGGAGGCACCCATTCCTACCCTCTTTGCAGACTGGCAATGAATCTATGGGAACTTTCCTTGACTCTCAATATACAACTGCAATCCCAGTTTGTACCAGGAAAGGACAATATACTGGCGGACAGCTTAAGCAGGAACATCATGGATGCACACTAATGGATGCTGCACCCAGACATCTTCCATCAGATAACACAATCATGGGGGAGACCGGACATAGACCTCTTTGCCTCCCCACACAATCATCAGCTGGAGAATTTCTGCTCAAGGACATACCACCCACAAGCATGGAAAGTGGACGCTCTTTCCTTCAGCTGGAGAACTGTAATAGTGTATGCATTCCCACCTCTTCCATTAATGACCAAGGTCTTACTGAAGATCAGGGCAGAGCAGCCAAGAGTGATTCTGATAGCTCCGGACTGGCCAAGACAGCACTGGTACCCATTGCTAAAGAGCATGTCACGGACAAAACCATGGCTTCTGCCACAATGGCCGCTTCTCCTGACACAGCACAATTACAAAACTCTGCATTCCAACCTGAAAACATTACAACTAGCTGCCTGGAAAATACCTTGACTCATCACCAGGATAAGCTATCCAAGAGAGTGAAGGATATCATCATGGAAGCTTGCAGGCCTTCCACAAGAAAGGCATACTGAGCAAAATGGAAAAGATTTCACACCTGGAGGACCTCAAAGGGCCTAGATGCAACAGTTATGAACATGGCACATATCCTGGAATATTTGGCAGAAATGCTCCACAATGGCCTGTCTTACTCTTCCATTAAAATTCATGCTTCAGCAATTTCAGCAGAGTACAATACTGATCCACCTGTCTTCTCTCATCCTCTGCTAAGACAGTTTCTAAGAGGAATTAAAAACATCAATCCTCCAAGGAAACCACCACTGCCTACTTGGGACCTTAACTTCGTGTTGGAAAAACTAACACTGCCTCCCTTTGAACCAGCAGCATCTGCAGAACTACAGTTCCTCTCTTGGAAGACTGTCTTCCTTCTGGCCATAACTTCAGCAAGAAGAGTATCTGAGTTACAGGCCCTCATGGCAGTACAGCCATTTCTTATTTTTCATCAAGACAGAGTTTCATTGAGAACCAATCCTTCATTTATGCCAAAGGTGGTATCTAGGGTCTCATTAAACCAAGCTATTCACCTGCCTACCTTCTTTCCAAATCCACAAAACAAAGGGGAAAAGCTTCTGCACACCCTGGACATACACAGACAGTTGCGCTACTACTTGGACAGAACAAAAAATTACAGAAAAACTGACCAGTTGTTTGTAGCATATGCTGCTGGTGCACAAGGAAAAGCAATTTCAAAACAGACAATTTCAAAATGGATAGGGAATTGCATTTGTTTCTGTTACTCCTTTCATGGAAAAACTGTGCCAGCTAACATTAGACCTCATTCGACTAGAGCCACAGCCACCTCCACAGCCTTCTTAAGAGGGGTGGCTACCAAGGACATTTTAGAAGCTGCTACATGGAGCTCCGTGCATACATTTTCCAAGCATTACAACTTACCTTTATATTCCAGACCCAGAGCAGGCTTTGCTACGGCAGTCCTGCAGGGCATTTTAGCTGCACCATCCTTTACATAGATCCTCCACCCCCAGATTGTCTATGGTATTCTACCCATATGTGATGACTGCAGATGCATCCTTGAAGGACATAGTACAGTTTTGTACCTACCATAAATGTAGATGTCCGATAGGTATGCATCTGCAGTCAGGTTTACCCTCCCTCCTTCCCCTCTGTGGTATTTCTTGGGTACATTCCCCTCTCATAGCTAGCTGGGGTTATCTATTATGGTGTATTTGTTTTTATATATGTATATATATTTTAGTGCATGTTTGGAATTTATTGCATTTCTCCAAATTTAGCCTTCCTTAGAGGGCACCTGGCATCTGGGGCAAGAAAAACTGAGGAAGATGGCGTCGGCTGATGCTTTTATACCCCAGGCGCTCTGACGTCAGGGAAGGGGTGACTTCAGCCGACGCCGGACCCAGACTTTGGAATCCGGCCGACCAAAGGGCTGCCTGAGGCAGGACAACCCTTATGTGATGACTGCAGATACATACCTATCGGACATCTACATTTATGGTAGGTACAAAACTGTACTTTGTGGTGAGGTTTAGCTCACTAGAGTGCGTGGCTCGCAGTGACTTGGATTTCTTTAGGTGGAGCATGTCCATCAATTCTGAGTTGGACATGGCTTTGTAAGTCAGGCAGAGATCACCTCTGAGTAAGCGATATGCCACTGAGTACAGCCTAAGTTTTTTTCAGTCGGGCTGCATAGGACATACGTTTGAGACCAGTAATCCTCTTGGTGAGGTACTTTTGTGGTCTTTCCAGCTGTTGGAAGTGTCTTATGAGGTACATCCCAAATGGGGCATTGTACTCTATGATGGGTCTAATGAGTGATGAGTAGAGGGGCACTGTAACCTCTTTATTTCTAGATGCTAACCCTTTAGTAATTAGATGGGCCACATAGAAGGATTTCCTAACTACTTTGGCAATATGATTGTCAAAGGAGAGATTACTATCTACCTGGGTCCCCAGATCTCTTATTACCTCTTCTGTATTAAGGGGGCTGCCACCTATGTGGTATTTCGTGGGTGTTTTGTTTTTCCCAAATGGGATAACTATACATTTTTTGGCATTTCACTTGAGGCCATGACTTTGACACCAGGTGTCAGTCTCAGTAAGGCCCTTTTGGAGGATGTCCGTGTCAGCCAGAGAGTCAATTATTGCTCCCAGTTTGCAGTCATCGGCAAACTTGGTTAGCCATAGTTCTCCTGTGTTTTCCTGTACTTCTGAGAAGTATATGCCGAACAGTAGGGGTCCCAGGACCGAGCCTTGCGGGACACCACTTACCGTGTGAGTTGGCAACCCATAATGTGATGTAGGGGTTTATGTTCAGGCTGGTGGGTTTTTCTGTAATACCTGAGTGGGGATTGGTGTCGAAAGCCTTGGCGAGGTCAAGGTAGGCTGTGTGAACCACCTTTCCCTTGTCTATGGCCTTGGTGACTGTCTCGAAGAAGTCAACCAGGTTTAGTAGGCATAATCTGCCCTTAACACCGAACTGGGTCGGTTCAAGTGTTTGGAGGTTCCCAATGTCTTTGTTAATGAGTTCCATGATGATGCGCTCCATAGCCTTGCAGACCAGGCTAGTCAGGCTTATGGGGCGATAGTTACCAGGGTCAATTGTGGCTCCTCCTTTATGGAGAAGAATAACCGTTGCTGTGCGCCATTCTATGGGCATGTAGCCTGTGGAGAGGCTGAGGTTGAACAGCGTGTTTAGGTGGGAGGGTTAGTTCGTTCTGTAGTTCATGCAAGACGCAGCCTGGGACACCATCTGGTCCCATTGACGCTGTGTTTTTGGCTTTTGAAAGGGCTGTTTTCACCTGTGCATCTGTGATTTTTGGGACACTACACTTTTCCGGTATTGTTGTGGGCCCTTTTGGAGGTGAGAGGGGGGTGAAGTTTGCACTGAATCTATCTGCCAGGATGTTGGCAGTATCAGCAGGTTCAGTATATTTTGTGCTATTTTGCACTAGTTCAGTGCATATCTGCGAGTTGCCACTTAGAGTCTTAACATACCTAAAGAAGGCTTTGTGGTTATCTTTTGAATCCTTGGCTATTTTTTTTTCCGAAGTTAGCCTTGGATGATTTCATGAGGGACCTCAGTTTCTTACTGATACAGGATGTCTTTCCTTCTTGGGATTTGCTTTTTGTTCTGAACTAATTTCCTCCTTCTGTTGTATAGCCTGTTTATTGCAGGGGTCCACCAAACTGGTTTCCTTTTCTTAGAGGAGTGAGTCTTGGTTTTGCTATGGATGGCACAATCCATGCATCCTTGTAGGTGTTCATAGAGTGCATTTGTAAATGTTTTTGCATCTTGGGCAGCGTTATCCATTAGCGTGGGGGCTGTGAAACTTACCACCTCTGTCTTAAGTAAGGTGAAGTTTGCTTTAGAAAAGTTTTTTACTGTGGTTTCCTTAGTTGGGGGTGGTGGCGGGGTGTGAACGTCCAGAGTGATTAGTTTATGTTCTGATCTAACCAGTGACGGGTTGACCTCTGGTGTGGAACACCTGTCGCCCATGTTGATGATGACCAGGTCCAATATGTTTTCACCTCTGGTAGGGGAGTTTACCAGCTGCTCCAGGGTGTTTGAGTTGATGAAAATGGACCTGGGAATTTGTACTCTAGTAGTTTTCCCAGTGAAGGGTAGGGTAATTTAAATCGCCCAATATCAGGGTGTTTGGTAGGACCCTCATGTTTTCCAGTGTCTCCAGAAAGGTGGAGTGGTGATCCTGGATCATGGAGGGTGATCTGTAGCAGGCCACAATTTGCATTGCAGATTTGCCTGATGTTAGTTGCACATGGATGATCTTGTCACTAACCTGGTGGTGTAGGTATCCTTGATGAATATGGATACACCCCCTCCTTTTGTGTTTCTGTCCGTGTTCTGTGGCCGAAACATGTGGTATGAGTTGTAGCTCGGTAGTGCTGGGGTGCTTTCTGGAGCTTTGAACCAGGTTTCAGTTACTGCACAGATGTCAACGTTCTCCATACTGAGGAGTGCTTTGAGTGCTTGCATTTTGAGATTTAAACTCCTGGCGTTGAGTAGCATAACCCTCAGTTTTTTGTTAATTGTGCTGTTTACGGAGGTGGGTTTGACTTTTGAGCCTTGCCTAAAAAAGGCACTATGGAGGCAGCAAGAGCCTTGGCCAGCATTTGAAGGCCTAGGTGTGACAGGTGCAATCAATCTCTTGCGAAGCAATGCTGTCAAGCATGTCGTCCCAGGCTGACAGACACTGGATCCCCTTTGAATGACATCAGAAGCTTAGCCAATTGTTGAAATTGATCATTTTTTCTTTATACTGAGGTATCATTCTTGGTGAAGGCAGGATGCTACTCAGGGTCAAGGTCATACCAGCCTGGGCTACATGATCAGAGAGCTCTTCCATGTCTCTTTTCATGTAGTCCAGGGAAGTACGTCTCAGGTTATTCACACCAACGTGAACATAATGGGTGCAAGTAATTTGAGAGGGAAAGGTAATGGAATGAAAAGACGTCAATAATTCATTTGGAGCGTATGTTAGAGATTGACTTCCCTGTCAAGGATTGATAGCAGAGTGTAGGCAAAGAAAACAAATAGGGGGAAGTCTGTAGTAGGGCATATAAAATATTGTTTGATAAATATAGGAATCAATCAGATGAAGTTAGAAAGGATTGGGAAGAGGGACCATATTGAACACCGGTTCCACAGCCGAATTCACCGCAAAAAGACCTTCACCAATAGTTATCTCCACTATCGTAGTGGGCACCCTAGACATGTTGTTAGAAACATACCAAAGGGTCAGTTTATTAGAGCTTGTCGTATGACATCAAAAGAACAAGATTTACATTTAGAAATTGATCTTATTAGATCTATGTTCATCAACAGAGGGTATGACAAACATCTATTGGAGAACATAGTCGAAGAAGTTTTAAATAAGAGACTAACATACTATCCAGCGATATTAAATGTAGCCACATTTAATAATGATACCATCACGAAAGTGGGCAAAATACAAACCAGTACCGAAGGCAATTTAATTTGCTCTTTGGATATGAGTGTTGATAGTACAATAATAAAACGTTTGCTTGAAAGGAACTGGAAAATTATACAGGGAAATGCTGATATTTCCAAAATTCTTAGAAATAATTTCAATATAAAAAAAGCCTTGGAAACAAACCGGAGATGTTCTTCGTCTTCCCTTGCTGCAGTCCTGACAATTGGGTATAGTCCGCGTCCCAGTCGGCCCGAATACCAGAGTATAAGGCTGACGTCGGTCATGGCGCCTTAGACTGGTCAGGGTACTAACGCATGACCGACGTCATTTCCTCAGTCTTTTGCCGCATGGCCCGATGCAGAAGCAATTTTGCGAGTGCAGGTTGGCGTTCTGAGATTTTCCGAAACCGGAGTTTCAGACCGAATACAGAGTTGGCTAAAACATTTTGGTTTTTCTTGCCTCAGTATTTAACCGGATGTCAGAAAAAGTGAATAACTGTATTTCTTGTGGGAAGCAGATACCGCATAGGGATTATCATACATTGTGTATACCTTGTTTAGGGCCTGAGCACGACGTTGTTGGTTGCCGCTCTTGTGGGAGGCTTGATTGTGCTAGGTTAGTGTTTGGGAAGCGTTGCAATTATACTATGCCGTCGGATGCTCCGACGCCTGCTTCATCCTAGAAGCGCAAGGACAAAACAGTGAAGTCTAGGGGTGAGGAACCGGCAGTCCCGGACGTCGGTCCTTTAGAAGGCTCAGGGGAGCCAGAGGTTTTGCCAGGAGTCTCTATGGAGTCTCAGGCAGATACTTTACTGTTACAGGATGTGCCCTCTCAGGAGGTAGGCCAGGCTGAGGGGGCTTCTCAGGTAACTGTTCTTCCCTCTGTTCCCAAGGTAGTTAGGGCCTGCTTCTTTTAGAGGAAGGCCAAGTTCAGCTTCTGTAGGGGCTTCTCCTAGCATTTCGGCTCTGTGCCTAAGAAACATATGCTTAAAATGGCAGAAGATTTGATTACTCTGATTAGAGGTTCTATGCCCCACCTGATGAGAGGGGTAGGGTGGAACAGGAGTTTGATAGTTTTGAACAGTGTTCACAGGCTTCAGAGTCTTCTGTGGAAGACTTGCAAGAGTTTCCTACTTATTCTGATTCTGATGTGGATGATTCCACTCCTTCAGCTTCTCCTCCTGAGGATTTTCATTTTCAGAGACTCTTCACTCCATGAGGGAGCACTTTAAATGGGAAGGCCAAGATTACTCTGACTCCAGAAAAGGCTTAGGGAATTCTTGTTTTGCCCCAGCATAGGCCCTTAGCTATTCCTCCTGTGTTGAATGTGGTGGAGGATGTTTTGCAGAGGCTTCTCTGAACCCTGATTCCTTGCCTCCTGCTCCTGTTAAGCCTGATAGGTATTATAGGGTGCCCAAGCTCATAAGTATTTGTTTAAGAGTCCCAGGGCGGACCCAGAAACTGTTTCTCAGGGGCCTAAAGGTGTTAAAGCTTCTGTGGTTAAAAATCCTGTACCCTCTGATAAAGAGGCAAGGGCTTTGGATAGGTGGGGTAAGAAAGTATACTTCTTCCACTCTAGCCATGAGGGCGTTGAATTGTCAATTTCATATGCTGAAATATCAGAATTATCTCCTTTCACAATTGAAATCTAAGGTGGATGCTTTGGCGGAAGGTATTGAGTGTAAAGAATTGCTGGATTTGGTTCATGTGTCTGAACAAGTGGGTAAGCATTCTTTGCAGTGTGGTTTTGATGCTGTTCAGGCCTCGAGGGTGGCTGCTACTAGTTCTGTTCTTCGCAGACATGCATGGTTGAAGGATCAGAATTTAGCTGAGCATGTTAAGACCAGGATTTTGGATGCTCCTTTACAGTCTGATGTGTTGTTTGGACCGCCTGTGGAAGCAGTTTTAAAGAAAATGGAGGACAAAGCTAAGTCTATGCAGACTGTTAAAGATTTTTGCAGGTGCAGCCTCAAGTTTAGTAGAAATTGGCCTGCTAAGGGGGACATATCCTGCTTATGGTTCCCAGTCTAGGGGTAGGTCTAGACGTGGTAGGGGCAGGGCTCAAGGTTTTAGGCCTAGATCAGACAGTTCACCTGCTCAGACTTCTGGTGAGGGCAGGGGTCAGTCCTTCTAAGCAGAACCAATGACCTGCCTTTTCAGCTGCCAGTGGACTCTCGCTGGCAGCACCTTTGGGAGGAAGATTGTCTCTTTTCAAAGAAAATTGGGATTTAATCACTCAAGACAGATGGGTGCTGGATATCATTCATCACGGGTACAGATTTTATTTCCACACAATGCCCCTTTCAAAGGCATGCCAGATGTTCCTCCTCCACAAAGAAAAGAGGCTCACAAGCAAGTTTCTCAGTTACTCCAGATAGGGGCTATTCAGCCAGTCCCTGTGTCAGAAAGGGGCGGATTTTATTCTCGCCTGTTCCTAGTGCCAAAGAAGGGGAACACGTGGAGACCAATTTTGGATTTATCTATCCTCAACACTTATCTGGACATTCCCAAGTTCAAGATGTTGACGTTACAGCAACTGTTACCTCTGCTGGGCAAGGATCACTGGATGGTAACTTTGGATCTCAAGGAAGCTTACCTTCATGTGCCCATAAGGCTAAGTTGCAGAAAGTATCAACTGGAGATTTTCATTATCAGTTCTCTGCATTGCCCTTTGGCTTATCTAGAGTATTCACAAAGGTTCTGGCTCCAGTGATAGCTTACTTCAGGCTTCAAGGCATTCAAATTTATCCTTACTTGGACGACTGCCTGATTCTGGCTCAAGAAAAGGAACACCTTCTACAGCATCTGGAATATGTCATAGCAGTGCTAAGATGCCTAGGGTATTCTGTGAACGAAATAAAGTCCAGTCTAGTACCCTCTCAAGACATGTGCTTTCTGGGTGTGAGACTGAATACAGCAGCCCAGATGGCCTTTTTAACCCCGGACAAACAAAAGAGTCTGTCACTTTACTTCCATCAACTATCTCATCAGTCCGTGCTGACTGCAAGGACAGTCCTTCAAGCATTAGGGTTCATGGCATCTTGTATTCTGGTGCTTCCCAATGCCAAACTGCATATGAGGAAGCTGCAATGGTATCTCAAAATGTATGGACACAGCACTGCCAAGATTTGGACACTGTCATTCAAATAATACCTTGCCTTCAAAAGGAATTCTTGTGGTGGGCTCAGGAATGTCACCTAAACAAGGGACTCTCTGTGACCCGCCAGAGGCGAGTCAGATTTTAACGACAGATGCCTCGGACACTGCTTGGGAGCTCATCTAAATGGAAAGTGGATACAAGACAAGTGGCCTGCCAGACTACAGCATCTACATATCAACATGAAGGAGATGTTAGCAGTCCAGTTTGCATTGATGGCGTTCAAGGAGTTACTTCTTCCAGGGCAGGTGTTGATTCTGACAGACAACACAACTGTCATGTGGTACATCAACAAGCAAGGGGGAACACATTCTTATCCTCTATGCAGGCAAGCAATGATTTTATGGGAGACTGCGTTAAGCCTGCAACTGACTCTTCAGGCAAGGTTTCTGCCAGGAGCACAGAACTCCTAGCAGATGTATTAAGCAGACAAATCATGGATCCCCAGTGGAAACTGGATCTTCATGTATTTCAGAAATTGACAGTGTCATGGGGAACTCCAGACATAGATCTGTTCGCTTCTCCACTAAACCACCAGCTGCCAAAGTATTGCACAAAGGGGTTTCATCACACAGCTTGGAAAGTGGATGCTCTGTCTTTCAGTTGGAAAACCTTCATGTCTATGCCTTTCCACCTCTACCTCTTCTTCCAAAGGTATTACTAAAGGTCAGACAGAACAGGCCAAGAATGAATTTGATAGCTCCAGATTGCCCTCGGCAACACTGGTACCCACTTCTAAGGAGTCTTGTAAAGAAGCCTCCATGGCCTTTACCTCTGATTCCTCATCTGTTATCTCAGTAGGACGGTCATCTGCTCAATGTCAAGCTTCAATCTTAGGTCTCAGCTTCCTCAACAAGTTTTAAATGTGATTATGGAAGCTAGAAGGCCTAGTACTAGGAGAAAAATGGAAGAGATTTTTATTTTGGAGTACAGCAAAGAATTTGGAGATTTCAGAGCCTAATTTGAGTGTGGCTCTTCAATATCTTACTGAATTATTGGACAAAGGTTTGTCTTTCTCTTCCATAAAGATTCATGCTGCAGCAATTTCAGCTCACTATGATTGTGACCCACCTTTGTTTTCGCATCCTTTGTTCAAGCAGTTTCTTAGAGGGCAAAGAATATAAGACCCAGAGCTCCTACTCCTGCTTGGGATCTCAATTTTGTGTTGGAAAACTTACTCTACAACCTTTTGAGCCTGCAGCTACTGCTGAATTGAAATATTTGTCATGGAAGACTGCTTTTCTGTTGGCTATTACTTCTGCAAGAAGGGTATCTGAGTTGCAGGCCCTTATGGCAGTAGAGCCCTTTTGATTTTCCATAAGGACAGGGTATCATTACGTACTAATCCTTCCTTTATGCCTAAGGTGGTTTCTAGTGTGGCTTTAAACCAAACTATTCATTTGCCTATTTTTTTTGCAGATCCTCAAAATAAAGGGGAAAAGATTTTGCACACTTTAGATGTACACAGGCAATATTATTTGAGCAGGACTAAAGATTTTAGGCAGTCTCAGCAGTTACTTGTTTCTTTTGCTTTAAGTTCACAGGGCAAGCCTGTGTCAAAACAAACTATTTCTAGGTGGATTGGCTTGCATTGCATTTTGTTATTCCCATCATGGCAAAGAGGTTCCAGCTGGGATTAGGCCTCATTCCACTAGGGCTACTGCCACTTCAACAGCATTTCTAAGGGGTGGCAACTAAGGATATTCTGGAAGCAGCTACTTGGAGTTCAGTGCATACTTTCTAGGCATTATCACCTGCCTATATACTCTAAGACTAGAGCTGGTTACAGCTGTTTTACAAGGCATGTTGTCAGCTCCTGCTACTTTATAATTTGCCAGCCTCCCTTACCTCTGCTTTGGGATTCTACCCAATTGTCAGGACTGCAGCAAGGTGTGTAGGTGAGTTTACATGCTTATATTTTGTATATATTACTGTATATATTGTACATGTTTACTGAGGAAACGACGTCGGTCATTAGCATTAGTACCCCTGACGACGCCTGGCTAAGGCTAGCGCCATGACGCCGCCAGCCTGTCTCTCTCTGGTTAGGCCGACTGGGACGCGGACTATACCCAATTGTCAGGACTGCAGCAAGGGAATCCTCGAACATCTACATTTATGGTAGGTACAAAACTGTACTTTTTCTTGAGCAAGGTTGTACCAGGAAAAGGGATATGTTTTCTTGTCACCACTGTAACATGTGTAGGTACATTTCAGAAGGGCCATACATTTCTGTTGATACCCTAAAGAGAACTTTAGAAGTACCCGGATATGTTGATTGTTGTACCAAGGGAGTTATTTACATTAGTGCCTGTAGTACATGTCCAGCTTTTTACGTTGGAATGACCACCAGAAGTTTAAAAACATGCATCCGTGAACACATTTACAGTATCAATAGCCATGATGAAACCAATGCTTTGTTCAAACACTCCACAGTCTGTCACAATTTTAAAAAGTTTTTATTTTCTGTATTGGAAGTATGTAAGTCAGACTTGAGGTGGGGGGGTGACTTCAGGAATTATGTTGAGCAAAGAGAAACATTGTGGCAAATAAAGTTAAAATCCGATAAATTTCCAGGCTTAAATGATGCCATTAACATTAAATGTTTTTTTAAGGAATCGTAAATTATGTATTGATAAAACTATTGAACTAAAGTTATTTAATTGAAGTTAGCTTTCAGGTTACAACGTACTAGTTTTTAATTATTTAATTGTTTAATTAGATAACTGTTTGATGGAGTTAGTATTTATTGTGCTTTTAGAATTCAATGTGTTATTCTGATGAAGTCTTTCGACGAAAGCGTTCATTAAAAAGTAGTACGCTATTTTGCCTTTGCTGTTTTTTTCTTTCCTTGACCAAGGTTGTTTTTGGTTTGTTTTATTTTGTGGTTCATCACTTGTAAATTATCTTTTCAGCTGTGATACAGAATTGGAATTGCCTAGACACAGTAAGGCCTTGCTGAATTTAATTCTGGTGGCTGCCAAAAAAGCAATTACTAGAAAATGGAAGTCAAAGTCTAAACCAGCTGTACTAGAAGTACTGAATATAGTAACAGCGATAAACGAACTGGAAGGGGAATCTTTAGAAAAGGGAGGCACAAATTACGTAGAAAAAGAAGGGAATTGTGGGCCTGCAGAATAATCTTTTGGAGGAGGAATGAGGTTTAAGGGAAGGCAGGAATTGAATGAGCTATGTAATGTTGACTGTATAGATTATAAGTGACGCATTATGTTAGCAACTGAAAATGACATGTCGGGATGGTTTGTTTTCATTTATGTAAATGCATGATTGAGTACGTCATAAATGATACTTTAATAAAGATGTTTCTTGTTTAAAAAAACAAAACAAAAAAAAGATACTTTTACACACGGGCTTCTGAGAATCAGTCAAAAATGCTACAACTGGCAGTGGGATGCCCTTCATCCTTTTCAAGGGATTCCTCTACATCCATCAAGTCACATGGCCCTGTTTCCTTCTGTCCTGTTTCAGGGGAGGGTTTAGAATCTCTTCCACCAGACTGAATGTGGAAAGGTTTATTCAAGAGTCTTTCTGATGCTATAGAAAGAAGGAACCTGGATGAATGTACTAGACCTTTATTTTTAAACCTTCTCATCAAATTTTGAAAATTCAAAATGCTGTATCTACAGTGTCTATTACCTTTCATCTCACCTCTCAGTTTTCTAGTAAGTCCAGATTTAAAATATACTTACATTCCAATCCTACAAGATTTCAGACTTTTTTTTACATTTTTCTTTATCTGGTTTACGTTTTTGGTTCTCTGCTTTACCCTTTTGAAGCTGTTGACAAGCCAGAGTGTTTACAAAGTGCCTGACTTCTGTAATAGCCTATATCAAGTTGTAGGGCATTCACATGTTTCCATATTTAGACAACTGCCCTATTTTTGCAGACTGTTTTACATCTGTCAGGAAATCTGTTAGTATTCTAAGATTCATAGCTTCAGCAGTTAATGATTGCTTTAGCCAGACTTCACATGAAGAAAATTCGGTGCTTTATAAAATCAGTTTGGACCTAGCATCAGCATCCCCCCATCATTTCATATCTCAGTACTTGGGTTTGTGAAGAAGAGGGATACTCAGGTGGGTGAATACATTGTCTCTCAACCCAGGGCAGCTAATTCTGTAACTACCGATGCCTCAGACTTTGCTTGGGGAGCTTTCTGCAAGGGAGTGAAAGTCGAAGGTTTGTGGAGCAAGCAGGACATATTAAAATACACAATACTGTGAGGGACATTAGAAGACCAAATACAAGAAAAAAAAAGACCTAAATAAATGGGAAAGATTCTCCCTCTGGTGCCAAAGCACGATTCACCTCCCAAAACAGGTGGATGCATCACTGATCCTCCAGCATCTATCTGAGCTGTTTTCCACTGGTTTAGCTTGTGTGTCTGTAAAGGTGCATCTTTTAGTCATTTCTGCCTTCCCCACTGGCATCCAGACCAGCACTCAAACAGTTCTAGAAGGATGTCTTATACCACAGGCTTCATAGGAGAAGCATGGCACAGCCTAGGGCTTGAGTTTTTATTGGAAAAACTAACCTTATACTGTTTTTCTAACACCTGTAACATCACTCATAGCATAGTGACATGAGTACATATTCATTTATAAAAGAACAAACAAGCCATTAGACCAGTTTTTGTACAGATAGATTTTTGTCTGAATAATTCACTTTAATATTACATAGTGTTAAACTTGCCTTTCCTGAAGTATCATACCTCCTTTTTGTTCTCTATGTATTGTTCCCTCAGATTCCATTTGTTTATGTGTAGTTTATACTCCTTCCCTTTTCTAAAGATACCACCTCCATTTCTTTGATCTTCTTTACATCATTCAGCAATTCTATTCCATTTCCCCATAATTGCTTTTTTGGCAGGCAACAGCTTGAAACTTAGGGCCTTACTGTGTTTAGGCTATTCATTTTTTATATCTCAACTGAAAAGTATAATTTCCTTGGTTAAAATAATTTGTTCCCCAACATTTCTGACAAAATACCCTAGTAATGATTTTCTAAAATCTATCAGCTCATTACATTCCATGTATCACTCTATTTCCCTTCACATCTATAGCAGTTGCTGTCTGTCTGTGGTAAAATTCTCTGAAGTCTACTTGGGGTATAGTTGCATACTTGGGAGCTATATATGTATCCTCCTATTGTTTCTTTGTATGTTGCCTTCCCATTCTCATTCCCAGCCTTGTTAACATCCTGTAATGGATTTGTCAGTATTTTATATGCCCTAATAGTTATCATGCAGTTTTTTATATGCCCTACTAGTTATCCCTTTTGTACTGCAACTTCTGATCTAAACTCCAGTATAAACCCAACTAGAGCTGTACTTTCATTTAACACTCCCCAGTCCCTGGTAGGGCAGGCAGTCTTTAACCCACAGTCCAAACATTTGTTTGGCTTCATAGCACTCTTAAGACCCCCCTAGTAATTTACTCCCAATACATCGATTCGTTTGCTAATCTTCTCCAATGCATTCTTTCTCTCTCTTGCCTATTTTCTGTGCCCTTACTTATCTATTTGCAACATTTCTTCTCTCCATTCCCAGATTGACTTAGTTCTCAAAATATTTTCTGTAGTTTTATCCATGGTTGTTACTGTCCTCCTTAAATGCCTGCATCCAAAATCCTATCCTTCTCTTATTTTGTGAGCTCCCCCCCCCCCCATTTCAACATAATTTCTTTCCAATTTGATTTGTAATCTTCTGCTCATGCTATAATATATTGGCCATAACTGAGTAGCTGTAAAGTATCCCTTCAGATCTGGAAATCTGAAACCAATCTATCCTGTAGGGAGAAACAACTGATCCCACTTAACTCTTGCCCTACCCCCCCACTAAATTCCTTCAGTTGTTTGTTATCATCCATAGCTTCTCCTCTGGGTGGCAAAAACATGCCTGACTTCTATAGAATACTGTGGGGACTAGAAACGTTTCACTGCTTGTACATTGTTATCCATATACATTGTCAAGAGCCTCCAACGTCTGACATGTTTTAATAGTGGCATTTTCTTACAGTGTGTTTCCTCATGATTGCCATTTCTCTGTTAATGTTAAATGTTTGCCTTCTATCCATAAAACCACATTGATCTGTATGTGTCGGTTTGGTAATACCTGTTTAATTTTGTTAACCAGTATAGACATAAATACGTTGTAATCATGGTTTAAAATTAAAATGGGGATGTATGAAACTGTGCCTGAAGGGTCCTTATCCTCTTTGGGTAATGCAGCCACAAATTATGCTGGTATTCTCCCCTTTTCAAAATGTTAATCAAAATCTTTCATGTCTTTATCACTTTCGTCACTCCAGTTTGCAGACATTCATAAGAATATATTGTGTGTTCCTGGAAACTTCCTATCAGTTGTACATCTCCATTTTTATCCTGTCTCTTCATGTCTTGGCCGTTAACTGCGGAGTCTTCTCCTGCTCTAGCACTTCATAAATATCTTTAATATCTGTGCAGGATCTCTGGTTATTTTTCTGGTTAAGAGCACTTCATAAATATCTTTAATATCTGTGCAGGATCTCTGGTTATTTTTCTGGTTATAAGCTCCCTACGTTTGGTGATAAACCTTCCTACTTTCAGTTGTCTGAGTTATTGTGCTAAATGTTTTTGTGCTCTGGAGTTTTTATCAGAAATAATTATTTATCAGAAATCTTTCTAAACTTGTGCATATTATCAAAATAATCATTTATTTTTCCTCTTGAACTCTACAGTTGCTTCTCCTATTGTTCTGTGAGATTCCCCTTATTTTGCAGTACTTTAACTTTTGTCAATCCCTCTGAATAATGCTTAGTACTTTTTCCCATACTTCTCTCTCTCTTATTTCTACCATGCTTTTAAACTCCATTTTAATTTTATCGTAGATAATGCTTCTGAAAAAAATACTGTCTTTCCTAATAACTCTTAATTTTTTGAAATTCCCGTCTTTTTAAAAGATCAGTAGGAAAGCACCAGTGTCTCCTCTTACTTTATAACCTTGCATGTCTGTCTTAGTTTTTATTGCTGCATGATCTGAAATAGTTCTTGAGCATGTGTCAGAGCTTTCAATTAAATGCACGTACTCCTGTAAAATATACTTTCTGCCCCAGCAAACCTTGTTTCTGTACCTTGGGGAATAGTATGAAAATTCTGGGTTCCTACTACTGAAATCACAACTTCCATACAAAAATAATCTAATTGATTTCTTCAGAAATCTACCATCTTTTGTAATATTTTTCCATCCTAGACCCCTGATATTCCTCACTATTACAAGTCTAGTTTCAGTCCCCACCCATGATTAATATTCCCTGCTGAAAGCTGGTTACCTCCCCATTGTTTTTATGCTCCATAACTGCAGTTTTAAGTAGAAGGTAAAAAAAAACACCATGCCAGCATAATCATCATCTCCTGCCAATAACCATTTGCAGCACCACATCTGCCATTATTGTCTTTTTTCCTCTGCTCTCACTATTGGTGCCCATTTTCCCTTGTCCGTGACATTCTGCTGAATGTCGGCTATGAAAATCCTTCCTTTGTCACAAATTCACATTGCTGATTTCTATTCAAATTTGTCTCTTGCAGTGGTTATATTTGCACTCTGTAGTTAACATAATTCAACACTTTTTGCCTTTTGAGTATAACTGAAAGGGCATTTGCATTCTACAGTAATATAGACAGTAGCCATTATGATATTAAGCTGTAACTTTCACTGTTATACTTAATAGAGTGCATATTTCCAGTTTTAATTTGCATACACTGGAAGGCTACTCATCCCTGTTTGACCTATGCCACATTTTCAAGACATTTCCTTCAGTGAAAACATTCTAACAAAAACTAGGTTGATTATTAGACCCTCCCCAGTTGCAGGTTTTCTAAAAATGAAGTTAACTTCCCCAAATAGGAGCATCTGCACCAATTTAATGCCTGCACCCAGAGATGTTACCTGTTAAGAAATTAAGGTTACCCATGCTAAAATGCATGTCAGAGCCTGTGCTCCCAACTTAAACTAATTGCTCTCTGTTCTTTTCTTATTTCCCTCCCGGATGTTAAAAAAAGAAAACAAGATATATGCTTTCAGTAAATATTAAGCTTCAGCCCTAAGAAAAAGTACTAATACTGCTGTGGAGGGAACTACGTGAATAATGTAGTCACTTCCCCTAGTTTCAAACTTCATATTTTTTTTTTTTACTGATCTGCTTGCCAGTGTACCTAACAAATTTACATTATAATTTGTATATTTCACTCAGTGGGCAGTGTTCAAACCTTTTATTATTAATGGCTTGCATCTGCAGACTATGTCCAGGTAAAAGTAATTGGTAAAGGAAAATAAAACTATTAAAACTATGCAGATGTATGAAAGAATCGTTATACATTTCACACACAATACACTACGAATATCTTTCATGAATAACTGCTTGCACCTGTTGACGTCTTTTCTCCAGATGAAATCCTTTAATAATGACTTTGCAAATATATTAAAGAACTTCCTTTTTTCATCTTATTTTTCATGCCTATTTGCTTAGAACAAATTGTGCAACACTTAAAGCAGGGACATTATTCTAGATATTCCCCCTATATAAAACAAGAAATTGTCTTAATTATACAGCAAATGTGATCGAAACGCTTACATCCCCCAACCTAGCAGCCCAAGATCACAGTGTTATATTAACTTTAACTTGCTTCTGTCCATCTTTTAGCTTTTTACAGTGTAAAGCCTGGATAATTTTCTATTACAAAAACTACTTTCTTGATTTAATATTTTAACATACACAGTAGTCAGTGAAAAAGCGTTACATCCTCACACTTAAAATACCCCTGATCATACATCATACAAAGCTGTTTTACAGGATAACATGCAATTTACATCATAAGATTTGTATACAAACATTAATAAGAGCAAAAGCTGTTTTACTTGCAGTTAAGTCTTAAGTTCCTTTGATGTCCTTTTAAGTATTAATGACATAAATTGAGGCATATACAGTTTACCTACCAGTTTAACAAGCTTGACAGATTTAGTGTTTTCAGCCACTTCCTGCAAATCTACTTTCCTCATTTATACTAGAATTGATGCGTTATATTCTCCCACTTATTCTCTAACTTCACTAGGCTGCTAATCTTCTTGCTAGTCATCCCTATCTTCCAACACTGATCTCTTGTACAAGTCCAAGGTAATCCTGATCTTACTAGTCATCTCCTGAGCTTTTTTTGTCTCTCAAACATTTTCCTTTATAAAAATGGAAAAGGTTTTGTGTCTCCCTGTGGGCTTTGCTATTGTCAGAGGAATAAGAAGCAAAGTCATCTTCTGCTTGCTGGCTCACTCTTTATTAGTAAACTTCTTTTTATTTCCTCCTTAGCCAGTTCTTCATAGGTTCATAGGTTGGTACTAGGATATCAGCCCTAGGGCACAAGCTTAGCCATAACAATTCCGTGGATATTTCTTCCCACAATATTTACTTTCCTGGACCCCTGTCTAGCAGAATGACTGACATGATCCCCGGGGTGAATTTCCTATATCCCATCCAATCGTCAAGGTTCTTTTTGAAGAGGGCCAAGGAGGTGCTCTGCTTGACATGTATGGGGAGTCTCTGGGTCAGGAACCTATCCCTCCAGCATGTTTTGTTCATTGCGATGACACGGCTTAGATCCCTGGAGCATGTGGCTCTGAGGGATTGGGATTTCTTTAAGTGAAGCATGTCCAACAGCTCAGGGTTTGACATGGCCTTGTATGTTAAGCAGAGATCGCCTCTGAATAGACGATATGCCACAGAGTATAGCTGGAGTTTTTTAAGGCGGTCAGCATAGGACATCTGCTTTAGGCCTGTGATTCTTTTAGTGAGGTATTTCTGCGACCTTTCCAGCTGTTGCAGATGTCTTGTGAGGTACATACCAAACGGGGCGTTGTACTCTATAATGGGTCTAATGAGGGATGAGTACAGTGGGACAATGACCTCCTTTTTTCTGGATGAAAAGCCCTTAGTGATGAGGTGTGCCACATAGAAGGATTTCCTGACTGTTGTGGCGATGTGGTTATCGAAGGTGAGACCACTGTCCAGCTGTGTCCCTAAGTCTCTCATCACACTTTCGGGGTTTAGTGTACTGCCACCTATGTGGTAATTCATGGGTACATGTTTTTTCCCAAAGGGGATACCTATACATTTCTTGGCATTAAGCTTGAGCCCATGGCTCTGGCACCAAGCATCTGTTTCTGTAAGGCCCTTTTGTAGAGTATCCACATCATTTGGGGATTCAATAATAGCTCCCAGTTTGCAGTCATCTGCATACTTTGTTAGCCAGAGTCCCTTAGTGTTGACCTGTACTTTAGAGAAGTAGATGCCAAACAAGAGAGGTCCCAGGACTGAACCCTGAGGTACTCCACTTGTCTGGAGCTGGATTTGGAGTCAACTACTTTTACGTTATGGGTTCTGTCAGTAAGCCAATTGGCAGCCCATCGAGTGATGTAGGGATTATGCCCAGCTTAGTAAGTTTATCTATGATTCCAGAGAGGGGAATGGTGTCAAAGGCCTTGGTGAGGTCCAGATAGGCTGTGTGGACTGCCTTACCTTCATCCACGGCTCTGGAGGCTGATTCGAAGAAGTCAGTAAGGTTCAGGAGACAAGATCGGCCCTTCACGAACCCAAACTGGGTGGGGTCCAGTGTTTTAAGGTTGCCAATGTCTTTGTTTATAAGTTCCATGATAATACTTTCCATGGCCTTGCAGATCAGGCTCGTCAGACTGGGGTGGTGGATCCCCTCTTGTGGAGTGGGATAACTTTAGCTGTGCGCCACACAGTGGGCACGAAGCCTGAGATGAGGGTATGATTAAACATGACACTTAGGTAAGGTGACAGTTTATTTTGTAGTTCATGTAGTACACCGCTCAGGATGTCATCTGGTCCCATGGATGCTGTATTCTTAGCTTTGGAGAGTGCGTTTTTTACCTGTGTGGTCGTTATTACCGGAATTTGACAGTCTTCCAGTATTGAGATGGGCCATTTAGGGGGTGAGAGGGGGTGAAGTTGGCACTGAATCGATCTGCCAGGATATTGGCAATATCCTTGGGATCAGTATATTTGATGCCATTCTGTTGTAGCTCAGAGCAGATCTGAGCATTGCCATTTAGATTCTTGACATAGTTATAGAATGCCTTGTGGTTGTCTTTGGAATCTTTGGCAATTTTATTTTCGTAACTAGCTTTGGAGGATTTTATGAGGGATCTCAGCTTCTTACTGTGGCTGGTAAGGGAGTTTTTTTGCATCCTGGGATTTTCCTCTTTTCGTCAACAGTTTTTTCCTTTTGTTGTAAAGTTTGTTTATGGCAGGGGACCACCAGATTGGCTTCCTTTTTTTGGAGGAGAGCAACTTGGTTCTAGTTGGGATGGCACAATTCATGCATGAGTGGATGTGCTTATACAGTGCCTTCATGTAGGACTCAGCAGTTGAACTTTCAGTTCCCATCTGCATGGTGTCATGAAGTTTGTAACTTCTGACTTGAGTAGCATGAAGTTGGCCTTGGAGAAGTTTTTTATGGAAGTTTCCTTACTGGGGGGTGGGGGTGGGATGTGGATGTTAAGGGTGATTAGCTTATGGTCTGACCTGACCAATGAGGGGGTGATCATAGATGTGGAGCATCGATTTCCCATGTTGGTAATGACCAGGTCTAGGATATTGACAAAACTAACTGTGCTTTACGGTCGGATAGCATTGACCCTCGTGGTAGCCCCAATTCTAGTTGCCTACCAAGTGGCACACAGGACCCTCAGGACCCCACCAGTGCGAACGCATAAGCAACGTTTATCCCCATAAAGAGACTCAGGGTAGCCCCAATTCTAGTTGCCTACCGAGTGGCACACAGGACCCTCAGGACCCCACCAGTGCGAACGCATAAGCAACGTTTATCCCCATAAAGAGACTCAGGGTAAATAAATATCTACCCCTTCACTGTACTTTGCCAAGCACCTTGTACAGCAATTAAAATACCAGGCTGAATGGAATTAAATATACTGAGCACAGGTTCCTTCTACATTAAAATCAACAGAAAAGAAACAAAAGTAAAGGAACAATAACAGAACTTAGGAAGCTACCATTAAAACTGGCTTCCTCTAAGACCCAGGAAATCCTGTGGTGTAGTCAGCCGAGGTTAGAAAGGGACCTCAGAAACCGCCATATTTTAAAACTAACTGTGCTTTACGGTCGGATAGCATTGACCCTCGTGGTATGTAACTACTAAATATTGCTCAGACTCAACATTTTATTAGTTAAATATAACTGCAACTGTATCTGTTGTTTAGAACACCGATAGTAATTTGATCAAGATACCTTGCTTATAGTCATGTTTGTATGCACTGTATAGATGAAACTTGGCGTTCTTGTAACACAGTATATAGTAAAAGTAAAAGCACATTAGCGTTTTCCCTGCTGCTACTTTAGAAATGGACTTAAATGATAGATCTGGATGCGATTGTGCTTTAGCGACTGTGTAAAACCTGATAACAGCGTTTAATTTGAACCTTGCTGCCAAACAAAGTATGTGGTATAAGTAAAAGCACATTAGCGTTTTCTCTGAAGATATTTTGGAAATTGATTTAAATGTTAGCTCTGGATGCGACTGTGCTTTAGCGACTGTGTAAAACCAGATAACAGCGTTTTATTTAACCTCTGTTGCCAAACGCTGCAATTGAAAGTCAATGCTTGCTAGTCCTACTTTCTGGTCGATGATTGTAACCTCTATTTCTAGCTAGACATAAAGCATTTCATACAGCAAATACCTAATGTTAGCCATTTTAACTTGTGTATCATCAGATAAACAGAGTGCTTAGTGGAGGATACATGAGTTGCCAATAAGAAAGAAATTACTGCTGGATACTGCATTGTGAAATACTGTCTGTTCCTACACTAAACACTGTGCAAATCTTTCTCTTTCTATTGCCTCCATCTTAGGTAGCCCCAATTCTAGTTGCCTACCGAGTGGCACACAGGACCCTCAGGACCCCACCAGTGCGAACGCATAAGCAACGTTTATCCCCATAAAGAGACTCAGGGTAAATAAATATCTACCCCTTCACTGTACTTTGCCAAGCACCTTGTACAGCAATTAAAATACCAGGCTGAATTGAATTAAATATACTGAGCACAGGTTCCATCTACATTAAAATCAACAGAAAAGAAACAAAAGTAAAGGAACAATAACAGAACTTAGGAAGCTACCATTAAAACTGGCTTCCTCTAAGACCCAGGGAAATCCTGTGGTGTAGTCAGCCGAGGTTAGAAAGGGACCTCAGAAACCGCCATATTTTAAAACTAACTGTGCTTTACGGTCGGATAGCATTGACCCTCTTGGTATGTAACTACTAAATATTGCTCAGACTCAACATTTTATTAGTTAAATATAACTGCAACTGTATCTGTTGTTTACAACACCGATAGTAATTTGATCAAGATACCTTGCTTATAGTCATGTTTGTATGCACTGTATAGATGAAACTTGGCGTTCTTGTAACACAGTATATAGTAAAAGTAAAAGCACATTAGCGTTTTCCCTGCTGCTACTTTAGAAATGGACTTAAATGATAGATCTGGATGCGATTGTGCTTTAGCGACTGTGTAAAACCTGATAACAGCGTTTAATTTGAACCTTGCTGCCAAACAAAGTATGTGGTATAAGTAAAAGCACATTAGCGTTTTCTCTGAAGATATTTTGGAAATTGATTTAAATGTTAGCTCTGGATGCGACTGTGCTTTAGCGACTGTGTAAAACCAGATAACAGCGTTTTATTTAACCTCTGTTGCCAAACGCTGCAATTGAAAGTCATTGCTTGCTAGTCCTACTTTCTGGTCGATGATTGTAACCTCTATTTCTAGCTAGACATAAAGCATTTCATACAGCAAATACCTAATGTTAGCCATTTTTAACTTGTGTATCATCAGATAAACAGAGTGCTTAGTGGAGGATACATGAGTTGCCAATAAGAAAGAAATTACTGCTGGATACTGCATTGTGAAATACTGTCTGTTCCTACACTAAACACTGTGCAAATCTTTCTCTTTCTATTGCCTCCATCTTAGGTAGCCCCAATTCTAGTTGCCTACCGAGTGGCACACAGGACCCTCAGGACCCCACCAGTGCGAACGCATAAGCAACGTTTATCCCCATAAAGAGACTCAGGGTAAATAAATATCTACCCCTTCACTGTACTTTGCCAAGCACCTTGTACAGCAATTAAAATACCAGGCTGAATTGAATTAAATATACTGAGCACAGGTTCCTTCTACATTAAAATCAACAGAAAAGAAACAAAAGTAAAGGAACAATAACAGAACTTAGGAAGCTACCATTAAAACTGGCTTCCTCTAAGACCCTGGGAAATCCTGTGGTGTAGTCAGCCGAGGTTAGAAAGGGACCTCAGAAACCGCCATATTTTAAAACTAACTGTGATTTACGGTCGGATAGCATTGACCCTCGTGGTATGTAACTACTAAATATTGCTCAGACTCAACATTTTATTAGTTAAATATAACTGCAACTGTATCTGTTGTTTAGAACACCGATAGTAATTTGATCAAGATACCTTGCTTATAGTCATGTTTGTATGCACTGTATAGATGAAACTTGGCGTTCTTGTAACACAGTATATAGTAAAAGTAAAAGCACATTAGCGTTTTCCCTGCTGCTACTTTAGAAATGGACTTAAATGATAGATCTGGATGCGATTGTGCTTTAGCGACTGTGTAAAACCTGATAACAGCGTTTAATTTGAACCTTGCTGCCAAACAAAGTATGTGGTATAAGTAAAAGCACATTAGCGTTTTCTCTGAAGATATTTTGGAAATTGATTTAAATGTTAGCTCTGGATGCGACTGTGCTTTAGCGACTGTGTAAAACCAGATAACAGCGTTTTATTTAACCTCTGTTGCCAAACGCTGCAATTGAAAGTCATTGCTTGCTAGTCCTACTTTCTGGTCGATGATTGTAACCTCTATTTCTAGCTAGACATAAAGCATTTCATACAGCAAATACCTAATGTTAGCCATTTTTAACTTGTGTATCATCAGATAAACAGAGTGCTTAGTGGAGGATACATGAGTTGCCAATAAGAAAGAAATTACTGCTGGATACTGCATTGTGAAATACTGTCTGTTCCTACACTAAACACTGTGCAAATCTTTCTCTTTCTATTGCCTCCATCTTAGGTAGCCCCAATTCTAGTTGCCTACCGAGTGGCACACAGGACCCTCAGGACCCCACCAGTCGCAACGCATAAGCAACGTTATCCCCATAAAGAGACTCAGGGTAAATAAATATCTACCCCTTCACTGTACTTTGCCAAGCACCTTGTACAGCAATTAAAATACCAGGCTGAATTGAATTAAATATACTGAGCACAGGTTCCTTCTACATTAAAATCAACAGAAAAGAAACAAAAGTAAAGGAACAATAACAGAACTTAGGAAGCTACCATTAAAACTGGCTTCCTCTAAGACCCAGGGAAATCCTGTGGTGTAGTCAGCCGAGGTTAGAAAGGGACCTCAGAAACCGCCATATTTTAAAACTAACTGTGCTTTACGGTCGGATAGCATTGACCCTCGTGGTATGTAACTACTAAATATTGCTCAGACTCAACATTTTATTAGTTAAATATAACTGCAACTGTATCTGTTGTTTAGAACACCGATAGTAATTTGATCAAGATACCTTGCTTATAGTCATGTTTGTATGCACTGTATAGATGAAACTTGGCGTTCTTGTAACACAGTATATAGTAAAAGTAAAAGCACATTAGCGTTTTCCCTGCTGCTACTTTAGAAATGGACTTAAATGATAGATCTGGATGCGATTGTGCTTTAGCGACTGTGTAAAACCTGATAACAGCGTTTAATTTGAACCTTGCTGCCAAACAAAGTATGTGGTATAAGTAAAAGCACATTAGCGTTTTCTCTGAAGATATTTTGGAAATTGATTTAAATGTTAGCTCTGGATGTGACTGTGCTTTAGCGACTGTGTAAAACCAGATAACAGCGTTTTATTTAACCTCTGTTGCCAAACGCTGCAATTGAAAGTCATTGCTTGCTAGTCCTACTTTCTGGTCGATGATTGTAACCTCTATTTCTAGCTAGACATAAAGCATTTCATACAGCAAATACCTAATGTTAGCCATTTTTAACTTGTGTATCATCAGATAAACAGAGTGCTTAGTGGAGGATACATGAGTTGCCAATAAGAAAGAAATTACTGCTGGATACTGCATTGTGAAATACTGTCTGTTCCTACACTAAACACTGTGCAAATCTTTCTCTTTCTATTGCCTCCATCTTAGGTAGCCCCAATTCTAGTTGCCTACCGAGTGGCACACAGGACCCTCAGGACCCCACCAGTGCGAACGCATAAGCAACGTTTATCCCCATAAAGAGACTCAGGGTAAATAAATATCTACCCCTTCACTGTACTTTGCCAAGCACCTTGTACAGCAATTAAAATACCAGGCTGAATTGAATTAAATATACTGAGCACAGGTTCCTTCTACATTAAAATCAACAGAAAAGAAACAAAAGTAAAGGAACAATAACAGAACTTAGGAAGCTACCATTAAAACTGGCTTCCTCTAAGACCCAGGGAAATCCTGTGGTGTAGTCAGCCGAGGTTAGAAAGGCACCTCAGAAACCGCCATATTTTAAAACTAACTGTGCTTTACGGTCGGATAGCATTGACCCTCGTGGTATGTAACTACTAAATATTGCTCAGACTCAACATTTTATTAGTTAAATATAACTGCAACTGTATCTGTTGTTTAGAACACCGATAGTAATTTGATCAAGATACCTTGCTTATAGTCATGTTTGTATGCACTGTATAGATGAAACTTGGCGTTCTTGTAACACAGTATATAGTAAAAGTAAAAGCACATTAGCATTTTCCCTGCTGCTACTTTAGAAATGGACTTAAATGATAGATCTGGATGCGATTGTGCTTTAGCGACTGTGTAAAACCTGATAACAGCGTTTAATTTGAACCTTGCTGCCAAACAAAGTATGTGGTATAAGTAAAAGCACATTAGCGTTTTCTCTGAAGATATTTTGGAAATTGATTTAAATGTTAGCTCTGGATGCGACTGTGCTTTAGCTACTGTGTAAAACCAGATAACAGCGTTTTATTTAACCTCTGTTGCCAAACGCTGCAATTGAAAGTCATTGCTTGCTAGTCCTACTTTCTGGTCGATGATTGTAACCTCTATTTCTAGCTAGACATAAAGCATTTCATACAGCAAATACCTAATGTTAGCCATTTTTAACTTGTGTATCATCAGATAAACAGAGTGCTTAGTGGAGGATACATGAGTTGCCAATAAGAAAGAAATTACTGCTGGATACTGCATTGTGAAATACTGTCTGTTCCTACACTAAACACTGTGCAAATCTTTCTCTTTCTATTGCCTCCATCTTAGGTAGCCCCAATTCTAGTTGCCTACCGAGTGGCACACAGGACCCTCAGGACCCCACCAGTGCGAACGCATAAGCAACGTTTATCCCCATAAAGAGACTCAGGGTAAATAAATATCTACCCCTTCACTGTACTTTGCCAAGCACCTTGTACAGCAATTAAAATACCAGGCTGAATTGAATTAAATATACTGAGCACAGGTTCCTTCTACATTAAAATCAACAGAAAAGAAACAAAAGTAAAGGAACAATAACAGAACTTAGGAAGCTACCATTAAAACTGGCTTCCTCTAAGACCCAGGGAAATCCTGTGGTGTAGTCAGCCGAGGTTAGAAAGGCACCTCAGAAACCGCCATATTTTAAAACTAACTGTGCTTTACGGTCGGATAGCATTGACCCTCGTGGTATGTAACTACTAAATATTGCTCAGACTCAACATTTTATTAGTTAAATATAACTGCAACTGTATCTGTTGTTTAGAACACCGATAGTAATTTGATCAAGATACCTTGCTTATAGTCATGTTTGTATGCACTGTATAGATGAAACTTGGCGTTCTTGTAACACAGTATATAGTAAAAGTAAAAGCACATTAGCGTTTTCCCTGCTGCTACTTTAGAAATGGACTTAAATGATAGATCTGGATGCGATTGTGCTTTAGCGACTGTGTAAAACCTGATAACAGCGTTTAATTTGAACCTTGCTGCCAAACAAAGTATGTGGTATAAGTAAAAGCACATTAGCGTTTTCTCTGAAGATATTTTGGAAATTGATTTAAATGTTAGCTCTGGATGCGACTGTGCTTTAGCTACTGTGTAAAACCAGATAACAGCGTTTTATTTAACCTCTGTTGCCAAACGCTGCAATTGAAAGTCATTGCTTGCTAGTCCTACTTTCTGGTCGATGATTGTAACCTCTATTTCTAGCTAGACATAAAGCATTTCATACAGCAAATACCTAATGTTAGCCATTTTAACTTGTGTATCATCAGATAAACAGAGTGCTTAGTGGAGGATACATGAGTTGCCAATAAGAAAGAAATTACTGCTGGATACTGCATTGTGAAATACTGTCTGTTCCTACACTAAACACTGTGCAAATCTTTCTCTTTCTATTGCCTCCATCTTAGGTAGCCCCAATTCTAGTTGCCTACCGAGTGGCACACAGGACCCTCAGGACCCCACCAGTGCGAACGCATAAGCAACGTTTATCCCCATAAAGAGACTCAGGGTAAATAAATATCTACCCCTTCACTGTACTTTGCCAAGCACCTTGTACAGCAATTAAAATACCAGGCTGAATTGAATTAAATATACTGAGCACAGGTTCCTTCTACATTAAAATCAACAGAAAAGAAACAAAAGTAAAGGAACAATAACAGAACTTAGGAAGCTACCATTAAAACTGGCTTCCTCTAAGACCCAGGGAAATCCTGTGGTGTAGTCCCCGCTCCGCTTCGCCCTCGCTACGCTCGGGCTTGCTCCGCTCCCCTCCTGCCCCTATTCCCACCCCACTACCTCTACATTTATTTGGTCATCAAGCCCATCCCCATTTCCACCACCCAATCAGAACTGTCCACTCCCCCCCCATCTCTCTGCCACTCCCCACCACCAAACCTAACCCGCCCACCTACCGAACTTTCTCCATTTATCTCAGCCTACTACTACCTCTAGCCTCCTGCTGACTAGGTATCGCCCCTAGCCCTATTGATGCTGAGATCTCAGCCTCACCATGGACAAAACCTCATTTACCACCCTCCCCCTAGTTCTTTTACTCCTCATTTTACCGTATCTCTTAACAGCCTATGAAGCACAAGCCCTAACTAGTATCTACCTTCCTAAGGGTCAGACCTCCTTGTATTCCCAATCTACCACTACTCTTATCCCCCCTTCTCCCTACCCTACTACTCACCTCATTCCTAAAAGTACACACTACATGCTTAGGTACCCTAAAGTATCCACATTTAGAGAACAGCTTAAACTACTAATTAGACTACAAAAATACTAGATTATTTGAAAAAATCCATCACTAATGACGGAGACATCCACCCTAACCCAGGCCCTCTTAGTGGCCCAGACCCTAACCTCCACCATGCAACCAGCAGACCTGGACTCCCTTTTTGCTCCATCTCAATATTAGAAGTATTAACAATAAAGTACACAGCTTACATGCTATGCTTGATATCCACTCCCGGACATAATGTGTTTAGCAGAAACTTGGCTCAAACCAAGCAGCAAGGATGAGGAAATTATCCCTCCTGGATATAACATCATCAGGGCGGATCGTACAACCAAAAGGGTGGCGGAATAGCTGTGATGTTCAAGAACTCCTTGAGCATCACAACGAATTCACTGCAACCCCAAAAGTTCCAAACCTGGAACTGATTGCTCTTAAGATATCCCTAAACAGACATAAAAGTATTAATCTCATAGTAACCTACCTACCACCAGGCAAAATGTAGAAAATCTTGAACAAACCCTTAGTTGGCTTGCTAATAACTATCCACAAGAAACAATAATATTAGGTGATGTCAATATAGACTGGTCTCTCTACTCGCCCAATCAAATCCACTCCCCATTAACTTACATGGTTTTTCAAAATATTCTTTCTCCCACTAGAATTGGACATGCACAGCAAAAGGAGAGTATAATTGACTGGATTCTCACTAATAGGAATTCAAATAGCTATACCACAGGGACCCTGCCCAATGACCTTAGTGACCACCTTGCTACCTTCATTATAAAACACAAATGTTCAAATAAGACTCCCCCCATAACTAGATTAGTAAGGTTTAGCAAAAATTTTGTCCCTGACCAATTCCTAGCTGATCTCAAGGCTTGTAACTGGCACATCCTAAAAACCTTATCCTTAGTCGAAAGTGTCTCATACTTCAACAACACTTTCCTCAAGATACTTAATTCCCATGCTCCTAATCGACTTACGAGAACTAAAGAATGTATAGCACCCTGGCTAACACAAGAAACTAAATCCAAAATTAGAATTAGAGACCAGGCCTGGAAAAAGTGGAGAACCACAAAAACCCCTTTAGGCCGCATCAAGTTCCTTCAGCTAAGAAATTCTACCAAAAAAGCTGTTAAATCTGATAAAAAACAATATTTTTGTCACCTCCAAGACAAACATCAGTATAATCCTAAAAAATTCTGGGCAGGTTTTAACCGCTTACTTCATCCTGGTAAGTCTACTACCCCCACCCCCGACAAACTCATTGACAATGACCCAACAAAAATAGCCAATTCTTTTAATTCTTTTTTCATTGAGACCATCCAGTCCCTTGCCAGCAAGCTTCCCTCGCCTCCCTCAGTGCCAACTCCAATTACAAATACTACCCAAATGACCTTTAACCTACAACCCATCTCCACCTCCTTCATTCGCACCCTCTTGAAAAAATTGAAACCAACCACCCTCGCGGCTGATCAGCTCCCTGCCAAATACCTACAAATAGCATCTGATGCCATAGCCTACCCGGTATCAATCTTGATCAACCGGACCATATCTGAAGCATCTATTCCCTCTATCTGGAAAATCTCTTATATCATCCCCCTCCACAAAGGAGGGCCCTCCACTGAAACCTCTAACTATAGGCCCATAGCCATACTGTCTCCCTTAGCCAAAATTATGGAACGCTGTGTCCATAAACAACTCATTACCTACCTCACACATAACAACCTCCTATCAAATACCCAACATGGCTTCCGCCCCCATCACAGCACAACCACTGCTCTTCTTTCCTTAGTAGACTCAATCAACCACAATCGCAACAATAAACTAATATCCTCTGCGCTCTTTCTAGATCTGTCGAAAGCCTTCGATATGGTCAACCACCAACTACTGCTTCAGGCACTGGAAACATTACATCTTAGTAAACTAACCATAAGCTGGTTTAATGCCTATCTCTCTAGTAGAAAACAGGCAGTCCAGTGGCGAAACAACCTATCAGACCTACTCCCAACTAATATTGGTGTCCCCCAAGGATCTATCCTTGGTCCCCTTCTTTTCTCCATATTCATAAATGGCCTACACTCAACTATTCCCAAAGCCACCTGTATTCAATATGCAGATGACTCTACACTAATCTGCTCTGATGAATCCCTCGCCAAACTCCAAACCTCAACCCAAAACTGCTTCTCTGCTGTCGAAAAATGGTTCTTGGAACTTAAACTCTTACTTAACCCGGCCAAAACCAAATTACTTCTCTTTTTCCCCACCTCAGTGACTGCTCAAACTATAGAACCCCTCAACACCAACAATTCCACCTTCCATGTGTCCTCCAACAATGGGACCATTATCTACCCTGTATCCAATACCAAACTGCTAGGGGTGACCATAGACCATAAACTTAAATTTGATATACATGTAAACTTAACTATTAAATCGGTTAACAGAAAACTTGGGTCGATGTATAGAATAAAGGCCTTCTTAACTCCGCACACCAAACTGACTATTGCCCGAACTCACCTACTGTCCACCCTCCTCTATGCCTCCCCAATATTCTCCTTCCTAAACAAGAAAGAACTTAATAAGCTAACAACTACCTATAATCACATAGCCAGATTCATAACAGGAATGCCTTATCGCACTCATCACTGCCTAAATTTAAGGTCTCTTGAATGGCTGGAACTGTCCAATTTACTCAAATTCAACCAGCTTTCTGAGGCTTTTAAAATTATTAACCATCCAGGTAATACTCCCTCACTGAACAGAATGCTTACCCAGTACTCCAACCTTAACTCCCTCAGGTCTTCCAAAAGTCTTCAAGTAAGGACCATTAAATCGAACAATGCCGGTGGTGATGCACTATATGCCAATTCCATTGGCAAATCCTGGAATGCACTACCAAACAACCTAAGACTTATGCCCTCTCAGCACCAATTTAAATTACATCTTAGAGCATACTTGAACTCCAAATGGTTATGCCCTTGTTCCTCTCCAGACTAACAAGCTATTGCCCCAGTCGTACCTAGGCCTCTCTTAGCCTCTGCCTAACCCAAAAACCAAAGAACACCCTATTCTTGTCCTCTTTGTCTGGCTGTTCTAATCTGTACCTTGTTAAATCATTTAATATTTCTTGCTTTCTCTTATTTGGTCTGTAAGCATCAGTGTATTTATTTGTACTCACTTGTCATAGGCTTATTATTGTAAATGTATTAATCAGTATATTATCTTGTGTAACAATAACAATGTTTTTGTTAATCTAACTATGACTTTGGAGCTTTTCTCCCCGGGCCTCCACTGAAAATGGACATGCATCCAGTTGGACTAGCCCGGTCAACAAATGTAAAATAAATAAAAATAAATAAATATTGGAGCCCTTGGTGGAACTATGGATTAGTTGATCCAGGGCATTGGAATTTATGAATTCCAAGAACTGTTGGGCAAAGATGTTGGTACACGAGTAGTTTTCCCAGTTAATGGCAGGGTAGTTGAAATCACCCAGTATTAGGGTGTTTGGTTGTATATTAATATTTTCCAGTATGTTTAGAAAGGTGTAGTGAGAATCTTGGGGCATGGTTTGAGATCTGTAGCAAGCTACAATTTGGATTGCAGTCTTACCTAGTGTTAGTTGCACCTGGAGAATTTCAGACGCATTGTGTTGGGCAACTAACCTGGTGATGTGAATATCCTTGGTGAATATGGGCACTCCTCCACCTTTAGTGTTTCGATCCTGGTTTGGTAGCTGAAAAGTGTTGCAAGAGTTGTAGCTTGGTATTGCAGGGTGCTCTCTGGAGCCTTGAACCAGGTCTCAGTTACTGAACAGATATCGATGTTCTCCATTTTTAGGAGTGCCTCGAGAGAGTGCATTTTGAGGTTTAGACTTCTAGCATTATCTTCAGATTTTGCATGCTTGTACCTGTTACGGTGGTGGTTTTGTCCTTTGAAGTTTGCCTAAAAAAGACAGTATAGGGGTGGCAAGAGCCTTAGCCAGTAACCTGAATCCCAGGGGCGACAGGTGCAGGCCATCTCTGGCAAAGCATCATGGTCTGTCGATCATGTTGTCCCAGGCAGACAGATACTGGATCCCCTTTGAATGACACCAGAAGCTTAGCCAATTGTTGAAGTGAATCATTTTGTCCTTATATTGTGGTATCATTCTGGGAGAAGGCAGGATGCTACTCAGGGCTACGGTCATACCTGTCTGAGCCACATGATCCGAGAGCTCTTCCATGTCTCTTTTCATGTAGTCCAGGGAGGTACATTTCAAGTCATTCACTCCAACATGGACAATGACAGAGTCATATTTGCACTTGTTATGGAGTGACTTGAGTGCATGAGTTATGTGGCGGATCCTGGCACCCGACAGGCAGCTCACTGTAATTTTCTCCTTGTTCAGCTTGGTGAGTGGGACATCAGTGTGCCTGACTATAAAGTCACCTATGACTAAAGTGTTAGGTACGTTGTCTTGCCTTAGGGGCTGTTACTGGGTGGCACACTGGTGTTGTGAGCTATGTGACACTTTGGTTTTGATTGGTGTTTGTTTGCGTTTCAGCTTCGGAGGTCCTTGTTGCTTGGGCAGGTTACAGATAAGGGCCTCCGCATATGTGGATTTAGTGTTGCTATGTGTGAGTGTTGGTGGTGTGAGTTTAGAAGGGCTATGCGTTGCTTGAGGTGTCGTCCGGGTGTTAACCTCCTCTTGAAGAAAACACAACGGCCAGCAATTAAGTTCCAAATGCTTTATTGCACCCAAGGATGGACATAAAAATGCCCCAAACGATAATCCAACACAATTTTCAAACCGGTTTTGGCATATAGCCTTCTTCAGTGAAACTGAAAGGTGAATGCCAACAAGTGTAGCACACGCTATATATAGTGTGTGATACATAATAAATCAACCAATCAAATTGTTAATTATAATAGTGGTTTAAATAAAACCTATACTTTGTTAAATCCACACTTATGCTTGTAACAAAATTTATAATAGAATAGAGTGAAAATGGCAACAAATATATTATCAATAATTGCCATGAAGAGATGGAACAGTGATATGAATATTAATATCCAAATCTATGATCTGGTGAAAAGCAGCTATATATCAAACGCTTAGATATAATAGGGACAATTATGTTAAATATAACAAAAATATTTAATACTAAAAAGTAGTATATATGGAAAATGTATCCTGTAGTCTAGGTTAAGAAAATAATTAAACAATATATGAAAAGTGCGATTATGCACAAAATATACTATTTTACATACTGATAACCATCTCTAAACAAATGGTATTGTGTACCAATAGGACACCAATAGGACAACAACACCTAGAAGGACTATACTTCATAAATGATCATTAAGACCAGGAGCAAACAAAGCTCCAAGATGGATTATCCAGTATTTTTCTTTGAAAGTGAGTGTGTTTTCCCACCCCTGTTGGTGACTTCTATCCCCCACTATTCGATCTATGATGGTAAACATGAAATGCGCTGTAGGATGTTTAAGTGTATGTTGATATAAGGCATTGGTAGTTTTCTTATTCTTGATATTACTCCTATGATCACCAATCCTAATCCTAAGTGAGCGTGATGTTTTGCCCACATAGAAGGATGAACACTGACATGTAACAAGATAAATAACCCAGCTGCTAGAACAGTTCCCAAAAATTCTTAAGTCATAAACTTTGCTGGTATTGGCACTGCTAAACTGTTTAGTTTTGTTAACCTGACTACAGGACATGCAATGTCCACATGGAAAAGTACCCACCAATTTATTTCCAGTCATGGTCAGTTGTTTGTATTTTGCTCCCCCACTATCATGGTGTTTATAATGTGAAAAAATAGAGCCTAATGTTTTGCCCCTTCTGTATGAAAATTGACAACGATGACCCAATTGTTGCCTAAGGTAGTCATTAGCAAGCAGAATATTCCAATTCCTATCCAGAATATTTCTAATAATCTGGTGATTTCTACCATATGTGGTTACAAATCTCAGGACACCATCTACTTTATTGGTTTTATGACTCTTATATTCCAATAGTTGTGTTCTAGATTTTTGTCCGAGCAAGTCTTAGCTGATATAATATCAAATGGACGATATCCCCTGTCCAAAAATCTTTTAGTTAAATCCAAACTGGCATCATCATAATCCTCCATGAAAGAGCTGATACGTTTTACCCGAAGAAACTGGGATTTTGGAATATTGCGGACAGTGTGGCGGTAATCTCCTCTTGACTGTCTAGCACAATCTTGGGTGGAGAGAGCATTTCTTCCAATTTGGCTGTGTATGTGCATCTCTCACAGGTTGTAGTGTTGGGTGGTAGGAGGAGAGGGTTATCTGTGTACATGAGGCAATTGCTGCATTGCCCCAGTATGCCCAGATTCACCAGGTGGACAGGAGAATTCAACAGACGCTGAACCTTGGACATACCTGGTTTGGTGCTTTTTTTTTTTTTTTTTTTTAAAGTACAGGAGCTGTTTTCCCTTACCTTAGCAAGGTACTTTGCAATTATAAGCTGGCCTATGATTAATTTCTCCTTATTAATAAGGAGAGTTGAGTGCTTGTATCAGTTTAAGGCCTCCTAGTGTTTTCCAGCAGGTATTAGAGCAAGTGCTAGTCACAGGGATACTTAAAGGTAAGATGCAAAAAACAAAAATGGTTTATCCTAAACACTGCAGTGTGCACTAGAGAAGTTAGATGTGAAAGTAGGTAACTTAAGTTTTACCTGTCTAAAAAGTTACGTTTTAGTGGAGAGTCACTATTTTTAAAACAGCAAGATAGATTGAAAGGGGGTGATCACTTTTGTATTCTGGTACTATGGAATACAGTAGGATGGCCAATAAATTTGAATAGTTGAAGGGGGGTGATTTCAAAAATGATAATTTTGTGCTTACTCACACAAGCCAGTGAAAGCAGAGAAGAAATGAGATATATGGTCAAATTAACATAAGAGGCAGGCAACTAGAAAGACAGTGGTATTTAAGAACATGACAGTGACAAGGTGGGGAAAAAAATCAATTTGTGCCTGACCCACAAGAAACAGAGCAGTGGTTTCTTTTGAAGTTCTAATATGCAGTTAAAAGCAGAACACAAGCAAAGCACAGGTAAAGAAAACAAATCACAGCACTCAAAATATAAAAAGGGTGAAGTTTGAGCTGAACATGTCTGCCAGGATGTTGGCGATATTGGTCAGTTCAGTGTATTTTGTGCCATTCTGCACTAACTCCGAGCAGATCTGAGCATTGCCACTTAGATTCTTGACATAGCTAAAGAATGCCTTGTGGTTATCTTTGGAGTCCTTGGCAATTTTTCTTTCAAAGCTCGCCTTGGATGATTTTATGAGGGATCGTAATTTCTTGCTGATACTGATCAGGGATGTCTTCCCTTCTTGGGATTTTACTCTTTCATGTACTAGTTTCCTCCTTCTATTGTATAGCTTGTTTATGGCAGGAGTCCACCAGAACGGTTTCCTTTTCTTGGAGGAGTGAGTCTTGGTTTTGCTTGGGATGGCACGATCCATGCATTCTTGTAGCTGCCTGTAGAATGCATTAGTTAAGGATTTTGCAGCTTGGACAGTGTTATCCTTCAGCATGGGGGCTTTGAAACATTCTACCTCTGTCTTAAGTAACGTGAAGTTTGCTTTTGAAAAGTTTTTCATGGTGGCTTTCTTGTCTGGGGGTAGGGGCGGAATATGGATATCCAAAGTGATTTGTTTATGGTCTAACCAGTGAGGGGTTGACCTCTAGTGTGGAACACTGGTCGCCCATGTTGGTGATGACCAGGTCCAATATGTTGTCACCTCTGGTGGAGTGTTGACCAGTGGAGCCAGGGTGTGTGAGTTTATAAATTCTAGGAAAAGTTGGGCAAGGGAGTTAGTACTTGAGTAGTTCTCCCAGTTAATGTTTGGGTAATTGAAATCACCCAATATTAAGGTGTTTGGTAGGACGTTTGTTTCCCAGTGTTTCCAGAAATGCGGAATGGGGGTCCTGGGACATGGGTGATCTGTAGCAAGCTACAATTTGAATTGCAGTTATGCCCATTGTTAGTTGCACGTGGATGATCTCTGAAGCATCGTGCTGTGCCACTAACCTGGAGGTGTAGGTATCCTTGATGAATATGGATACGCCCCCACCTTTTGTATTTCGGTTTGCGTACTGTGGCCGAAATGTATGGTATGAGTTGTAGCCTGGTAGTGCTGGGGTGCTCTCTGGAGCCTTAAACTAGGTTTCTGTTACTGCACATATATCAGTTTTCTCCATACTGAGGAGTGCCTCGAGTGCATGCATTTTGGGATTTAGACTTCTGGCATTGAGTAGCATTACCCTCAGTTTTTTGTTACTTGTGCTATTTACGGCGGTGGGTTTGTCTTTTGAGCCTTGCATGAAAAAAACACTATGGGGGTGGCAAGAGCCTTGGCAAGTATTCAAAAGCCTAAGGGTGACAGGTGCAAGCCATCTCTAGCGAAGCAGCGTGGCTTGTCGAGCATGTCATCCCAAGTGGACAGACACTGGATCCCCTTTGAATGACACCAGAAACTTAGCCAGTTGTTGAAATCAAGAATTTTTTCTTTATACCGTGTTATCATTCTTGGTGAGGGCAGGATGCTCCTCAGGGTCAGGGTCATACCGGCCTGGGCTACATGATCAGAGAGCTCTTCGTGTCTCTTTTCATGTAGTCCAGGGAGGTATGGCTCAGGTCATTCACATCAACATGTACATTGACAGAGTCATATTTGTACTTGTTCTGGAGTGACCTGAGTGCTTATGTTATGTGGTGGATCCTGGCACCCGACAGACAGCTAACAGTAACCTTCTCCTTATTCAGCCTAGGGAGTGGGACGTCAGTGTGCCTGACTATAAAGTCACCTATTATTAGTATGTTGGGTATGTTATTTTGCCTTAAGGGCTGTGATTGCTTGACACACTGGTTTTGTAAAGTATGTGTTTCATGGTTTGTGTTGGGGGGTGGAGGTTGCTTGGATGTTTGCTTTGGACGTCTCTGTTGGTTTTGCAGATTTTTATTTAGAGCCTCTAAGTATGTTTTCATGTATTTGTGTGTTTTTTGCCGGTGCTGGTTTAATGGGTCTATGTAAGACTGGTGGTGTGATGCAGGTATTTCCCTTCTCCTCTTGACTGTCTGATCCAGTCTTGGGTTGAGAGAGCTTAGCCTCTAGTTTGGCTGTATAACTGCATCTCTCGCATGTATTAGTGTTTGGTGGTAGGAGAAGGGGGGTTGTCTGTGTACATGAGGCAGTTGTAACATTGTCTCAAAATGCCCAGATTCACCAGTTGGACTGGAGAGTACACCTGAAACTGCCCTTTGGACATGCCTTGATAGGTACTGGATGGCTGGTAAGGGCGAATAGAGAGCTTTGTCCTTCTGTACAGTACAGGAGGGTCTAGTGCTGAGGTTTATAAGTGCTTGCTATAAGTTTTGAGCAAGTGCCGGGCTGCAAAATGAATGGCTTGCGTGCTTAAGTTGAAAGTTTGTCTAGTTCCAAGGGAAAAATTTAAGAGGAGACTTTGTAGAGCCAGGAATAGTTTTACCCTAGCTAACCGGTGCTGCCCGGCATGCAAAACCGGGCAAATATGGTATTTATCACAGGGAAATGAAAGAGATACATATTAGCCCAAAATGGACAATAAACTACTAATTTCTGGGCTGAAACCACTCCTCCAGGGACAGGTAGGCTGCTCAAAGCTCCCCTCTCTCACAAGTGAACAGAGAAGCTTTCGTATGTCCAAGTAAGGTATAGGCAAACACAGAGATTTGTAACACAGCCCTGCATTTAGCACTAACCTGAAAACTGGACTATACTAGCTTAGAAAGGCGGGAAACAAGTGTGTGTATATATATATATATATATATATATATATATATATATATATATATATATATATATAATTTTTTTTTCAGAAAATAAAGCAGATACATTCATAAAAACAGTTTAAAAGCACAGAAAAGGGATAATTATAGTTATATATCACAGATCAGAGTTGTAGTCAATGCCCCCAGTAATAAAGTAGGAAGAAACACAAATACAGTAAAAGATGAATAAAGTGCAATTATATATATATATATATATATATATATATATATATAATAAAACAATAGAAAACAAACGGATTTAAACAAGTTGCCCAATTAACAAGAAAAAAGCTCAAAACTGAGCCCTGTTCCAGCAGTCTTCAATCAGACAAGTTCTAACTGCACACCCGTGCTTACTAGGGCGCAGGGGAACCTTCTCCAAAAAAAAGATGGACTGGATCAGTGCCTCAAGTTATACAAACAAAGCTAGATTCAGCAGGCCTGAATCTGGTCTATGCTACAGCAACAAGGCGCACCAATTTCAGAAAGAAACAGTTCAAATAAGCAGTCACAATAAGCTTGTGACCAGAAATTCCCAGCTCAGAAGGGCAGAATCCAGCCTCTCCTCCCACAAGAGTGCAGACCACAAACCTGATTAATATAGAATAACTGGCCTGAAGCCCAAGTGCTTAAGCCAGAACTAATACACTTTTAGAATAGCAGACACTGGGCCTTCAATCAGCAATTCCCAGCTTAGAAGGATGTAAGCTACCTGTCCTGCCACAGTATCTGAGAAGTTTCTTTAGTATGCCACCGTGGTCTAGTGCAAGTCAAACAAGTAAATCCCAGTTCTCAGTGGGTGTGCATTCTCAGTTTTCTGTTGTCTTTAATGGTGAACAAGAGTGCCTAGTAGGTTAATGCCTACCAGACAGTCTTGTACGCAAGACTAGAGGTTGCTGTGTATACCCTGACAGCATTAAGTATCACTGCTGTGTAAGGCATCTGCTTAATGTGCAGCTTGCTTTACCAGGTATGTACCATAGCTACTTGATAAGGTATACTGCTAAGTACTCAGCTGCTTAATGCCATAGCACTATATGTTGCCGATACGACTAACTAGAGTTCATTAAAGAATCACAGTGATTCATTGTATACTTGTAGTTGGGCATCATTGCCATATTATGGTAATCAAGTGATCTGGTGTTGTGTGAGCTGACATTGGTGGGCACTCACCTTCATCATATGGGGAAGAAGGTAGTCTGTGATAGCAGGGTTTGCATGCAATGTGTGGGACTCCATTGATAAGGAATTTCCTGCAATACATCAGATATGTTGAGGGGGTATTTTATGTTAGTAGTAATGTGTTTGTCATCATTGTCTGCTGAGCAACATACTAGCAGGGATAGGGGAGTGATATAGTTTGTCGTGGGACCCCATTGTGTAGAACATAGTTGCCAAAATGGTTCATGTTTGAGAATCACCCAAACTACTTTTTTTTCTCAAAGAAACTTTTCCCCAAACAAGTAACAGATAATCAGATGTAATACAAGTGTACTGTAAATGGGTTATAATGAAATTACAAATGAGAAATAGATGTAAACTATATACAATATATACAAAGGCCTGAAAACAAGATATGGTAGTTATAGCTCCATTTCTTCATTAGAATTTTTCCATTTTCCTCTTCATTAGGATCTTTAAGTATTGAAGACAGAATTCCGTTGGTAAAAATCAATAAGATATATCACTTTTGTCCAAGGATTGTTAGGAAATAAATTGAGATTCATTTTTTGTTCTTTGACTTTAGTCTGTCTGAGTGTTGTTTCTTTTAAAAAGGAAAGAAAGTCCTCAAAAAATGGTGATATAGATATTCTCCACTTTTTAGTGATACATTTCCTTGCTACAACGATATCCTCGTTGTAGCAAGGAAGACATAGTCCATAGGAGACAAAAACTAACATTTTTCAACTCGCCCCTTTGATTTATATTAACTTTTCATTATCTAAGTTTATAATTGTATTTATCAGAAATAAAAGTTTTTAAAATCATCTATCTTAAACCAAAACAAGATCATGGAATAAAATTCAAAGAATGCATGTATCCAATCAGCTTTATAATTTACAACACAGTAGATTGCTATTTCCATTAATTTTAGCTATTTTATTTGGAGTTAAGGCTCTGTGTAAAAATTTTCATGTAACTATATGCCAGTAGTGAGACCAAGAAGTATACCTGACAGATGATAACGTTTGAGATTAACTATGAAAGGTAAAATAAGAGGCATGGCTTAAAGTAATGTGATTCCAGAATTTAAGATTTAAGTTTGTTTTGTATTCAATCAATATTTTGTAAAGTTTTGAAATTAAATTATCAGTTTTGAGTTGTATGTGATTTCATAGAGAAAATAAATTAATTTGGGGTTTTTAAAGTGAGAATATGAGATAGGCGTAGTTCCTGAGGGTTTAAATCATATTCTGAAATACATCTTTAGCTTTCAGTTCTTTAAAACAATGATACCATCAAATAAAGATGTAGCCTCCCAAATAGCAAGTGTATGACTGTGAATTTTGAAAAACTTGTGATGCTAAAAGGAATTATAGATTCAAACCAGATTTTAACATCTATGTTAGAGAGAATTGTTTTTCTAAAGGATTTTAGAATAAATAAATAAATAAAGTTCAAGTAGCTTGAATCTGTAGAGGAAAAGACAGTATATTGAATTCATTTGCAATGATAATGCCAATAGAAATTGTCTGAATTACTTGAACTTTGAATAATATATTATTCTTGTTATTAAGAAGAGTTAAATGCAAAGTTTTCCAGCTGGAGTAGGATCAGTCCAGTTTAACATGATTTTTAAAAATTGATGCTTCAATACAGGTATCAATGTCATGAAAATTAATTCCTCCATGAATCCAATGTGTTATGTAATGAGATAATGGTACTCTTGAGTTTATTAGGAAACCAAAGAAGTGTTAATATTTTTTTATTTATTTATTTCACTAATGTGTTTATTTGAAAAGAGAGACAAGGCTCAAGTGAGGATTCCTGGCTACTATTAATATGATTTTTATGTATTTATTTTTTTTCTTTTTATTTATTATTGTGAAATTCAAACTTGGATTGATTAAAGTAGAAACCAGAAATAGATTGACAGAATTATATAGTAGATCTTGAATTTGGAAGTGTCAACAAAATATCTGCAAATAGCATACTTTTAGAAGAGTAAATCTTAGAAATATCTATACCACTAATGTTTGAAAGTTTTGAATTAAAATAGCAACAATGTCAATGGCTAAGGCAAATAAAATTAGAGAAGGAAGACAACCTTTTTTGGTACATTTAGTCAAACAGATATATTCAGAAGTAAAGGGACCAGTTTTGATGTATGCAACTTTTTATTTTTACAGACATTCTTTAAAAGTGAAATTAAATTTTTAGGAAAGTCAAATAGGTTCTAAAATTTTGAATACATAATTCCAATTTAAAGAGTCAAAGGCTTTTTTTCAATATCAAGACTAATTAGTAGTAAAGCTTCTTTAGTTTTCCTATTCAGAAAGCCTATAAGATTTAAACACATTTAATATTTTCATGCGTGTGTTTATGACATATAAAACCTGTTGGAACATAATTAATTACTTGAGCTATAGGCTTTTTTATTCTGTCAGTAATGATAGACATGAAAATCTTATAATCATTATTTAAAAGTGAGAACAGAATTGTAAATTTTTTTTTTAATATAGGCACAATTAGCCAAGAGGGTGGAATCTTTTCTTGAGATCGAAATTCAATAACTGTTTTATGGAAAACAGATATAATCTGAGGAGGAAAAAGCTTGTGTATTTCTGTTGTTATCCCATCCGTGCCTGAAAACTGTGTTGGGTTTTAATTTTTTAATTTTATGTACAATTTCTTTCTAAGATATATATTTATGTAAATCATCCTTTTAATTTGGCAAGATGTTAAGATTATCAAGATTTAATATTGGAGTTATTATTTCAGAATTGGAATTGGAATTTTGATATGTGTAATGAAATCTAAAGGTGTCAAGAATTTCCCCAATTTCTGTGGTGTTTTTTGAACCTTTCTTGTCTAATTTCCAAAATATTATTAATTTTTGATTGCATCTTGACTTTTTTGGAAAGATTATGCATGTGTTTGAGAGATAGAGTAAGAGTTCATTCCTAATTTATCAATAGCCAACTTTGATTTATGAGGAAAAATATCAAGATATTTTTATTCAAAGTTTTTATTTCTTTTATATTAGATTTATTGTTTTTGATATTTTTTGATTTGGTTAGAAGATGTTGGTTTTGAATGCTTTGTAGCTTTGAGTCCCATTCCTTAATTTTTATGCCAGGTTAAAATTTTACCCAAAATGTAAGCTTTTAATAAGTCCCAAATCATAATTGTGTTAATGTCGATCATATTACTGAATTCCAAGAAATAATTTAGTTCAGACACCGACCAAGGTTTAAATTCCTTGAGTTTAGTTATATGTGCAGACATTCTAGTGAAAGAAGGATAATCTTTTGAAGTTAGTTTGAAATTTTAGAATAAGGCCATCATGGTCAGAGATAGGACAAGGAATGATGTAAAAATTTAATATTCTGGAGATTATGCTTCTGGAACTAGTATTCAATCTATTCTGATCTGTGTGCCATCTTAACAAATTCTGATGAGAGAAAAGCAACAAACATGGGTCTTTCATGTTGAAAGCATCCTTTAAATGAAGAGATTCCATCCATTTTATAAGTGTTTCTGCTATTGAGGTCAATTTTAGCTTCTTTCTATTACTGGTGTCAGAATCTTCTAATATGCAGTTGAAATCCCCACATATAATTGGATTATCTTTGTATTTATCAAGTATGATGTCTAGATGTCTCTTGTCAAGACTTTGTCTTATACCTTGAAACCAAATACGATTTACTAGAGTCCATATAAAAGAATAACATAAGACCAAGTCTGCCACCTTGGCTAGAACAACCTTCAAGGAGTTAGTCTATTGTTAAACTTAAAAACTATAAAGGTAAGAAGTCCTTCTTGATCTTCATATTTATAGATAATTTGTGGAGAAAATCTTTATTTTTTCCATAGAATCATGACTCTTCTTTTTTAAGTTTAGAAGAAGATTGAGCAAGAATTGTATATTTTCCTGGATTCCAAATAATCTTTTTCTGTATGTTTGATATGAGTTTCTTGAAGTAAAACTACTTGATCCTTGTTTGTATTTAGATAATGTAATACATTTGATCTTTTCTTTGGATTATTTAAGCCATTAACATTGAAAGGTAATAAAGATATATCCAGCTATATAATAAATTAGTTATTTTTATATCTTTAGTAGATCTAAAGGAATTAAACAATATGACATAGAAAATGAACAGGTCACGCCATAAAAAATAGACAAATAAGGAATAAAATATATAATGTAGTTGTAAATGGGTCTGTGTTTAACTGTTTAATAACATTTGCATTGAACTGCTATACGTTGAACCCTATTCATTAAACGTTAATTCGAGGAATGGGAAAGTAACTAGTTGGCCAACACTTCCTCGTTTACCCTTTTCCCCATTGTTGTGCAGTTTCAGAATTGGTTGATATTGTTGGGGGGTGTGGGAGGGCAAAGCCCCCCACCTGAATAGCTTTGAAATACTGCTGTTTGTGAGATGGAGAAGTGTTTGCTAACTAGTTACTTTTTCTGTTGAATAAATGAACATTCACTGAATGAACATTCAGTGGATAGGTTCATGTTTAGCTGCTTGATGCAAAACAAAAATTAAAGTTGTAACCATAAACAAAACTAGGCCACAAGCTGTAGAATTCCAACCAGTTTATTTGTTAGCGCTTTTGTTCAGAAAATACATGAACGTCTTCAGACAAAGAAACCCAAGACTCCTCAGTTAAAATAAAACTATCAATTAAGATCTAAAGTGTGGCTAGCCAAAGTATTTGTGGTATTACCCCTACTAATTTGGTATTGGTGTTCATAAATTCTGTGCTTAAACATTTTCAGTTTTACCAATGTGACAACCGTGCCCTGGCCCAGCAATCAAGGAGCCTCACTCCTCACCACTAACACCAGGGAGGTTGTCTCATAGAAGAGAAAATGATAATTAATACACACAATAAAGTACAATTTCCCTTAAGTGCACACAGAGATCACAGTCAGTCTGGGGCTGGTTGCTCCCTTGATCACCAGGTCCCCAATAAGACTCCCCACTGGCACAGCTATAGGGTCCAGGTCTCAGCCTAGCTGGGCAAGCTAAAACCTCCAGTACTCTCTCTGTCCAACCAGTGCTTCATGTCCCTGCCCAAGTAGCTGACAACACACACACGCACTTTGAGATAAGTATTTGTACAACTTTGCAGATACTCCTGGGAAAGGCTGACACAGATTCTCCAGCTGTGCCCCTTTACCCAGACCATATGTTAGTAATTACTGCCACCACCCAACTAATAATATCAGCTACTAAAAGGCCCTAAAAAGGGTGTCCAATAATTACTGTGCAATATTATCATCCAATGGTAGTATGACTAACCATCAAGGCTTACTTTAGAGTGGCCTATTACAATAACCTCTATAAATATGCAATGTACTCTAGAGCTTATCTCTACACATACCAGCCACAGGTAGAAGGTTTTAAAAATATTTAATAATAAATAATTAAAACACAAGACAAAACTACTACACCACAGAGATATCTAAGAGTTCAGAGATCACACAGAAACTTAAAATAATATAGTAGGACAGGTCTGATTTCAAAGAAAAACACCTAATTAATCTTTACTAGCTTTAACTATTCCTACAAGAAATCACAATGCTAAAACTTACATGTGAGCATAAGGCAGAGTGCTGGTAAGTAGGATATCCAGATCAAAATGCTCAGTCTCTTTTGAGAAATAGTATTTAAACATTACTAACAAACATGTTTGCTGGTGCCCTCCCCAAATTACATCATTTTTGACACTTAGATTTCCCAGGCAAACAAACTGCATTATTTAGCAATCTAACACCTGCAATGAAACTTACAATAGAAGACATTTTACATGTATATTCTAACAGAAACTAGAGCAATAAAGCACCTTCCACATCTAAATTCTGGTAATAAACTTTAGCCTTAAAACAATGGGCATGAAACCTTCATCCAGCCGCACTGGAGCTGAATTGTAAAACATTAAAGAGATTCATAAGATCTTTTCAACTTAAAAAGATACATTTGAAATACTTGGCTTGGTTTTCCTTAAGGCAGATGGCAATGTTGCAACAATCTTGAAGTTCACATTGTACAGTGTTTTCTGACATTTAAAAACACAAGCCTGTGTTTTGCATTTATTTATACAGTTGTTAGAATTATGTATCAAATTCTATTTGACAAGGCTGGCAGCCTTCGCCCATCTCTCCCCAATCGTCACCCCCCCCCCCCGGGGAACTCAAGCAAGTTTTTCAAGTGCCCCTTGAGAAACATCGCTTGAGAGTGTCAGGTCTAGCTGGGTGTACCTCACCCCATTCCCTGTCTTGAGAGCCCGTCTGCATTGGCATCACTACTCCCTCTGTGGTGCTGCACTGACATATCATATGCTTTGAACCCCACACTCCATCTTAGCAACTTGGCATTTTGCTGACTGGCTCTGTTTAACCATGTTAAAAGGTTGTGATCTGTCATCACAGTGAATTTCCTTCCATACAGATAAGACTGAAGTTTTTGTAGTGCCCACACTATGGCTAGACATTCCTTTTCTACCACTGCATAGCATTCCTCCCTGGGTTGGAGCTTATGACTGAGATAAACCACTGGGTGCTCTTCTCCCTCTGAAGAAATCTGGCTACGTACAGCCCCCACCCCATAGTTTGAAGCATCCATCTGCATAACAAAGTCTTTGCTGTAGTCTGGACTGGCTAACACAGGGGGTCCTCCCAAAGCTTCCTTAAGCTTCTGAAATGCCTGTTCACATGCTGGGGTCCACACTACCTTATCTGGCCTGTTCTTCCTTGACAGGTCTGTAAGGGGAGCAGCTATGGTACTATAATTGGGAGCAAACTCTCTGTAGTACCCTGCTGTCCCTAAGAATGCCCTCACCTGCTTTTTGGTAACAGGTGCAGGCCATGCCTGAATAGCTTCCACTTTGGCATGTTCTGGCTTTATCTTACCACTCCCCACTCTATGTCCTAGGTAGAAGGCCTCTGCCATGCCCACCTGACATTTGCTTGGCTTAATGGTCAACCCTGCCCTCTGTAGTCTGCCCAGCACCTCCCCGACATGCTGAAGGTGCTCTTGCCAGGAATGGATGTGAATAGCAATATCATCCATGTAAGCAAGGGCAAACCCTCCTGCTCCTGCTAAGATATGATCTACCAGCGTCTGTAAAGTTGCTGGGGCATTCTTCATCCCAAAGGGCATCTTTGTGAACTCATACAAGCCAAAAGGAGTCACAAAGGCTGACTTCTCTCTAGCACTGGGAGTCAAGGGCACCTGCCAGTAACCCTTGGTAAGATCAATGGTTGTAAGATACTTAGCCCCACCCAGCTGCTCTAGGGCCTCATCTGTCCTAGGCATGGGGTAAGCATCCGACTCTGTGTGACTAATTTCCTGTAATCCACACACAACCTGGTGCTACCATCCTTTTTAGCACCAACACCACTGGTGAGGCCCAGGGACTGTTAAACTCTTGAATCACCCCTAGTTCCATCATCTCCTGTACCTCTTCCTTCAGAGTCTGTTTAACTCTCTCAGGCACCCTGTAAGGGGCCTGCCTGATAGGCCTTTGGGGTCATGTATCCACCTGGTGCTGCACCACATGGGTGCACTCTGGTTTCCCAGTGAACACACCCCCAAACTCCTGCAACACTGCTCGGATTTCTTCAACCTGGGTAGGAGACAGCTGCTGGGACATTGCTACCCCTTCCACCAAGGTGTCAGCCCGAGCCTCACTGAGGAGATCAGTCCCCAGATCTCCCTCAGGCTCCTCCTGCAGTCCACTGCAAATGCTCAACGCAAGGGCTTCCCTATCATGGTAAGGTTTTGTCATGTTGACATGGTACAGTTTGTACCCCTGCCATCTGCCTAGCACTTCCACCATGTAGTTAACATCACTTACCTTTCTTACCACCTTGTAGGGTCTCTCCCAAGCTGTCTGCAACTTGCTGTGTCTGACAGGAATGTGAACCATTGCCTGCTGCCCTGCAGCATACTCTCTAGCTCGAACATTTCTGTCATACCACACCTTTTTCTGTTGGGCTTCTGCCAGGTTCTCTTGGGCCAGGCCCATGAGTTCCCTGAGCCTTGTCCTGAGGTTCACGACATATGCCACAACAGACTCCTTGTGAGACTCACACTCACCTTCCCACTCATCTCAAATTAAATCTAGAGGTCCCCTCACCCTGTGCCCATACAGCAACTCAAAGGGTGAAAATCCTGTGGATTCCTGGGGAACCTCTCTGTAAGCAAACAACAGATGGGGCAAATATTTGTCCCACTCCCTCTTAAACGGATCTGCAAATACCTGTAGCATGGACTTGATCGTAGAGTTTAACCTCTCAACAAGACCATTAGTCTGGGAATGGTAGGGGGTGGTCTTCATGTGCTTCACCCCACAGGACTTCCACAGACACGTCAGCAAGACTGACATAAAATTGGCACCTCTGTCAGACAGTATTTCTTTTGGGAAACCTGCCCTGCTGAAAATCTCTAGCAAAACATTTGCCACCTTCTCTGCCTCAATGAAGTATAAAGCCACTGCTTCAGGGTATCGCGCAGCATAATCTACAATCACTAGGATATACTTTTTACCTGTGGAACTTGGGGTACTCAGAGGACCCACAATATCCATAGCTACCCTCTGAAATGGCTCCTCAATCACAGTCAAAGGCATCAAATGAGCTCTCACATTGTCTACCTTTTGGCACTGCTCACAGTTCCTGCAGTACCCTGGTACATCTCTGGAAATTCCAGGCCAATAGAAGTTTTGCATAATATGCCTCTTTGTACATTTTATGCCCACATGACCTGCAAAGGGAATATCATGGGCTATGGCTAGAAGTGCCAGATAGTAAGCTCTAGGCACTACCAACTGCTGTACTCTCTCACCTTCTAGCCCTCCCTGAGTGGTCCACTCTCTGTACAGTAACCCTTTGTTCCAGTATGCAGATCCCCCCTTCCCTTGAGAATCTGGTGCCTCCCTAGCTACCTGCCTCAGGCCTTGCAATGTAGGGTCTGAGAGCTGAGCCTGTCGCAAGTCTCTCCTTGTAACCCTTCCCAGCTCCACTTCCACAGGAAGTCTGGCATCCTTTGACAGCGCTGCCTCACTGTCAGCCTGTTTACTACTACTCACCCCTACCTTTGCAGGTACCCTGTCCAAGGGAATATCAGTACCTACAAGCAGCTGTGGCTCACATTCAGTCTCACTGCTACAGCATAGCTCACTCCCTGAAGTAACCACCTCAGCAGTCCTGGCTGAAAGTATGCAGTCTGTCTGTGGCTCTCCCAGGCTACCAGACCCACATTCTTGTCTCCTAGCCTTACTGCACGTAACTGCATAAGTACATAGTACTGCCTCATCCAAATCCTTCCCTCTCAGGACATATGCAGGATGGTAGTTCCATACCCCTGTTGTCTCAAGACAACCTACTATTGGCATTTTGTCTTTACCACTTCTTGGCTTCCTCACCTTTGGTTCCCCACCTTGCCTCCATGGGCATTTGTATGCCACATGGCCCCACTGGTTGCATTCAAAACATTTAACCCTAGTTCCTGGACGTGTACCTATATTAGTGGCTTCCCTTGCTACTGGCAGATTCTGTTGGGGCAGTCTGTGCTGCCCATCATTGGTTCCTTTAGTCCCATGAGCAGTACTGGGGGTCCCTTTCCTGTGCAGGGCTGCCCTGCTTGCTGGGTATAGGTCTCCCTTCTTCCCCAACTCCTCTGAAGTAGCACACTGTTTATCAGCTAACCAGATCCTCATGTCCTCAGGCAAAGTGCTAAGGGCTTGTTCCCTTATCAAAAGGTCTGCCAGCCCTTCAAAAGTGGTGACCTGTCATCCACTCACCCAGCTATGCAAATACATGCTCAGTTCAACAACATATTCACATACATTTTCATCTGCCTTGTGTCTATGCTCACAAAACTTTTTTCTGTACTTTTCAGGTGTTAGCTTAAAACATTCTAATTTACAGCAGTATAATCAAAGCAGTCAGTGTCATGCATTTTTGTTAAAGAAGTTAAAACGTTACTATGGAGTAAGGGGGTCAGGATCCGTACCCAGAGCCCTTGGTCAACTTCATACTGTTTAGATACCCGCTCAAACATATGAATGAACCTATCAAAATTATCCCCCTCTTTAAACTGTGGAAGAAATTTACTGACCTTTTCTGCTTCTGGGGTCTGGTTACTCCCTTCCCCATTACCTTCATGACTCTGGCGAAGAGTCAGCATTTCCCTCCCATGCCTCCTCTGATGTTCATTTTCCTCAGCTTGTAGACTCCTCATTTTCTCGGATGCTTCTAGTTCCTTAACGCCTGGCCTCCAACTCAAGTCTCTTTAGCTCCAGCTGGATTTTTAAGTCCACTGCAGAAAGGTTGAGCTGTCCATTCTCCGAGGATACTGCATCTCCACTGTCTGTCTGATTGTCCTCCAGGCTGCTGTTTTCTGATGCAGCTGTAACCAAGGCTGCAATCAGGTCTGCTTTAGTCAGGTTTCCATGCACCAGTCCCCTCGCCTGGCACATCACCGCCAGCTGGCTCCTTGTCAGCTTTCCATACTCCTCTGCTCACATGTTGCTTGCTCACCCTGACTAACACTAAGCTAACAAAAGAAATGAAACAATTGTGATCTGAACTCTGAGTATACACTGCGTGGCTGTTTTAGAGTACAAAACACTTTTAGAGTTCACTGTACATAAGGTACAGGAATTCGCTCTACCCACACCACTACAAGCCAATTAGTATGTGAAGTAGATCTCACCACTGCCAGAACTTGTGACGACTGTTCCCCGGCCCAGCAATCAAGGAGACTCCATCCTCACCACTAGCACCAGGGAGGTCATTTCATAGAAGAGAAAAGGATAATTAATACACACAGTAAAGTACAATTTCCCTTAAGTGCACACAGAGATCACAGTCAGTCTGTGGCTGGTTGCTCCCTTGCTCACCAGGTCCCCAATAAGACTCCCCACTGGCGCAGCTATATGGACCAGGTCTCAGCTTAGCTGGGCAAGCTAAAACCTCCAGTACCCTCTCTGTCCAACCAGTACTTCGTGTCCCTGCCCAAGTAGCTGACACAACACACACACACTTTGAGATAAGTATTTGTATAACTTCGCAGACACTCCTGGGAAAGGCCGACACAGATTCTCCAGCTGTACCCCTTTACCCAGACTATACAGTAGTAATTACTGCCACCACCCATCTAATAATATCAGCTACTAAAAGGCCCTTAAAAGTGTGTCCAATAATTACTTTGCAATATTATAATCCAATGGTAGTTACTTTAGAGTGGCCTATTACAATAACCTCTATAAATATGCAATGTACTCTAGAGCTTATCTCTACACAGCCACAGGTAGAAGGTTTAAAAATATTTAAAAATAAATAATTAAAACACAAGACAAAACTGCTACACCACTGAGATATCAGAGTTCAGAGATCACACAGAAACTTAAAATAATACAGTAGGACAAGTCTGATTTCAAAGAAAAATACCTAATTAATCTTTACTAGCTTTAACTATTCTTACAAGAAATCACAGTGCTAAAAAACAGAGTGCTGGTAGGTTGGATATCCAAATCAAAATGCTCTCAGTCTCTTGTGAGAAATAGTATTTAAACATTATTAACAAACATGTTTGCTGGGGCCCTCCCCAAATTACATTATTTTTGACACTTAGGTTTTCCCAGGCAAACAAACTGCATTATTTAGCAATCCAACACCTGCACAGAAACTTACAACAATAGAAGATATTTCACATGTATATTCTAACAGAAACTAGAGCAATAAAGCACCTTCCACATTTTAATTTCTGATCATAAACTTTAGCCTTAAAACAATGGGCATGAAACCTTCATCCAGCCGCACTGGAGCCAAATTGTAAAACATTAAAGAGATTCATAAGATTTTGTCAGCTTAAAAAGACACATTTGAAATACCTGGCTTGGTTTTCCTTAGCAGATGACAATGTTACAACAATCTTGAAGATCACATTTTACAGTGTTTTCTTACATTTTAAAACACAAGCCTGTATTTTACATTTATTTATACAGTTGATAGAATTATGTATCAATTTCTATATGACTAGGCTGGCAGCCTTCACCCATCTCTCCCCAATCGTCACAACCAATATAGTAGCTTTGGCAACATTGACATTTGGCTAGACACACTTTAGAACACAGCACACATAAATTCCAGTTTACAGTATTACAACAAATAGGAACATTAGACTTGGGCCCTGGGAATTAAAACTTGAAGAACAGGAACTTCTTTGGCAAATTAAAACATATGCACATGCACCACCAGGGCTTAATGAATACTGCTCGATAAAATGTATTTTGAAACTGAAAGCTCTTCAAAGATGAAATTTGGTTGTATAACAACTTTTCTATTAGTTGAACGAATTTATAAATATTTATGAATAAATATTTATCTTTATACATTCATATGAATTTTATATTTCCACTTGTTTGAGCTGTTTAAGTTATCTAGCATTTAACAGTATTTAGATTAACTTATACATATATGAAAATTAAGTAATAAGATAGATGTGTTGTGGTTTTAAAATTGTTGCTGATTTTTTAAAAAAAGCATTTATATTTGTTCACATATCCATTTTTCCTTGTATAACACTGGCTCTTTAAATTTCTTAAGTTATGTTAATTGGTTTTATAATTAATTATCTCATCTTAATTGATAGTTTAATTTTAACTGAGGACTCTTGGGGTTTCTTTGTCTGAAGAAGATCATGTGTTTTCTGAACGAAAGCGTAGTTTAATTTTAACTGAGGACTCTTGGGGTTTCTTTGTCTGAAAAAGTTAATGTATTTTCTGAACGAAAGCGCTAACAATAAACTGGTTGGAATTCTACAGCTTGCTGCCTAGTTTTGTTTTTAGCTGCTTGATGCAAATGTTATTTGACAGTTAAACATCTGTTGTAAATAATATAAACTAGTTACAAACATGGAATTATCAAAATTCCCAGTCCAACAAATAAAGAAACATATCGAACTATCCAACACTACCCTAAAAACTATAAGCTGAATTCTTGGGGAAAAAAATAAAACCTATCATTATGTGCTGTGTAGTAAAATAAATAAATAATTGAACCATTGTAAGTTTAAAAAAAGTAGGTATAAAACAACATTATATCTAAAGAAAAAAGAATTTAAGCAAATGAGCATTAAATCTATAAAATAGTAAGTTATATATTGGAGAAGTGTGTAAACTCTTCATCTCTCTCTCTCTTAATTTTGCCACCTACATCTGCCTCCCTTTTTCCTCTCATTTTCTTGAAGAAAACAAACATACAAAAGTACTAGATTATGAACATCAAAAGTGAATTAAAGTGCTGCTGTCACGAGTAACTATTTTAAAATGTTGTTACACTAATTTGGTACTGAAGGTGGATTATTAATTGTGTTTTATAAACAAATATACAAACGTTTTATTTTGATGAATGGAAGAAACAGGTGTTAAGTACTTCCATTACATATATCGTTTATGAATTTTGTTATTTTCATTTCAGTATATTTTTGTAGATACATTTTTATCACCTTTATATTTCATGTCTCTTCCCCTTTTATTATTCATTTTATTACTCTTCCTCTGTGTTGAAAATTAAGTCTTTAAATCAGTTATAAAATTCTATGAGAAAAGTCTGTGACTGCCACAAAATCAATTTCTTTATTAGCATCATTCTGTGTATGTTAGTACTGAATATTATTACAACTATTGGAACTGTTGAATCATAAAAAAACAAACAAACAAAAAAAAAACAGGAAGTAACAGTTAAAATAAATATTTCATAGTTGGAGTGCATGCAAAAGTAACAATTGCTAAATTATCAAATAAAGTGTGAGTTTGTACAGCTTTCAATACTAAGGGTCTCATTTCAAGAAGTATTTATGTCAATAGAAATCATCTTAACAGTCAACAAAACATAGGTGCATTCACTGGGAAGTAATGAGCAGAAATTGCTTCTGGCAGTTATGATAAATGTTCGGTCAACAAATCATGGATGTAACCTTGATTACTAGATAAATATTTAAAGTAGTTAGTACATAAATGCTTTGTACTTAAAATCATTAGCAAGAATAAAATTGAGACATAAATAAATGTAAGGTGCATATAAAATGACAGCATAGGTTGTAATGAGTTAGTAGTGTAGCAGAAGCATAAGTGACTTCCTGTTAAGGAATTTAAGTGCAGAGATTTCCATTGCAAAGGCTAAAGATCTTGGGAAGGAAAAAAACCCATTAAAGCCCGCTCGTGTTACATGACACAAGGAAAGGAGTGAATAAATTAATGAATAAATTGTAAACTGGAGAAGCTAAATACTAGTTATTTGGCACCAAAAGCGAGTAAAAGTTTCACAAAGCATTTTATACTATAAAAAAAAAAACCTTAGAGAAGCATTCCCCATACCATGAATGTGATTAGAGTTAAACATAAAGCTCAGTCATTACCCCAAATAAACAAGCAATAAAAAGAAAATACACCCACCTAATGTATTTAGAAAATGAGAGTAATATGAAAATAAGCAGTCTATTAAGTATTGTGATATTGTAAAGAAGAAAAAGATTAAGAGAAAGGTTGAATAATATAATTATATTTTAAAAGGAAATGTAAACGTAGGAAAAAAGACAAAACTGTGCATATCAAGTTATAGTTTAGATACCATTCTTAATAGACTGATTATATATAAAAATAAATAAAATGTTATCTTTATGAAGGCAGAGACATTTGAATGACTTAGGGATACTGAGACATTCACTTTGAGATTAAAAAAAAAAGAAAGAAATTAATAGATGAGTATGTCTCAGCATTAAATGTCCTATATAATCCAAAACAAAACGCAAATACCAAGTGAAACGAGTATTTGTTCAGAAAACAGTTATTTCATGACTGAGGGTTTTAAAGCTTTGTTGGAGGAAGGTGAAATAGGATCTGTTTTTTATTTCTTTTTCTTCATATCAGTCCATCTATTTTTATCCGAGGTTCTTTTCAAAGTAGGAGATGACCAGTCCATGTCTTCTTTACGGGTAGAAGGTTATTATTTTTGACAAACATAGAGGCTTCTTATAAGTTATTAAAATTCTTATTACATTAAGTAAATGTATTTTTATCTTTGCTGGGAAGAGTCTTTGCAAGGGGCCAGCAGCTCCATTGTTCTTGAAGAATAATCATTTTCAAATCTGATTTCATTTTGCTTATATTTCAAAGCATCTTTCTTCCACATAGTTTTGAGTATTAGTTCTTTGTGTAAGATAGAAATTTTATAACAATAGATCGGAGCAGAAGTTGAGGAAGAGGGGATAGGTTTGCTTATAGCTCTTTGGGCTGTTTCAATATTTCAATACCATATGAAAGTCCTTCCTGAACATTTAATATTTCAGGAATCCAAGTATTCAGGAAAGAAATTAAGTCCTCACCTTCATTTTCTTTCAGGAAGACCAAAATTCCTTATGTTACATCTCCTTTCTCTATTTTCCAGATAACACCTGGCCTTTAAACAAAATAGATTTTGTTTTAGTAAAAAGTCAGTTTGTGATTCTTCTTTCAGTCTGCCATCCATGGCATTCAAGGCATTCTCAATATCAAGGGTTGTTGTTTCTTTTTGTAACATTTCTTTAAAGACATCAGTTTAAGACAGTTTCCTTTTAGATTTTCTAAGTTCTCCTGGAATCCATCCATTTTCAAACATAGTTTGTGAAGGGTAGATGTTACTAGTTGTATGTCCATTCTCACTGAGGTGTCAGCAAGGGAGTGTTTAGAATTGCTCATTTTTAATCAGCAGTTCAGTCTCAAAGAAAAAGTGACAGGAACATTTGTATAAAACTTCACAAAAATCAGAAAATAAAAAATTCAGAATAGTCATCAGTTAGACTATATACATTTTTTCAATTAATTATTTTCCTGTAATTAAGACTAATTCTACAGAGGTGTAAAAAAAGTGTTGCCTTCACTTAGCCATCTTGGCTCCACCCCCCCCCCAAAAGCTGTCTTTTTTGAGCCTGACTAAATGCATTCAAAGGATTTCTGAATCAGATGGGGCTTTGTAAACCATTTTGTGGCTGTCAAATTCCTGCACATTAGTACTGCTTGTTTCTAAATCTGGACACAAGTCTTTTGGTCAAACTCATTTTTCAGGCTAATTTATGGTAATAACATGTATTTGCTTGTTTATTTTACAGGCAACTGAAATGGACAAATCATGACCTTTTGAAATATTACAGTTACATTCAAAATATAAGGAAAGAAAGAGCCAGATTAAATATCCCGAAATAAAAAGTAACAATAGACATGCATTGAGCATTTTAGTGTAAAATAGAAATTAACTGCAACTGTTCGGTGTACGGTTAGACACTAATTAATCCTAGTCATTGAAAATACAAAAGTAGTTGATCTTGTAAATATTAGAGACTGAATTAATCCAACAAAACAGCAGCATTTAGCCTTCCCTTAAGTAGATTTTAATTCGGATGATAAAGGTAGACAATTTGCTTAGTTGCCATACTTCATTTAAGTCATGCTAAGACATAATTTAGTACCCTAGTTTCAGATGTATCAAAAAGTTAAATTGACTGTCTTTGCAATGTACTTGCTGTTGCAAGAAAATCCATAAGTAAAAGTTTGAAGAAGCCAGATTCTACTCATTTTTAGATTTTATTAACTTGATATATTCATTGGTTAAAAAATAATACAATGAGCTTGATATTTAAAGTTGACATTATTATTTATAAATGCTGTCCTAAATTAGGACTTCCATTTTAAAAATATGAAATTGGCATTTGAGAAATTAGTGACTTCATGTTAAACTAACACTATAAAGAAGACAGTCTTTGTTTAAATAGTACATTTTAGAATGCATATTATTATTTTGTAAAGGTAATTATTTTTGTAGAGTAGCTTGTGTTTTGTTTTCC